>NC_037668.1:202499689-202799689 GCF_003255815.1 Theropithecus gelada | reverse complement strand
CCTCCCTGCCTAGCCCCCCAGAGAAGAACTGGCTTGCCCCTGCCCAGGAGGTAAGGACCTGGCCCCTACTATGGAGGCCGCTCTGTCTGTGCTCCCTCCCCCTGCAGAGTAAGCAAAGCCCCTTTCCCAGGGACGGAGCAGCTTCGGGACACACTCAGATCCCACCTGATCCTGACCCCAGGGCAGATGGGACTTCACCATCCCAGGGCAGAGAGGGCCTCATCACTCACAGGGCTTCACCCCAAAGCCCCGTCCACCAAGACACAGATTTATTCAGATGGTTTAGGCAGGCAGGGTGGCTTGTGCAAGAGTTCTTCCTCAGGCCCTCTTTAATAACAACAGTAATGATAAAGTCAATCCTGCATGATTATTATGGAATGCTGGTGCAATTGAGCAGATAAAGTACCTCTGAATTAATGCGCTCCTCATATAACACACAGTATACAGTATGATGTACAATACAATGTACAACATGTAATATGAACCACACCACACAATATGGCTCAATACAGTCAGGCAGGGCTTAACAATGAGGACATGCTCTGAGAAATGTGTCATTAGGCAATTTTGTGGTGGTGCAAATATCGCAGAGTATACTTACACAAACCTAGATGGTGTAGCCTACTGCATACCTAGGCTGCATGGTGTGGCCTATTGCTCCAAGTCTTCAAACCTGTGCAGCATATTACTGACCTGAATACTGCAGGCAGTTGTAAGGGTAACTATTTGTGTTTCTAAACATATCTCAACATAGAAAAGGGACAGTAAAACTCTGATACAGCATGTTGGCCAGGCTGGTCTGGAACTCCCAACCTCAGGTAATCTGCCCACCTTGGCCTTCCAAAATGCTGGGATTACAGGCATGAGCCACCATGCTGAGCCTTTATAAACTTTTTAATTAAAATTTGTTTTTCTCTTTTTTAATAGCACTTAGCTTAAGACACTAACACATTGTACAGTGGTACAAAAGTATTTTCTTTCTTTATATTCCTATTTTATAAGCTTTTTTATTTACATTTTTTTAAAGAGATGGGTTCTGGTTCTGTCACCTAGGCTGGAGTGCAGGGGCACGATCACAGCTCACTGCAGCCTCAAACTCCTGCCCTCAAGTGATCCTCCCACCTCAACCTCCCAAGTAGCTGGGACTACAGTTGCATGCCACCACACCTAGCTATTTTTTTTTCTTTTCTTTTTTTGTAGAGACGAGGTATTGCTATATTGCCCAGGCTGGTCTCAAACGCCTCGCCTCAAGCCATCCTCCTGCATTGGCCTCCCAAAGTGCTGGGATTATGGGCGTGAGAACTGTGCCCAGTCAAAATTTTTAATTTTTCATGTTTTGTTCTTTTTAAATTTTTTGTTAAAAACTAAAACATAAACACACACATTAGCCTAGGCCTACACAGAGTCAGAATCATCAATATCACTGTCTTTCATCTCCACATCTCATCCCACTGGGAGGTCTTCAGGTGCAATAACATGCAAGGAACTGTCATATCACAGGATGAAGATGCCTTCTTCTGGATACCTCCTGAAGCACCTGCCAGAGGCTGTTTTATACTTAATATTTTTTGTAAGAAGGAGTACACTTTAAAATATCACAAAAAAATGGGATGGTGTCTTCGTTAATTTGTGTTGCTACAAGGTAATACCTGAGGCTGGGTAATTTGCTTTTTTCAAAAGGTTTATTTGACTCTCTGTTCTGCAGGCTGCATACGAAGCCCAGTGCTGGCATCGGCTCAGCTTCTAGCTGCTTGGTGGAAGGTGAAGGGGCACCAGCACGGGCAGACTACCTGGTGAGAGAGGAAGCAAGAGAGAGACGGGGAAGGTGCCAGGCTCTTTCTAACAACTGGCCCTCAAGGGGAGGAATAGAACGAGAAACACTCTTTACTGCAAGAAGGGCACCAAGTCATTCATGAGGGATCCTCCCCCATGACCCAGATCCCTCCTATTGGGCCTCAACATTGGGGATCAAATTTCAACATGAGGTTTGGGGAGACAAACAAAATTATAGCATATAGTAAATACACAAGGCAGGAACGTCACTATTTATTATCATTATCAAGTATTATGTACCATACACACTTGCTTTTGCTTTGCTTTTATGTAATGGGCAGCACAGTAGGTTTGTTTACACCAACATCACCACCAACATGTGAGTCATGCATTGCACTACAATGTTATGACCGCTGTGACGTCACTAGGCAAGAGGACTCTTTCAGCTTCATTATCATCTTCTGAGACCACTGTCATACATGTGGCCTGTCATTGACAAAACATAGTTACACAGTGCGTGACTGTATAGCTCAATATCAGCTAGAGGGCTGATATGTGATGCCTATTATGCATAATTTAATGATACTTACATGAACAGTTCATTCTATCTAAACACAGCAAAAATAACGAACATTCCACGGGAGACTGGAATCCCATGCTGAAGCCTTGGGGACCCGAGAAGCACTGGGCATTCTAAGAATTAAGTAGTAAAGATGCAAAGGAACCTCTGGGCCGAGTCTTCCATCTGCACATAACCGTGTTCCTGGCATGGCGTCTTTCCCCGAGACCTCCAGCTGGCTTGCGGCACCCAGCTCTGCCTCCTCTGTCAGATGGCCTGGGTTGCCCTTCATCACCTGCTCCAGCTGAGCCAGGTGGCCCCTCCCAGCCTCCCTGCTCCAGTTCCCAGCTCAGGAGAAACCTCTGCTGCAGAACCTAGAGCTGTAAGTATCTGTGCACGTGGTTCTCATCCTGATGAAACTGTTGGCTTGAGCAGCGTTCTTCAGAATGCTGACGGGCCCACAGTGCGTGGTGATCAGCATGAAAGGAGAACATGTCAGGATGCGTCACGCGTGGTATGGACCAGCTTGTTTTGCAGAACTTTTGTTTCTTCTGTCTAGAGTGTCTGTGTGTATTGTGTGCAAATGTGTGTTTCTGTGTGTCAGTATATGTCTCTGTGTGAATGGGTGTGTGCAAATGTGTGTTCGTGTGTGGGTCTGTGTGTGTGTGTGAATGTGTGTGTCTGTGTGTAATGTGTCTCTGTGTGTGAATGCGTGTCTGTGTCGATGTGTGTGCTGTGTGTGTCTGCATGTGTCTCCGTGTGTGAATAGTTGTGTGGGCGCCGAATCACCACGTAAACTCTACGTTTTACAGTGTATTGTGGATTATGATTTTAAACGTTGAAAGCCCTGATCTAGAGGGCTGGCATTTTGCCTCAGTGCCTACAACATGTCTGGCTTCAGCAGATGCTTAATGGATAAGTACATGCGTTAACGTATCAATGAAAGAGTTAAATTGATAGCTAGGGAGAGTAGTGCTGATTCCTCTCAACTTCTACTCCAACAACTTCCAGTCCCTTCCCTGCTGGCCTGCAACCCATCTCCCCACACACTAACTGCCCCTTCCTCCACTCCCCCCGCAGGAAGGGGCCCCAGCCCCGATTGGCCTCATCAGCGCACTGACCTGATGCTGCACGAGGGAAGATGCAACAGCAGAACTTTCCCATTTGGGTATTTACAAAGCTGAAGACCCAAACTCCACTGCATGCTGTGGTGGGTGGTGTGGCACAGAGTGGTGCCTGGTACCCGGTCCCTCCACTAAGCATCAGCACCCCTCACCTCTGCCCCAGCCCTCTGCCCGCCCATCCCCCACTCAACTCCGGCACAATGAGCGGAATAGCATCCTGGAATCTACGCTGTGCAGCCCCCAGCAGACACACACCTGCACTCTGCTTTCCTTCCTTTGCCAGGTGTCTGACCTCACTGGGCTCAGGAAAGGCGGAAGTTCTGCTAGGGGTGAGTCCAGAGGCTGACAAGCTGGTGCTTCATAGCAGTGAGTTTGGAAGGAGGCCACTACAGTCACCATCTGGAAATGCAGGGTGTGCCCCAGATGGTCACATCTGAGCTAGCTCTGGGTGGAACCCAGAGGCTGTGTGGTGTTGTACCACACCTGAAGGTCTCTACAAGCTTCCCTCCAGAGAAAATGCTTTGATGGGTCTCACTTGTTACTCTGCTTTCCCTCCAGGGAACCTTTGGGAACTGAGCCGGAGTCAAACATTTGGCTGAGATTAGGCTTTGGGCCAGACTCGCTCCCGACATGCTGCGTCAGCAAACCAGGGCAGAGAAAAAGTGGCCGAGGCCCAAGTGAGGTCAAACAGCCTGGAAGACACTGAGCAGAGGGAAGGCAGGCTGCTGGCTGGGACATGCTTCCCCAGGGTCCCCGGAAGAGCTTCCCTCCCGCAGGGAAGGAGTGGAGGACATGGAGATTTGACAGCTAGCTGCTTAGCAAGGGATGGAAGAAAGCTTTGGGAACACAGATTGTCTGGGGACAGGAAGCAGAGAGCAGGGCTGGCCAGTGGGCTTCCCTGGGGCCACCCGCATTCTTGTCAGTTCTGAGGGTAGTACAGCTATGTCCCATTTGTCTTGTTGCCTGCTGCACATAGCATATAGGCTGTACGCAGTGTAGGGCACACTTGGGCATTCAGTGGCTTGTAGTGCATGATTGTTGATGGAATGAAGGACCTTGTAAGTGTCTTTAGGAAGAACTTCTAAGTGCTGTCTTGATGCCAGAAAGCAGAATTCCAGAACTGTTTCCAAGTACAGCAATTAACATGTAAATTTAAAACAAACAAACAAAAAACCTAAACGTCACAAGAGGCTCTAATGGTTTTATTAGTTGGGCACAAAATGAGGGTAGGGTTTCATTCCTAACTCTCCAGTGTTTATATTTCACTCCTGGCACATAAGTGCACAATCAATGTTTAATGAATGAATATGCTTTGATTTCCAGGGCTAAAGAAAACCTTCTTCCTGCTACCTTCATCTCCCACCCTGACCCGCCCCACCAACACACATGTACCCTACACCATACCCATACACCACACTGCACACCATAGCACACACACTCCCCATGGCATAACACATGCCCCACACCAAAAAACACACACCGTCACACACACACACACAAACAAAACACACACCCCATACCACGGTACACACCCCACACCACAGTACATACCCCACACCATAGCACGCTCATTATAAGACACAGATCGCACATTCTAACACACACCTCACACCTTAACACACACCTCATACCCCACACATAACATACACCTCCCCACACCAGAACACATACACACACGCACACCCCACACCAAAACACACACACACCTTCCCATAACACACATATGCACATACTTTCCACCATAACACACACATCCCACATCATAATACACACACACATCCATCCCCTAACATACACACACAAAACACACCATAGCACACACACACAAACATACCTTCCCCACATACAAAGCTTTCAAGGCCTGAAAATCTCTAGAGATACTTTCTTTTAAATTGACGCCTTGACCCTTATAGAAAACCTCTGCGTTTGCACATAGTCTCCTTGTCCTTTGCAGTCAAGAATGAATGTTTGCCACACTCTTGCCTGGGGGCTCCTTTAGAGGAAGGCCAGGAGGAGAGCAGATGTGGGCGTGGAAGTGGGTGAAGTACCAGGCAGGAGCAGGTGGGGCCAGCACTCCCTCCCTGTTTCCTCTCCCTTCTCCTCTCCTCCCCAAGCCCTGCAGACCAGAAATCCAGGGGACAGTGGTGTGATCTTAAGGAGTAAGGAGACGATCCTGTCATCACAGTCCTGAAAGGAATCAGCTTAAAAAGAAAAAGGTGTAATTTACACAGAAAAGCCACAGCCTTTCAGAAAAGAACAGAAATGAAGAAAACAAAACAGATTTAGATTACAAGCTTGGGCATGGGTTTTCCAGTGGCAATTAGATTAGAAACAAAAAGCACCCAAGCCAGTAGGTAGGTGTTAGAGGTGCCTGTGGGGAGCAGGGAACACCATTTCTCCGTGCCAGCATCACAGAAGGATGAGCAGTGCGGCTCAGAAGTGGGATTCAGATTCTTCTGTGTGAGATGCAGCCTATGCTTCTGATTAGCATTTAAACATAAAAATAAAAATACCGGGGTTTGAAGAATCACAGACATGGATGGTGACACTGAGACCGAGGGGTGAGATGACTCTTCTGAGACCAAACATATACTGCACACCATAATACCCATCCCCTACATCATAATACACACACAGGCTTCCACCCCAGCCTCAATTTTCAGATCACATGCCTGTCTGTCTTCTTCGTCCTAACCATCTCCGGATGGTCAGGGGCAGTCACAGGACTGGGCTGTGTTTGGGAAGATGGTGCCAGTAACTACGTGGCAGGTTTAGAGAAATCACTTATTTGTGGTCTTCAATGACAGTACATCCGAGCAGTGTTTTATTGGTAGAGCTAGGGCTCTGGTGTGAACAGCTCTCCACTGGGGCCAGGTCTTCAGGACCACATGGCGAGACACCACAAGGACACCCAGATGCTGCCCAGCTGGGAGAGGAGAGTCTGTGGGAATAGACAGGAGTACTCCAGGGGCTTCAGAGAAACTCTCCACAAGCCCAGTGCTGCTTGCCACCTGCAGAGGACCGAACTGCCACTGGCAAGGCAGGTGTGGATCCCTGAATAAATCCCATGAGGGCGTCTTCAACCCAGGCAGTTTAAACACTCACCTCCGAACACCACGTTTTGGGAGCTGTCTAGGTCTTTAACACGGCAGCAACTTAGGGCTGTCAGCCCTAAAGCACCTTGGACAAGTCTCTACCATGGCACCCAGAACTGGGCAAGGCACTGAAAAGTCATTCGAAATGAATGAGTGAATGAATGAATGAGATAATAATGTATTTATTGGGAGGCGGAGGCAGGCAGATCATGAGGGTAAGGGAGGTGGTGATGGGCAGATCATGAGGGCAAGAGATCGAGGCCATCCTGATCAACATGGTGAAACCCTGTCTCTACTGAAAATACAAAAATTAGCTGGGCTTGGCGGTGGGCACCTGTAATCCCAGCTACTTGGGAGACTGAGGCAGGAGAATCACTTGAACCTGGGAGGCAGAGGCTGCAGTAAGCCGAGATTGCACCACTGCCCTCCAGCCTGGTGACAGAGCGAGACTCCAACTCACACACAAAAGATGTATTTAATCTCATTAGATGAACATATATTCATTTCTCAAAGCATCTCCCGCCTGCCCAGTAAATGACCAGCAGCATGGTCTGCAGCTCTCCTTTCCCCACATGCGTGACAGGGAACTAATGAAACCCAGGAATGGAACTAGGTCATGAGCAATACAGAAGGCTTTTGGACATGAAAATCAGGTTTGGTGTGTGCTGTGTGCAGTGGGCCAAGGAGAGGGAAGGGGAGGCGGCAGGGACGAGGAGGTGGGGAGGGGCAGGTGGGAGGCAGGGCCCGCATTGCTCCCTGTGCAGATGAGTGCAGGCCTCTGAGAGCACAGCGGGGCACGCTGTCTCCATCTCTGGCCCTGTGCTCTGTCTCCAGCATTTGGTTCCCCCTGGCTGGCATGGGGCATAAGGAAGGGAGCATAGGCAGGAAGCCCAGAGCTCTGAGAAAAGACAGAGACTTTGGAGCCTGGGCAGGGTTTGGAGCCAAGTACACGTCGGACTGCTTTAGAACTAGTGCCCTGGGGCCTCGGGAACGTGGGGACTCAGATGACATGGTTCAGTCCCTTCCAGTACTGTGCTCTCAGACTGGGCTGGAAGCTGAGGCCAGGGAAGGCAGGGAGCAGAGCCCAGGCCCAAGGGAGGGCAGAAGTCAGGAGAACTCACTCCCTGGCCAAGGCATGGTGTGCCGTAGCTTTGGTTAGGCAGAAGCGGCCTGGGCTTGCCTTTCGTTGTCTTCTAAAACATTTCCTCATGGACACCTTTCATTCCCCCCTGGGCTCGTTCCCCTGGTGTCTCTTTCCTTCTTGTCGATTCTCTCTGCTCAGTGACAGCCATGTGTCAGCTGGTCAAGACCACTGGGGTTTATGGGGCAGCCTCTCTTCTGGTCTTTTTCTTTTCTCTTTTCTTTTCTTTTCCTTTCCTTTTTCTTTTCTTTTCTTTTCCTTTCCTTTCCTTTTTCTTTTCTTTTCCTTTCCTTTCTTTCCTTTTCTTCCTTTCCTTTCTTTTCTTTCCATACTTCAGGAGGGTCTGCACTATCTCATTTAACGCTAACAACACAGCATGAGGTGCCCCCATTGTACAGATGGGAACACTGAGGTTCTGAGAGGTGACAGCCCAAAGTCACACAGGAGCAGAGAGAGCAAGCTGAAGCCCAAAGTCAATGCCTTCCAGAGTGGGCTGCTTCCCTTCCTGGGCCACACCTCTCCCCACGCTCCTGCTCCCTGAAGAGCCTTTCCCTCGTGTCCTCTCTGGCTCTCCTGGGTGTGAGGCTCCCTGGGCTGGTTTCCAGCACCGAGAGTGAAACCAGGTGTTTTCAACAAGAGAGATTATTAGGTGAGACTCGGTTGAGGTGGAGGCAGAGGCCCCCTCGGGAGAAAGCTGGAAGAGTGGTTTCCACAGTGACTTCAGAGCCAGCAAGCCTCTGGTGGACACGCTGAGCTTCCGGGATGCTGAGCCTGGGGTGCCAGGTGTTCCCATGTCCACCCCAACCCTGTCTCTCCTGCCATCCTGTCAGGTGAGCAGGAGGGGCTGTAGGGGGAACCCACCAGGCGTCTCTCTTACCACTCAGGCTCCTTTGGGCTGAGCCGACGCCCGAGGCTTCTCAAGCATCCACACCTGCCCTGCTCCTCACCAGCCCTCGCCCCACCCTGAGGCTCCTCATAGGAAACACAAGGGGGAGATCAATGTCAGACACAAATGCTGCCTCAGCCCAGAGAATGATGAGCTTAGTGTCAAGCTGAGCTGGACTTCTGGGGAGAGAGAAAAAGAAAACCCAAAAAACCTCAGACAAAACTGAGGCACAGAGGTCACTTGGAGACCTAATGTTACTTCATCAATATTTCCCTAATGGAAATATTAGGACTGATGAAAATCCCCCAGGGAGAGGGGTGGGGAAACGGGTGCTTTAGTTGGATTCTCCTGGTGTCCACGCCCAGGTGGGTGTGAGAGAGCTGCAGTGGGGGTTGCTCAGAGGGAGGACAGATGAAGGCTGATAGGCGTGGGGTGGGGAGCTGGGAACACAGGTTCCAGGAATAATGTTGAGAATCAGGGCTCATGATCAGCTCCACTAGTTTCTTCCATGGGTCTCATAACAATTTCTCCTGAGCAAATAAATTCTGTTCAATACAGAACAGACTGAGACACAGAGTAAACGCCCCAGAAGCTTCACTTATGGGAACGGGGAGACAGAGATTCAAGGTCAGAACCTCGGACCTTAGACAAAAACCAGGATTGCAGTGAGACCTCTAGGCAGGAAGAAACGAAGGGAAACCGGAGTGAAGTCTCTAGGGCAGGTGGGGAATAGTCCCTGAGAAGCAGTTTCATCGAGCACACATGCCATAGGAATGGGGCTTACGTCACATGTCATCAAGCACACGTCATGGGTTTCAGGTCTTAAAGACCCTCACCTTGGATCTAATTCTGTCAAATTTCACAGGTGGAATTTAGTGAAAACTTGCCATTGTTGCCCATGACTTGATAACCAGTAATTTTAGGGCCTGAACCAATATGGCCCAGGACCGTGCACCTCACCCCCATGTTGGGCACACACAGAAGGAGTGCATGTAACTGAGCCCTTGACGCTTGGATGCAGGCGTGTGGGCTGCACAGTGTCTGGCTGTGTGCTCACCAGGCGTTTGTTGAATGAATGGATGAATGAATTTTTAAATCAAGCCTGTTACATAATAAGCAGAAAGCAAGAATTTTAAACTGGTCACTGAACACTTTCTGAGCGTTTCACAATATTAAAATTATAGTTAACATTCATTGAGTATTCAGTATTACAAAGGTATTATTTAGTTGAATATTCAAAATATTCCAAATAATCTTATGCCACATTTTAAAGAAAAGATTATTGAGGTTTAAATAGGCCCCATAACTTGTCCAAGGGCACACAGGTAGGTAAGAGGCAGGGTCAGTACATGAATGCCTGTTCGCCTGACTGCAGAGTCAGACACCATATCGATGGCCTCTCTATAGAATCTGATATGAAAACTGCCACAAGAATGTGGCATAATGGCTAGGTGCATAAAATAAGATTCTCAGAGAGCTAAAAGCAAGGCAGGAAGGAGGCCAGGCCATCAGGTCTACTCTTGCATCACAAGTTTAGAAATTCTCTGACCCTTACAGTACTTGGGAAATGAGCTAATGGCCCAGTTAGTGGATCCCCAGGGTTTAACATCACAAAAAAGTCTCAGTTCAAGCTGCCCATCCCTGTGGACCTTCTCCAAGAAGCCAAGGGCTGACTTTCACCAGAGGGCCCAATTGTCTTCCACTGGAGCTTGAGAGGAGGTGCTCTGAAGAAGTGAGGTCAGAGTTGGGGCGGAGGGGGTGACGGAGGTGCCTTACTAGTGGGTCTTAAGTGGTGCTCCCATAGTCCCTGGGCTTCACCCAAGGAGGTGCCTGGACTAGAATGGAATAATAGAGGGATTTTACTCTGAATCAAGCTAAAATTGAATTAACACATAAAACATTCTTTATGTTTAAATTCCTCCTATAAAACACTTTTGAAACTTTTTTTTTCTTTTTTGAGATGGAGTTTTGCTCTTGTTGCCCAGGCTGGAGTGCAGTGGCGCCATCTCAGCTCACCGCAACCTCTGCCTCCCTAGTTCAAGCGATTCTCCTGCCTCAGCCTCCTGACTAACTGGGATTACAGGCATGGGCCACCACGACTGGCTAATTTTGTATTTTTAGTAGAAATGGGGTTTCTCTGTGTTGATCAGGCTGGTCTTGAACTCCCGAGCTCAGGCAATCCACCCGACTCAGCCTCCCAAAGTGCTGGGATTATAGGTGTGAGCCACTGCACCTGGCCATTTTTGAAACTTTTGTGCTTCTACTAATTGTTTGCTAAGAAAAGGTAGCAGAACACAAAATAAATGAAATAGGAGTAAATTAATATTATAAAATGATATGCATAATTATGTTGAGTTTAAAAGTTTATTTTTAATGTGTTCATCTGTTCTCGATTTGATAAGAGATACTTAGAATACAGAAATGGTCCCTGCTGGCTGTTTTATTCCTAGTTCATATACTGAAGTTGAGACTCAGAATGAGGGAGCTGCTGCTGGACTTTGGAACCAACAGCTCCCATCAGACCACAACTCAAGGCAGAGGGTTTACAAGCCTGTGCACGGTTTGCTTCATCCGAGCCCCCACCTCAGGTTCTCTATTTCCTGTTGGGAACCCACGGACCACAACTCCCTGGCTCCATGCAGGCCACTTGGCTTCTGGAAACTTTTTGCTCCTTCCTGGAAAATGGGAACTTCCGGCATCCACCTCGCCAAGTTGCTGTAAAGTTTCCAGATAATGAAGAAGGCACCTGGGGTGCAAGCAAGTCTTCCGAGGCAGCTTTCATTACTGTTGTCTTCGAGAATCATCCAAAGAGAAAATGGTTCTGCAATTTTAAATTGTTTCCTATGTGAACAAGTTTGGGAACTACTGCCTCAAATTTTGTTCCCTCTTTGTTTAGGCAGATTTTTATGGCAATTTAGGAGCAGGATCTTTTCTTCTGGCTACGGGCAAAGGGAGCCCAAGTGACATGATGGGAAGTGAGAGCCACGCCTCTATTTACTCCTGTTCATCATCTCCACCGCCAGCAGCAGCAGCCCGCTCCCCACCGTCTCTGGCAGCATCACTTAAGGTGGGGGAGGTGAGGTAGGCTGCGGTCACAGACACGATCAAACCCTCTCTCTGTGGCTTATGAGATTAAACTTCGATTTTTCGCTCATGCCATGTGACCAATGTGGTTGGTGGGCCTTCTGTTTTGTGTAGATATTCATGGAGCCAGGCTGAGGAAAGCTCCATCTTGACCTGTATTTCCAAGATTCCCAACAGGAAATAGAGAACCTGAGGTGGGGGTTCGGGGGGAGCAAACTGTGCACAGGTTTGTAAACCCCCTGCCTTGAAGGAATACGCATCTCTGCTACCCCCATTCCATTGGCCGAGGTTGGTAACACAGCCCTGCTTCACTTCAGAAAGGAAGGGGAGTGTAGCCGCCCTGAGCTTCGACAGCAGAGAGCGAGACGCGCTTGACACACAACTCTAACCACCACCAGAGTCACCACCATCCTCTGAGTACTTACTTGGCTGGCTGAGCATCTGTGGTTGCTAGCGATAAGCCTGCAAATGGGGTTCAGGGATGGCTTCTGTGAGAAGCAGCCAGCAAGCTGGTGGGTTGTGAAAAGGCCACTCACAGATGAATCAGTGAAGAACTCAGGGTTGCTCTTTTACCATTCAAAGGCAACAGGAAGGCACTCCAGGGACCCTAGGAGTGTCACAGGGTGTGGAAGTCACAACTTCATGGACAAAGGGACCTGATTCAGTTGTAAGAGAAAGGCAGGGCTAAAGCAACTAAGAGATGAGGAGAGGTACAGAGGAAGAAGAGCAGAGGGGAAAAGGCTCAGAGACAGAAGAGCCTCCAGTGCATTTTGAGAACTGTGTGTAAACCCATGGAGCTAGAAGGAGGACTGCTTTAGGGAGCAGGTGGAAAGTGAGGGCAGTGGAGTGGCAGCATTGGGGTGGAGGGGAAGCACCTTTATTTATTTATTTATTTTTGAGACAGTCTCACTCTATCGCCCAGGCTGGAATGCAGTGGCGCAATCTCAGCTTACTGCAACCTCCAACTCCTGGGTTCAAGCGATTCTCCTGCCTTAGCCTCCTGAGTGGCTGGGACTACAGGTGCGCACCACAATGCCTGGCTAATTTTTTTTCTTTTTTCTTTTTTCTTTTTTTTTTGTATTTTTTAGTAGAGATGGGGGTTTCTCAATATTGGTCAGGCTGGTCGTGAACTCCTGACCTCGTGATCCACCCACTTCGGCCTCACAAAGTGCTGGGATTACAGATGTGAGCCACTGCCCCTGCCTGGAAAGCATCTTTTTGAAGTGCTTGAGTTCAAGGCTTGGAAAAGAAGGCTTTACCCTGTAGGCTGCTCAAAATTATTGTAGGCTTTTTCTCTTTTTTATAATTTAGACAGGGTCTTGCTCTGTCACCCAGGCTTGAGTAAAGTGGTGCAATCATAGCTCACTGCAGCCTCAAACTCGAGGGCTCCAGTGATCCTCCCTCCTCAGCCACTCTAGTAGTTAGGCCTACAAGCACATGCCACTCTACCTGGCTAGTTGTTTTATTTTTTGTGGAGACGGGATCTGTCTTGCCGTGTTGCCCAGGCTAGTCTCAAACTCCTGGCCTCAAGCAATCCTTCTGCCTCGGCCTCCCAAAGCACTGAGATCATAGGGGTGAGCCGCCATGCCCAGTCTCCATGGCAGGCTTTTAAGTAGGAGGGTGACATGTGCAAGGCAATGCTACTTGGTGTGTATGGTTGGGGAGGAAAGGCACAGGCTGGCAGCAAGGAGGTCGGTGACATCACGCATCCACAGTGTTTGGACTATGTAGGTGTGAAGGGAAGAGGCCTGGAGGGAGGGAGTCCGGGGATGGAAAGCACAGTAGGGAGTGGCTGACCATTGCTTGGACCACATTTTTCACTGAAAGCAACGAGAAGAGCTGGACAAAACAGAAAAAGACAAAAACAAAAACACGTCTGAAGGCAGAGAATAATGGCCAAGGCAGTGAGAATGTGAAAGGCCACAAAGAGAAAGTCCGAGAGAGCACTTAGACCCATGCTTCCCTGCAGGGCTGAAGCCAGTTCCGGAACAAAAGAGAGGCTGTTGAGCTGCGGAGCTCAGCAGAGTTTTTGGCACTCTCCTGGGACAGGGGCACAAAAACCAATGTTCAGAACATGTCAAGGAGGAAGACGCCTGCTGAACACTCCCAGCTTTCAGTTGGGGCCCGAGATCACAGTGTGGGAGTAAGACAGGACTGGACACTGACCCTCACAGGCACGGGCAGCCAGCTTTGAATTAGCGCCGTCTCCAGGAGACGGAAGTGATCTTCTTGGTCTAACTGCAAAAAAGAAAAATGACGGTCACTCTCATTTAAAGATAGAAAAACTCTACACAAATTTTTAGCTAATGAGACCTGGCACTAGACAGAAAAGGCAACGTATCAAGATCAAGCTGCAAGGTTACTTTCACATCTGAAAATCAATAAAAGTAATTTGATGTGGGAAAAAAAATCATACAATCATCTCAATAGAAGCAGAAAAAAGCATTTTATACAATTCAATGTTTGTTCTTAATTTTTCAAAAGGAACTCTTAAGCTTGTAATATAATAGAACTTTCCTTATCTAATTAAAAATATAGTAAACATAATATTAAACAGTAAAATTAAGTTTTCTCCTCTGAGGTTGAGAATGAGACAAGTCTGTTTACTATTTGTATTTTATTAAACACGGTACTAAAGATCTCAGACAGTAAAATAAAGCATATAAAGAAATGCAGAAACAAAATGTGTAAGACTTAGCATGGAAATAAGAAAACTGTCATTATTCCCAAATGACATATTATATGTAGAAATCCAAATGAATCTACACATAAACTACTAAAATTAATTAATTGATGTACCAAGTTCTCTGCATGCAAGGTTAATAAACAAAAGTCAATTATATTTCTACATAGTATCAGTAAATAATTGTTAAAGTTTAAAAAAAATTTCATTTAGATCAAATCACTAGGAATAAGTTCAACACAAGATTTGCAAACCTTCTACACAGAAAACTATAAGACATTCCTAAAAGGAATTTAAAAATTAAATAAATAATATACCATATTCATGGATTCAAAAAAACTAAATATTTGGAGGTACTGATTGTTTCCCAAATGGTCTATACCGATTTAATGAAATTCTGATCAATGTCCCAGCAGAATTTGTGGTGGAAACCGACAAACTCATGCTATAATTTATATGGAAATGTAAAAGGCTAAAAATTGCTAAGACAAACTTAAAGAAGAAGAAAATAGTTGTGGGACCTACACTATTAGACATAAAGACTCATAAATCAATAGTAGTTAAGACAGTGTAGGACTGCAGCAAGAATATATGGGTAGACCCATGGTACAGAATAGAGAGTCCAGCAATAGACCCATGTTATATGGATATGTGATTTATGACAAAGGTAGCACATAAAATAATGGAGAAAGGATTTAAAAAAAAATAAATGATGCTGGGTTGATTAGATATCCAAAAAAATGAATAATCTTGACCTCTATCATATACCAAAAGCAATTTCAGGTGGACCACAGATCAAAATGTGAAAGATGAAATAATAAGGCTCATAGAGCATAACATTGGAGACTGTCTTTGTGACTTTGAGGTAGAGAACACAAAAAGCAGTAGCCATAAAGGCAAAGATTGATAAACTGGACTATATTAAAATTCATAACTTCTGTTCATCAAAGTATACCATTAAAAGAATGAGAAGAAGATATCTGCAACATGTAGCAAAAAGGTTCATAAGAAGAATACATAAAAGACTCCTACTGATCAATATGAAAAGGACAGACAGCCCAATAGAAAAACTGGTCAAAGACCTGAATAGGCACTTAACACATGAGAACCTCCAAATAGCTAATAAACATATGAAAAGGTGCTAAACCTTATCAACTATCGTGGATATTTAAATTAAAACCATAATGAGATGCCCCCTCACAACCACCAGAAGAGTGAAAATGAAAAGGACTGACAATACCAGAGTCCGTAAGATGTGGAGCAACAGAAAGTCTAGGCTCTGCTGGTGGGAATATCAGCTGACTCAGCCACCCTGGATAACCGCTGGAAACTGAATACACAGACCCTGTGGGCCAGCAGTTTCATTCTTAGGTATATCCTCCCCCTCCCCAAATGCATCAACAAAAAAGCTTTCTATTGGCAGTATTTATAACAGCTAAAATCCAGAAACAACCCAAATGTCCCTTGATAGTAGAACAGAGAACTAAATAGTAGTATATTCATGCAATGGAATCCTATACAATGATGAAAATGGTGCCTCATGGAAGATCAGAAACGAATCACACAGACATAAGGTTGGGCAAGACAGGCCAGAAACCAAAGAGCATGCACATATTGTGTGATTTCATTGACGTAAAGGTTAAAAACAGGCACAAGCAATCCAAGGTCTTAGAAGTGAGGCTGGGGGTGCTTTGGGAGGGAGGCACACTCACACAGGCAGAGTGTGAGGAGGGCTCTGGCATGCCGGTAGCTCTTTGTACTCATCTGGGTGGAACGACGTGGGAGCATTCACTCTATAAAATGCTCTGAGTTGTACCCTTACAGATGGTACATTTTTTGATGTGTTTGTTATATGTCAACAAAAGTTTTTCTTTCTTTTTTAACAGAAATAAAGAAGATGTGAACGTCGGACTTGGTAGATGGCTCCAACTCCTGAGCGTGCTCGTGACCGTATTTATGGGGATGGCGGTTCATTTAGCTGAGAAACGTCCCCGGCTCTCAGTGGAGCCAGGTTTGGCCTGGGCAGCAATTTCATAGCTCAATCACAACTGCAATTTCATAGCACCTGTGGATCAGATTCTCTTGCAGAGAAAACAGGGGCCAGCACAGATGGGAGGCTGTCTTTACCAAATTCTTCCAAAATGCACACGATTCACCCTGGGGCTCCTGTCTCCATGGGTCTTGAAACATCGCTGAAAATCAGCCTGCCGTTCTCTAGTGGCTTTTTCCCTTGTCCTACAGACTCGAGAAGGGCTCTGTCTGCTAGATCTTTTGCAAGCCTCTCAGAAGTCAAGACACTCCTAAGCAGTTGTCATTTTTTAATACTCCATTCCTGGAAATACTCCAGGAATGGAGATGTGTGTGTGTGTGTGTGTGTAAAATATATGTGCACATGTGTGTATATATACACATATACACAAACATACACACACATATACGATACAGTGGATTCCCGAACAATGCAGGGATTGGGGCACTGACCCTCCATCCAGTCACAAATCTGCTTATAACTTTTGACTCTTTAAAAGCTTAATTACTAATAACCTCTTGTTGACTGGAAGCCTTACTGATAACATAAACAGTTGGTTAACACATATTTTGTACATTATATGTAATAAACACTGTATTCTTATAACAAAGTGAACTAAAGAAAAGAAAATGTTATTAAGAAAATCATAAGGAAAAGAAAATGTATTTCCTGTTCATGAAGTGGAAGTGGATCATCATCAAGGTCTGCATCCTCATTTTCTTCACGTTGAGTAGGCTGAGGAAAAGGAGGAGGATGGGTTGGTCTTGCTGTCTCAGGGTGGCAGAGGCAGAAGAAAATCTGTGTATAAGATACACACACACACACAGTCCTCCAAGACAAGCTCATAAAAATTATGGTATATTTTAATTTTTCACATTTAAAAAATTCATAGTTTTAGCATCGCTCTCACCCTGTTCACCACACACACTCATAAAACACAATGACTGTGTGGATGATCTTATTTCAAGATACAATTAAATCCCTAAATTTGATGCCTTTCTGAAGGTGAGGTGAAGACCAATAACACAACTTTCCACCACCCACTACTACCCTGTTGCCAATGACAGTCCTACAGAAACTGTTTTAATGTACTGCTTACAGCAACTACCTGAGCCCAGCATTCTGGTTCCTATTTCCATGGTGAATAACCAGGACAGTTAAGTGACTTCTTGGGGGTTGGCAGTGGTCTGTCGCAGACCCAGGCCTGGATGTCTGTCCCCTCCCCTGTGCCTTGTCTTGGAGGCTCACTGTCTCTGGTATGGATCAAGCTGCTTACTCCAGCCCCAGCCCCTCCCAGGAATGAGATTTATTTACACACAGCAGCAGGCTTTACAGACAGCAGGAGGTGGCCTCTCTGAGCGGTCCTGCAGAAGCAGAATGCTGTCCTTCAGTGTGTAACAAAGGGAGGGGACATTTGGTCACTCCTAACGAAGGGACACCTCCTCTCCTTTCTCTCTAGCCCCTCCAGGATCCCAACACACTGAGCAAGCAAAGGCAGATGCTTCGGGTTTTGTTCATCTGTTTTTCTTGTATTTTAATCAGTACACTGTAGGGTCAGAAGCGTTCCACCCACAACAGGGAGCTTGAAGATCTTTCCAGGGGCCACGGGGTGGTTTGCTTCAGCTCATGTGCCTCCCCCTAGCACATTTGAAAAACTCTGAACTGAGTACACCCACATTCCATTTAGGTGAGATAGCAAGTTCCAAATGATGAAAACAGTTTCCAAAGAAATGTGCTAGAATATTTTGAAAACAGCTTGTACTTGAAGGAATGCAGGGAGAGTGAGATTAGAGAGAGGGATTGCTTCAATCACTATCAGAAATTCCTGAGCACAATCTTCAGTATATGGGCACTTATTTTTTCTTATAAAAGGAAATGTCACTAAAGAGGGGAGAAAATGCCCCCTCCGTTTGTCTTCTTGTGATCCTGCCCACCTCTAAGGTCCAGCCCAGCTCCAGCCTCAAATTCCACTCTAGCCTCAAACCTCACTCCTTCCTCTGAACCACTGACTGGCTGTGATATTTCCTTTGATACGTAATCTCATAAGGTTTTATATTGCATCACTTATCTTCCAATAAGCAGATTGTGAGCCATTAGAGTGCTGACAAAGATCAAATTAAGGCTGAGTCCTGTGGTCTAAGCCTGTAATCCCAATGCTTTGGGAGGCCAAGGTAGGAGGATCACCTGAGCCTAGCAGTTTAAGACAAGCCTGGTAACATAGTGAGACCTCATCTCTACTAAAAATAAAAAGATATTAGCTGGGCATGATGGTGTGTGCCTGTAGTTTCAGAAACTCCAGAAGCTGAGACAGGAGGATTGCTTGGGCCCAGGAGTTTGAGGTTGCAGTGAGCTATGTTTGCTACTGCACTCCAGCCTGGGCAACAGAGCAAGACCTCGTCTCTTAAAAAAAAAAAAAAATCACGGATACTATGCAGCCATAAAAAAGGATGAGTTCATGTCCTTTGCAGGGACATGAATGAAGCTGGAAGCCATCATTCTCAGCAAACTAACCCAGGAACAGAAAACCAAACACCGCATGTTCTCACTCATAAGTAGGAGTTGAACAATGAGAACACACGGACACAGGGAGGGGAACATCACACATTGGGGTCTGTCAGAGGGTGAGGGGCTAGGGGAGGGCTAGCATTAGGAGAAATACCTAATGTAGATGACGGGTTGATGGGTGCAGCAAATCACCATGGCATGTGTATACCTATGTAACAAACCTGCACGTTCTGCACGTGTATCCCAGAACTTGAAGTATAATTTAAAAGAAGAAGAAGAAGAAAAAAATCAAACTGATGCTTGATGTCATAAATATTTGGTGAATATATTAATTTTATATGTATAATTGTGTTCATTTCAAAGAAGAAATTTTAAAAATCATAAGTAAAATGGCTTTGACTTTGAGGAACAGAAATCTCTGACTCCAATGTCCTTGTCATTAGAGATGTATAATCACATATGACAAGATGTCCCAAGGTGGTGCAGCTCCAAGTTTGGCTCACCTGATAGTCAACAACGTCTTTGGGGACCAGGGATCCACTCTTCCTGCTCTGCTGACTTCTGCAGGTTGGATTGGTCTTCAGGACAGTTGCCCTCATGGTGGTAAGTTGGCTGTGCGATTCCAGACATCTCATCTAAAACAAAAATATCCAGAAGAAAAAGGATTGCCTCTTTCTTGTGTATTTTTTAATTGTGCAAAACTCTTTCTCAGAAGCCCTCCACTAAACTGGGAGGGGAGGAGATGGGAGGCAGGAGGATCACTTGAGGCCAGGAGTTCAAGACCAGCTTAGTCAACATAGCAAGACCCTATCTCTTAGAAAATAAAGGTGGGGGGTGGGGAGGAAATAACAAATATTGGCAAAGATGTAGAGAAATTAGACTCTTTATTGCTGGTGGGGATGTAAAATGGTCCAACCCCTGTGGAAAACAATTGATCAATTTTATAAAAGATTAAACATAGAATGACCATATGACCCCAAAATTCCACTCCTAGGAATATGCGCAAAAGAATTAAAATTAGAGACTGGGACAGATGCTTGTACACCAGTGACAGTATTCACAAAAGCCATAAAGTGTCCATTGATGGATGAATAGATCAATAAAGTGTGGTATGTCTGTACAATGGAATACTATTCAGTCATAAAGAGGAATTAAACTTTGATATATACTAAAACATTGATTAACATTAGGGGATTATGCTAAGTGAAATATGCCAGTCACAAAAAGACAAATACTGTATGATTCCACTTATATGAGGTACCTAGAGTAGGTAATTTCATAGAGCCAGGAAGAGGTTATCACAAGCCAGGAGGCAGAAGGAGTCGGGAGCTAATTATTTAATGGGTGCAACATTTTTGTTGGGTAGAATGAAAAGGTTTTGGAATATAGATAGTGCTGATGGCTGCACAACAATATGGATATGTGTAATGCCACTGAAGTGCACACTCACGGATGGTTAAAATGATAAACATTATGTTAGGAATATATTACCACAATAAAAAATATAATGTCTGCCTCATGGGTCTGCTTCTTTTCTTAGCTTCAAAGGTTGTGGTGTTGAGTTTATTCTCTACTTAACCTGTTTTGTTTTGTCCTGTTGACTTGATTTTGTTGCAGCCATCACAAGATTTACATGTGACACTACAGGACAGAATTGTGGATGTGTCTGTTACACCTTCAGTAAGGGTCCTTCCATTTGGCAGAGGATTGCACAAATCCCAGAGGGGAACCATACTGACCTAAAGGAGGAGCTTTCATCAGGTTAGTGTCAAAATGGGAAACATGCTGATTTTTTGTTACACTTAAGGAAAACAAAACAAAAATATCCCCAAAAACCTGACAGTTGTCTGATGTTAACTTCTTTTGCCTTTACTTTTGCCTTACTTTTGTGTACTTCATTTAAAAAAAAGCATAAATCTAGGTTTCTATTCTGTATAGAGATCTATACAACTATAAAACCCAGAAAATACATATCTATATCAAACTACCAAAAAAACTATAAAAACTGAAACTGACACCACCAGTGTGGCAGATGTTTTGCAGACACTAAATAGATACATTAAGTGTGCCTATAGCCTTGAATTTGCAGTTCTTTTCAGTTTGTAACTCCCATCCCACCATACACTCTGGGATGACATCCTGCCCCCACCACTTTTCCTATATGCAGGGCTGTCAGCTTCCCATTTGCTGAGCATGTGGGGTGTTGCCTGGCCATTAGCTGGGCTTCCTATGCCTCCATCTGTTGACTTGTTAAGAGCTTGTGATCAGTAAGTCTCGTCCCATGAGGCCAGGCCTAGAAACACAAAACCCCAATGGAGATCCTGAAAATGCTGCTGAGAATGTCACCAGG
This sequence comes from Theropithecus gelada, assembly GCF_003255815.1. Lineage (NCBI taxonomy): Eukaryota > Metazoa > Chordata > Mammalia > Primates > Cercopithecidae > Theropithecus > Theropithecus gelada. The sequence goes on along the minus strand of NC_037668.1, from coordinate 202,778,460 downwards.
ATAATCCAGAATGGCTTACGGATATAGTTTTAAAATTAAAACACAAACTTAAACATTCTTGTTGAAAACAGTCAGGCTCCCTAAGAATATCTCTATGAACCTCCAGTGGGTCCCAAATCCCTGGTGTCCCAGAAAGCACACAGGCCTCACATTCAGAAGAACAGGTTGACTTCACTCCCCTCCACCTGATCTGCACTCTAAGAGGGAACTAAAAGAGAATTTTTTGCTGGGCCTGCCTCCTTCCTCCTGCACACATGGCCCATTGGGCTCTGCTTTAGGGCTCCCCACTGAGAGGGGCCCTCTCCCCTCTGGTCAGAGGCCAAGGGGCAGTTCTGGGTTGGTCCTGCCATCCTCAGTTTCCCATCTCCATCCCTTAATTACATCATTGAACTCATTTCCTTACCTTGCCTTCTTCTTAGTCTCTTTCCTATCTCTGAATCCCCAGAACTTTTAATAATCCCCAAAAGGAAGAACTTATGGATTTATTAGAAAGCTAAAATTCTCAGAAGAAAAGTAGAAGCAAGTTCGCATACACTAAAATATCACATTTGGGTGTGAGGATGTTGGGGCAAGAGAATGAGACCTCAATATATGGCGCTGTGGTGTACTGGCCACTTCAGATTAAATATATAAACCAGAGCTACAATTCTAGGTCCCCATTGAACAGACCCCCTCTGGGCCATGGGAAACCTTAAAAACTGAATTCCTGGCCACGCCATGATGGGAAGGAAGGTTGAACAGGCCTCCTGATACCCTCTGCTTTTTTGAATTTGGGCACAAGTGACCAGCATTAACATTAAAATAAAGATCCTAAAATTAACAGAACAGACTTTTCAGCAATGAGACACCAAATTCCAACCTGACTCTGGTATAGCAAACCATGACAGATAGCAGATCCTGAAAGAAATAAAAATATTTTACCCTAAAATAGATTTCTTTGACATATTTTGAAATGGTTCTGCAAAGTTTTCTTTTGTGGGGAAAATTTTGTATTGTAGAGAATCACATTTTCTGCAGCCAGAACTCTCCTGGATGTAGGAGAATTTAACCAAGAGTCTGACACCTTTTAAGGTCTGAAAAAAAGATATTTACCATCTATTCTCTCTGAAGCCTGCTACCTGGAGGCTTTGTCTATATAACAAGAACCATGGCTTCCACAACCCTCCTTATCTTAACTTAAGCATTTCTTTCTACTGACTTCAAGTCTTTAGCTGAACTCTTTCCGTGAAAATCTTTGAATCTACCTATGAGTGGATTCCACTCACAGGATCATCTTTCCATTCATAGTATTCCCTTATGAATACACCTATAAGTCCACCACTTTGAGATGTCCTGCTTTTCCAGGCCAAACAAATGTATACCTTACATGTATTGATTTATGTCTGCCTGTAACTTCTGTCTCCCTAAAATGCATAAAACCAAACTGTAACCTGACCACCTTGGGGACACATTCTCAGGACTTTGTGAGACTGTTCTCTGGGCCATGGTCACTCATATTGCCTCAGACTAAGCCTCTTTAAATATTTCACAGGGTTTGCCTTTTGTTCTTGTTGTTGCTGACAAAAGAAACTGGAAGGCCTTAGAAGCTACCTCAGAACCAAAACCTTTCTAATCTTTTGTTCCTCCCTCACCCCACACCCTCTTCCCCCAAGTGCAAGAAGGGACTCTTGAATTTTCTTATCTGAGAAGATAAATGATTAAAAGCCACAACCACACCCAGATAGACTTTTATTTGTTCTTCTGAGGGCAGCTCCAACAGATTGCCTGGGAGGCTTTCTATGTAATAAGACAACCTCTGTTCACAGTGCAGTTCTGCCCCTCACCTTCCTGTAACTTGCAGGTCCCATTCAGTTTCCTAAGAATATTTACAAGATAATATATGCCTCCCAGGTTCACTCAATTCCCCTAAAAATTATTTGCAATCCCTTAAATTGCCTTCATTTTCCCCATCTCCCTCTCTTCTATGAAGAGAGTATATAAGCTTCAACCATCTGGCCTTTCTTTGAGTCTTATACTTGTGTGACTGTCATGTCCATGTGCACATTAATACATTTGCACATCTTATTTCCTGTTAATATATTTCTCATAAATTCATTTCAACAGATTTAGACTTGAACCTTCAGAGGGAAAGTCTCAACTTCACTGTAGGAGGATTTCTGTCCACTTGTATATTCTGAGCTTAAGCAGCACATGAATTCAATAACTAGCATCTACCAAAGACTTTATTCTCCAAACAAAATGAAATAGATTTCTAGTTCAAAAGAAAGCAGCAGGTATATAGGGAAGGAGAGAGGAACGGGAAAAGGGATACTCATTATAATCACAGAAGTTTACTCCTGTCCCTCGTGGGAGGCCATGAGGCAACAGGAACCTGACCTCCCTTGCTGACTGTCAGTGATATCACTAGACAAGTTCCAGTAAACACAACTGACCATGTGGCATTCTTCATTACTGACAATTGGCAAGTACACTTTGTACATCCCAGCAAGGGGTTTGGCCTTGTCCTTTTTCTAGTCTTGGTTAGGCATTCCTCCTTGTAGGATAATATGACATTCTGGGCAGTACATTTCTTGGGGATTATTGTATTTTTCAGGTCTTTGGCCTCGTGCTTGAGAACTTCAACTTAAGTCATGGATAATGGACCTGAAATGCATTCTCCATGGGCTTAGGAGCTTCAGAACTTGCCCCAGTCCTCGAATGCAGTATTTCTCAGTTCCCACCATCCAATTGAACCTAAATAAAGCCATCCCTTAACCTAGGAAGCACAGGTACATTTTGTACAATTGTTAGGTAGGAGGAGAGCACACTACTGGAAAAATCTGAACTCATTTAGGCTCTCAGGACAAGGAACTAAGGAAACAGAACTCCAAACTTTTTTTTTAATTATTAATTTATTTTTTTATTTTACTTTAAGTTCTAGGGTACATGTGCACAACGTGCAAGTTTGTTACATATGTATACATGTGCCATGTTGGTGTGCTGCACCCATTCACTCGTCATTTACATTAGGCATATCTCCTAATGCTATCCCTCCCACTCCTCCCACCCCCCAGCAGGCCCTGGTGTGTGACGTTCCCCACCCTATGTCCACGTCAGAACTCCGAACTTAATGAGCATTTTCTTGGCCACCACAGCAAAGAGCTTGCAGAGGATCCGGTAACTGTCACCTGTGCAGCACTTAAGCAGATCTTCAGTTTCCAGAAGGGGAAAGTCCCCAGAGAGTCCTGAGCCTGCCAATGCCACTGCCAAGATTGGTTCCAGCTGGGGCTTAGAGGATCAAACAAAAGCTTCTTTCCTCCAAGTGGCACTGATGCCTCGTGCCTTCTCTGAAATTCTCCTGTCAGCTTCCACAGAGAGAGACTCCAAGTCATGGTACAAGGATGAGGATAGAAACTAGTACAGGCCCCAGGTGGTAGCACCAAGGGAGGAGGCTGAACACTGTTGTCTAGAGCATGGGCTCAGCCCTGGCTATGGCATTCAAATTCTGTGAACTTTGAAAGTTACTTACACTTTTTGCACTTTAGTTGTCTCGTTTGTAAAGTGGGGATGACAGCACCTTTTAAAAAATTATGTTATCATGAAGAATAAATAAGCTTATACATATGAAGTAGTCAGCAAACTCTGGCCCATAGTGTAACCGCCCAGTGGGTTCACATTGCCCACTGCTTAGATAGAGCTGATTTATCAAGACAGGGGAATTGCAATAGAGAAAGAGTAATTCATGCAGAACTGGCTGTGTGGAAGACCAGAGTTTTATTATTACTCAAATCAGTCTTCCCAAGCATTCCGGAATCAGAGTTTTTAAGGATTTCTTGGTGGATGTGGGGAGGCCAGTGAGCCAGGAGTGCTGATTGGTCAGGTCAGAGATGAAATCATAGGGAGTCGAAGCTGTCTTCTTGCCCTGAGTCAGTTCCTGGGTTGGAGCCACAAGATCAGATGAGCCAGTTTATCGATCTGGGTGGTGCCAGCTAATCCATCAAGTGTAGTGTCTACACGATATCTCTGCAAAACATCTCAAGCACTGATTTTAGGAATAGTTTAGGGAGGGTTAGAATCTTGTAGCTTCCAGCGGCATGACTCCTAAACCATACTTTCTAATCTTGTGGCTAATTTGTTAGTCCTACAAAGGGAATCTAGTCCCCAGGCAAGAGGAAGGTTGATTTTTGTGAAAGGGCTATTATCGTCTTTGTTTTGAACACTAAACTATAAACTAAGTTTCTCCCAAAGTTAGTTCAGCTGCACCCAGGAACGAGCAAGGATAGCTTGGAGGTTAGCAGCAAGATGGATTTGGTTAGGTCAGATCCCTTTCACTGCCTCAGTTACAATTTTGCAATGGCAGTTTCAATAGTAAGTGGCTCAGTAAATAACAGCTATTAGTAATACTGCAACATCAAAACAAGAAACTGTCAAATGTGTTAGAGTCATAGAAGCATTGGATCTTAGACTGGAATAAATGTTAATGGTCATCTAGTTCCTCTCAGTCCAAAACTCCCTGGCCCTTTAGGAGAGTGTTGCTGATCTTGCCCACTCAGGCCTTTTCCTTTCTAATCTGCCAACTCCTCCACATGCCTGGGATAAAATCACAGGCTTGGACCATCCTACTCAAGCTTGAGGAGATAACCCTTTTGCAAGCAGAGAGTGTGACTCACATGGCTTTATGTACCATGCCTTCTCCAGAATTATTACATGTGGAGTCTTTATCACATTGCGGGAATTCAGCATATGACTCCCCTAAAATACACTTCTTTTGCATAAGGATTATTTGAGCTGATTATTTTCAGAAGTTTTAGACACAGGGGAAACTGTAAAAATAATGTAGAAATTACCCTTTGGTAAGGAGAATTTACATGTATAAAGAAAATCTCCCCCAGGAAGAAAAGAATGACTCTAAGTTACTGACTCTTACCAATGGAGAAGGCACTGACTTAAATTTGCATAATAAACCTTACCCTTGTTTACTGAGTTTTTCCTTTTAACTTCAACATTATTGGCCCCCTAATGCCTTTCTGTCTTAGTCCATTTTCTATTGCTTATAACATAATACCTGAAACTGGGTACTTTAAAGAGTTAATATTATTAAAATGTCAATACTACTCAATGTGATCAGACTCAATGCAATTCTGATGAAGATATCAATGACATTCTTCACAGAAATAGAAAAAACAATCCTAAAACTTATACAGAACCACAAAAGACCCTGAATAGAAAAAAAAAAGTTCTGATTAAAAAAAAAAGCTGGAGGCATCACATTATCTAACTTCAAAAGTTGTAGCAATCAAAACAGCATGGTACTGGCATTAAAACAGACACGTAGACCAATGGAATCGAATAAAGAACCCTAAAATAAATCTATGCATTTACAGCCAACATTTTTGACAAGGTTGCCAAGAGCATACATTGGGGAATGTATGCTCTCTCTCACCATACACAGAAATAAAAACAAAATGGATTAAAGACTTAAATCTAAGACCTGGAACTATGAAACTACTAGAAGAAAACATTGAAGAAACATTCCAGGACACTGGTCTGGGCAAATAATTTTTGAGTAAGACCTCAAAAGCACAGGCAATGAAAACAAAAACAGACAAATGGATTCCATCAAGCTAAGAAACTTCTGCACAGTAAAGAAAACAATCAACAAAGTGAAGATGTTACCAACAGTAAATCCATACAGGTCTGCAGCAACCTCAGTTCTTACCTCCTCAGAAGAAAGAATTCCATGGAGGAGTATAGGCAGAAGGAGAGACTACAGCATGTTTTAGAACAGGAGTGAAAGTTTATTAAGTTTTAGGGCAGGAATGAAAAGAAGTATGGTATACTTGGAAGAGGGCCAAGCAGATGACTTGAGAGATTAAGTGCACAGTTTGACTTTTTCACTTGGGGTTTTATACATTGGCATGCTTCAGGGGTGTTGTGCTACTTCTCCCCTGATTCTTCCCTTGGAGTGGGCTGTCTGCATCCACAATGGCCTGCCAGCACCTAGGAGGGACCACATGCACAGTGTGTTTACTGGAGTTGTATACATGCTCGCTTGAGGTGTTTTTCCCTTAACCAGTTGAATGTTCCTAGAAGAAGGTCATATACGTTAAACTCTGCCATTTTGCCTCTTGGTGCACATGCTTGAGTCCACTCACCCGACTCCTGAGATCTTCTTGTTACTGCGGGGGTCCTTGCTCCCAGAGCTCCCAACATGGTGGCAGGCCACTTCCAAAATGGCAGCAGGCCACTTCCAAGATGGTGGCAAGCCTCGTGTTCTCTGACCTGGGTTTCTTGGCCTCACGGATTCCAAGGAATGGAATCTGGGGCCATGCGGTGAATGTTATAGCTCTATTGGAATCTGTGGGTCACGGAAGAGAACCGTGGAACCTAGTGACTAGTGTTCAGCTCGATTAGGATGAACCCGGACACTTAGCCCTGCAGGAACAATGGCAAGCCTTTGGCCCAATGGGGAGTGGCAATGGGTGCCTCGCTGGATCAGGAGCACAGCAGACACCCTGCCAGATCCGGAGGGATGGAAGTCTGTGGCAGATCTGCTATGGCAGCAAACAGCAGTGGTGGGCAGCGAGCAAAAGCTCAGCTCAAGCCATAACAAACATGGACCAAAAGAGAGTGCAGTTGCAAGATTTAATAGAGTGAAAACAGAGCTCCCACACAAAGGGAGAGGACTGAAAGAGGGTAGCCATTGCTGGCTGGAATGCCTGGGTTTATATCCTGATCACTGTCCTCCCACTGTGCTCTCAGGCGATAGATGATTGGCTATTTCTTTATCTCCTGTTTTTTCCTAATTTGCATTTTAGTGAGCTCTCTTCACTATCTGACTGGTCAGGTGTGAGGTAAGTTGCAAGCCCCGTGTTTAAAGGTGGATGTGGTCACCTTCCCAGCTAGGCTTAGGAATTCTTAGTCAGCCTAGGAAATCCAGCTAGTCCTGTTTCTCATTGTCAGGAAGCTGCTATCATTAATTTGAGGTTTTTTCTATCTGTTGAGTGACTGCCTTTCCCTGGAGCTGGCTGTGACCAAGTATTTTAGAGAGACAGTTAACAACCGCCTGACCATCACCTGATGATCTCCTGACATTCCTGGTTGCGGAGGCCCTTCTCCTGCCCTGCTCACGTGTAACTAGCTACCTACTGTAACATAGAGACAAACACAGAATGGGAGAAAATATTTGCAAACTAGCCATGTGACCAGGGATTAATAACAAGAATATATAAGGAGCTCAAACAACTCAATAGCAAAATAAGTAAATAATCCAATTTCAAACCAGGTGAAAGATCTGAATAGACTTTTCTCAAAAGAGGCCATGCAAATGGCCAATAGATATGTATAAAATGCTCAACATCATTAATTTAACCACCAGAGAAATGAAAACCAAAACCATAGTGAGATATCATCTCATCTCAGTTAAAATGGCTTTTATCAAAGATAGAAACAACAAATGCTGGTGATATTGTGGAGAAAGGGAACCCTTCGTACACTGGTGATAGCAATATAAATTAGCACAATCACTATGAAAAAGTGTATGCAGGTGCCCCAAAAAACTAAAAACAGGACTACCATATGACCCAGCAATCCCACAGCTGGGTTATTTATCCAAATGAAAGGAAATCAATGTATCGAGGAGATATCTGCACTGTCATGTTTATTGCAGCCCTATTCATGACAGCCAAAATATGGACTTAACCCAAGTGCACATCAATCGATGAATGGTTAAAGAAAATTTGGTATATATACACAATAGGTTATTATTCAGTCATAAAATAGAATAAAATCTCATCATTTGCAGCGACAGAGATGAAACTTATGTCAAGTAAAATAAGCCAAGCCCAGAAAGTCAAACACCACATGTTCTACTCATATGTGGGAGCTAACAAAGGGGATCTCATGAAGATAGAAAGTATTGGTGGACTGGAGAGTATTGGAGAAGATAGAGAGTATTGGTGGATTGGACAGTATTGAAGAAGATAGAGTATTGGTGGATTGGAGAGTATTAGTGGATACCAGAGGCCAGAGTAGAGGGGAGAAGTGGATAGAGGATGATTGATAGAAAAAATACAGTTAGAAGAAATAAGACCTAGTGTTCAATAAATAAGTAGAGTTACTACAGTAAACAACAATTCATTGTATATTTCAAAATAACTAGTAGAGAATAATTCAAATATTCCCAGAGTACAGAAAAGATAAATGTTTAAGGTAGTGAATGCTCCGATTACCCTAATCTGATTATTACACATTATATGTATGTATCAAAATATCACATGTAACCCCAAAATATATACATCTCTTTTGTATCAATTTTAAAAAGGAATGAAATTTATTTTTTACAGTCATGGAGACTAGAAAGCCCAAGGTCAGAGGGCTGCATCTGGTGAGGACCTTCTTGCTAGAAGAGGTCTCTGAGGCATCCCAATGAGGCACAGAGCATCACACAGCAAGGGGGCTGAGCTTGCTCATGTGCTAGCTAGCCCAGGTCTCGCTTCCTCTTCTTCTAAAGCTACCAGTTCTCTTCCCATAATAACCTGTTAATCTATTAATACATAAATGGGATAACCCATTCATTAGGGCAGAACCCTCATGATCCAATCACTTCTTAAAGGCCCCACCTCTCATACTGCCACACTGAGGATTAAGGGTGACCATGAGTTTTGGAGGGACCATTCAAACCATGGCACCTTCTTTCTTTGCTTCAGTTGAAAATCGTATTTAAGCCTGAACTCACAGCCACCTCTTTGTGATTTACTCTTTTTCTTTGGGTAGCTCCTATGCATACATGAGCTATACATGTTAATAAACTTGTATTTGTTTGTCCCTTGTTAGTCTATCTGTTGTTACAGGGGTCCATCCCAACCAAGAACCAAGAGTAGAGAAGAAATTATTTTTTCTTCCCTACATTCCATCACCACTTAAATTTCATTTTGTATTTTTCCAGTTTGTTTCATTCATGTCTGATCTCTCCAGCTGTATGTTAAGCTCCAAAAGGTGAGAACTGAGCTTATATCACATTGGGCCTTCTCCAGCTCTCATCTTGATCTTACAGTAGGTATTTACTGAGACTTGCTATTTGCTTGTTATTGCTTGGATTTCACTGGACCTTAACAAATGATAAATATAGAAATTTTATGTGTATTTTTTTTGTTATACAAGATAATCTTCTCATGGTCCACAACATCCACTGCATTTAAAAATCTTTCTCCTATTGAGATAAAGAAAAACGGCTAGCAATAGTCTCCTCACTATTTGGTAACTCTAATTTTTGAAGTTATTGGTAATAATTTTGGAATTTCTGTCAAGGAGAGATTTAGGGTAATAACTTTGGTTGGGGGAAAGGGTATTTAGGAATTTATCTTGAATTTATTGTTTCATAGTGAGTCTACTGATTTTTTAAAACTGATATATCATGTTTATTTGGGTTAACTTTGGGAAGTATTGGAGATTATAGGGAAAGAGGTCTAAAGACTTCCACTAGCAAGGTAACATGCAGTGGCAACACCACTAAAAGTAACCATTTTAATTTAGAAACTTCTGGATCTAATTCCTTTTCCATTGTGTTAGTTATATATTGCTATAAGACAAATTATCCCAATAATTGGTGACATATGTCAGGCTTCTGAGCCCAAGCTAAGCCATCATATCCCCTGTGACCTGCACGTGTACATCCAGATGGCCTGAAGCAACTGAAGATCCACAGAAGTGAAAATAGCTTAACTGATGACATTCCACCACTGTGATTTGTTTCTACTCCACCCTAACTGATCAATGTTCCTCATAATCTCCCTCACCTTTAGGAAGTTTCTTTGTAATTCTCCCCACCCTTGAGAATGTACTTGGTGAGCTTCACCCCCTGCCCCCAAAACATTGCTCGAAACTTCACCGCCTACCCCAAAACCTGTAAGAACCAATGATAATCCCACCACCCTTTGCTGACTCCTTTTTCGGACTCAGCCCGCCTGAACCCAGGTGAAATAAACAGCCATGTTGCTCACACAAAACCTGTTTGGTGGTCTCTTCACACGGACACGTGAAACAACATAAACAACAATTTATTATCTCACAGTGTCTTTGGGTCAGGAGTTCAAAAATGACTTAGCTCAGGGTCTCCCATGAGGTTGTAGACAAGATGTAGGCCAGAGTTGGAGGATCTATTTCCAAGATGCTGCGCCCCCACAAAGTTTGCAGGAGGCCGCGTTTCCTCACCCCTTGAGCTCTCCAATTTGTTTGAGTGTCTCTATGATATGTCAGAGGCTTTCTCCAGAGAGAGGGCGAGAAGGAATCCTCTTTTGTTCCCCAAACCTCATGTTGAAATTTAATTCCCAATGTTGGAGGTGGGGCCTAATGGGAGGTGTTTGAGTTACAGGGGTGGATCTCCCATGAATAGATTAATGTCCTCCCTGGCTGGAGGGGAGGGAGAGGTGAGTGAATTCTGGCTTTTATTAGTCTCCCCTCTCCCCCAGAGCTAGTTGTTAACAAGAGCCTGGCATCTCCCACCTTGCTCTCTTGCTTCTTGTCTCACCATATGATATCTGCATACAACAGCTCCCCCATGCTTTCCACCATGAGTGGCAGCAACCCCAGGCCCTCACCAGAAGCAGATGCTGGTGCCATGCTTCTTGTACAATCTGCAGAACTGTGAGCCAAATAAACCTCTTTTGTTTATAAATTATCCAGCATCAGGTATTCCTTTATAGCAACACAAAATGGACTAAGACACATAGCGTTAGCCTTGTTCTATTCATTAGAAGCAAGTCACTGAGTTCCGCTTGTACTCAAGGGGAGAAAAATTAAGCTCTCTCTTGAAAGAAGGCATGCTGTTAAAGAATTTGGGACATATATTAAAACCACCAACCCATTGTTAGCAAAATCACCAAGGACTGGGGAGGGTTCCACACCTCTGACTTACCCAGGGCCATTGTTTCTGAAGTTGTATTGGTCAAAATGGGCTATTGGAACAAAAATGCCACCAAAATCTCAGTGGCTTAATGCTATAAAATGTTATTTCTGACTCTTGCTCCAATATGGGTTGGGAGAGGGTCTCTGTTCATTATCACAACTCAGAGACTAAAGATGATGAAGGCTCCATCTCAACACACACATCCATGATTGCCAAGGCAGAAAAGGGACACCACAAATCTCACACTGTTCATAAAGCTTCAGCCTAGAAGAGGCACACATCACACAATGTATTGGCCAAAGCAAGTCACATAGTCTGGCTTCAAAGGGGAGACTAGGGAGTGCAGCGGTAAGTGCCTGAAGTGAGGGGAACCAGAGTGCTAGCTAACATACAGTAATGTCTATTGTCACCTCTATTTGACCCTGCTTAGTGGTATTGCACTTAGGGGAAAAAAAGAATCAAAATGCAAGAGCAAAGTCAAAACATCCTTTGGGTGCTTTCACTGGGTTCTCTGAGGGAATGCTGCTTTGTAGAAATAATTTAAATCTCTTTTACATTCAGATTGGCCTGTATGCAGGGTCTAGAGCAGATAATACGGGAGAATGAGGTTTTTCTCCCAGTTGCATAGGTGTGTTGTCCCTGTTCAGCCCTCAAGTCTCCTCTCAGACAATGGTAGGAAAAGCAGGACACAAGTCTTACAAATGCAGTTGGTGATATATAATTTTAAGTACCCTATCATTTTCTACTTACGTTATATTCACTGTGATCTTGGTGATTGGGAGGGTATTCACTCCAAATCTGTGTGCTTTGCTATTTGCCCCCCACCTCTAGAATTCATTAGAGTTTCAGCAATAATTAATGACCTATTAACATGTTAAGTATCCCTCATCATTATGTATTAATCCAGCATTAAAAATAATGGGCCTGTCCTGGGGGAAGTGGCGGCACTGTTCCTGCTGGAAAGCAGTCAGTCACTTGGCTCTAGGGAGCAGAGGCTGAGAGTGCTCTTCCTCCCCAATCATATTGGTGTCATTCTTGCAAAGCACCCATAGTCTAGTTTTGGGAACTGCAGCTGAGAAATTATGGCAGCCCTGTTTGCATTCAACTTGGCCTACACTCCAAAAAGACACAGTGAATTTAGGGAGGAGTCTAAAATTTTTTTTCAAATTATGAATTTTCACCATATTCTAAAATATGAGTTGCTCAAGTAGGAGAAGAGGGCCATCCTTCAAAACCAAGCTCCTATTCTAAATTTCCTGTGAGGGCAGCCATGTAAGTATGCCTTGACATCAACCTTGCAGGAAAAGAACCACTAACATGGTGAATTCCACTTCCTGGACAAGTATCATGAGCCCAGGTTCTCACATCAATCTACATAAGCAATTGCTTTCTAAGAAAATCGCTCCAGACTGGGGACGCTCTAATTCTGCTTCCCAAACCTTGTCTGTGTGTTTTGAACACAGTGTCAACCACTGACTTTGGGGTTTCTTTCCTAGTGGTCCAGTTAAGATGCCACAAGGTCTCATCAATTACCTAAACCCCTGACTTCCCTTCTGCCACACAGACAAAACATCAGGGGACCCCTCCCTGCAACAGGATTTTATTTTTCTAGCCTGATTGATGGCATTCAGCATAGCCTTACTTAGTCGCTAAGCTGCCTACATCACATCTGCCTTGATAGTGAAGCAGGATATTTTCCTGACCCCTTCACAGGCAAGAACTAGAGTGCATGGGCACTATAACTAGTCAGCCACTTTGGTGCCAGCAGGGGCAGACTGTACTGGCTCAGTCCTGCTGCCTTTCCATCTTTGTGGGAGGGGGAGTGCAGGTGACCTGGTGCAGGAGCCAGGGTGAGCACTTTTGGGCACTGGCAGAAGCAAAACTTTGTGCAACCCCATGGCAGCATCTAAGGGGTGACTGCAACCCTGAAGCCCCAGTAGGGGGGTTACAGTGCCCTTTTAGCTTTGCTGTCCATGGACAGCATAAATGTTAACAGCTCAGTGGAAGGTCAGTGTGACAGCCTTTTGCACCCACACTCATGGTACTCGAGTTATTGTCTGGCATTCAGGAGGAATGAGGTCACATGAACAACTTGAAGATGGTAGATGCAGGGATTTTTATTGCCAATGAAAGTGGCTCTCAGTGGGAAGGGGAGTTAGAAAGGGGATGAGGCAGGAAGGTGATCTTCCAAAACTACACTGTCAAGCTGTCCCTCTGAAGCCAAGTCACTTCTCTCCAATATCCAACCATAGTCTCTGATATCCAGCTGCTTCTCCTCTCTGCCAGCTGAGTTCTGTGTTTTTTACAGGCACAGGATAGGGGGTGGGGTGGGCCATGGACGGTTTTGGAAAAGGCAACATTGGAATGGGAAATCAGGGATGTATGTTCTCACTTTGGGCTGCGGTATTAGGCTTTTTGGCTTCAGGGTGGTGCCCTCGCTGGGTACCCACCCTCTTCTGCCCAGAATTTCCCTGCCTCCTGTCCCTATCAATGGGACGGTCCCCAGTGACCACGAAGGCTCTTGCAGTTCTATTTTGCATCCTTAATTCCTTAAGGTCTCATTGACCATGTTTTGGCATTTCCCCAGCACCCACAGGTACAGAGAGAAAAGAGATGTGGGATGGAATTGCCCTTCTCAACCACAGCCACAGGGCTCAACACCTCCTCTCCCACGGATCAGGAGCATGTATAAGGACATCCACACATAGGAACAAATCTCTCATTCTCTGACCCAAAATAAGGAAATAAGATTACCTAGAAAGAAACTTGACCTTCAGTAAAAAAAACACGAAAAACAAAACAACAACAAAAACAAAAAACAGGTACTCGAGGCTCTGAAGTCTGCCCTGGCATTTGGCTCTGCCACTGGCAGAGTAATTGTTATTGTTATTACCCAAGAAGGTTGTCATTAATTCTAATTAGACTTTCCCATATTGGTTGCCATTTTTCTGCACAATTTATTGTCTCATCCATACTGGTGGGCAAGGGTTCAAGTGCACCCCAAACAAGTGTGAATATTTCCCAAACAAGATGGGGAAGGAATTCATTGTCATCATCCTAACAAAAGGGTTCACTGCCCAATGCACATAGCCAGTCAATACACCCAGACACTGGGTTGCAGCAGAGAAAGAGGGAGGGTCACCAAATGAGGAGATGGCAAGGAACTCCAAATCCATTTTCCTGAGAAGTTTAGAGTAAGAGTTTTTAAAGGCTTTGAAGTGGGCCATGGTGTGGAGATCCTTGATTGGTTGATGAGTGCAGGGTGAAGTCCTGGGGCAGGGTGAGATGAGGAAGCTGTATTCTCATGCTGATCCACCGTTCTGAAAAACATCTTTATGTCAGAGATCCTGTCTATGGGAACAATGCAGATGCAAATTAATTCTTAAGCAGCTTTAGGACCCTAATGCTAGAAATCTTGTCTATAGGTGCAACGGGGATGTAAGTGGTCAGAATCCAGTTCTGCATGGCTTTCAGGAACAAGAAAGTGGGCAGAAGTGCAGCCTGAGTAATGCTTCATTACAATGATATTTCTGTCTAGAACCCAGTATGCAATTTGTCAACCCTATGGGGACAGTTGCAGTAATGGAGTTGAGATGACGCCCTCCACCCCTGTAGCTCATAGTTCACATTGGAACTCTCCTCAAAGTGCAAAGATGTGCATTTTGTGGGGATACGAGGGAAAAGGTCTCCTGTGTAAAGAGGGGAGGCCAGCTGGGGCTTGGCAATAGGGTGATGTGGCACAGCAACCTTGCCCCTCCATACCCCCAGAGTCAGAAAAAGCCCAGACTGAAGAAGAGTCTCAGAGTCTGCTGAGACAATGGAGGGGACTCAGCAGGTGACAAAGCCCCACCCTGCCCGGCAGCAGCCACAGAGTGCTGTCCCCAGCAAGGGAGAGAGGGCACTGAAGCTCAGGGGACCCAGTGGGATGAGGGATGCAGCCTTCCCATCTCCACCATGCCCCCCATTTCATGGACTTTGGGACCCTCTCAAGGGCCACATGGCCCGGTGGCCAGCAAGGCTCTTTTCAGAATGCAGACCCAGCACAGACGCATCACCAGGAACCTGTGCCCTGGCCTGTCTTGACTAGCATCCTCCTTAGTCCTGTCAGCCCGGAGAGACACCAAGGCAAGCCTCTGGGGGCTGAATCTAATAGGTCAACCATCTCCCCAGGACTCTATCATGAGGCTGCACATTGGGTTCCCCACCAACAGAACATTTTTCTCCAGAAATCACAGAATCAGGCCTCCCAACCTTCTCCCCCTAACCTACCATGTCCAGATGTTGTAAGCTGACCATCAACTGAACCACAGTCATGAGAAAATGTGGATTTATATGTAGATTTGCTTGCAAGAGAAGTTGGGGGACACTGACCAGGGACCAACACTTTTGTTCCTGTGCTTTTGCCTGACCTGTGTCCTCGCCCAGTGCCTTGGCTCTCCTTCGTGTCTGCTGCAATCTCACTTAGGCAAAACTGTGGCTCTTTTACGCGGCACCGTCTGGTCTCTGGATGAACTGGGATGCGATACTTCTCATGGTAACATCCATTTGCAGTGACGGCTGCCTCAGTGACAGGTGTAGGTTGGGGGAGAAGCACACACTTGAGGGGCGGAGCCGGCTACTGCTCCTCCCAGACACTTGCTCCCTCTTTCCTTCCTTGTCCTCTGCTCTAGAACCTCATAATCCTGAGCCACAATTGTGCACATCAGAGGAGAGATACAGGAACTAACAAAAAAATGGCCCAGCAGTTTTGTTCTGGAGAGTTAGAGCACAACACCTCACCTGGGCTACCACAGTGCCCTAGAAAGCTGTGGATGGATACAGGGTGTGATGGTGAGTTTCATGCATCAGCTTGGTCAGGCTATAGGACCCGGTTATTTAATCAAACACGAATGTAGACATTGTTGTGGAGGTATTTGTGGTGTGGGTCACATCTATAATAAGCTGATTTTCAAGAGATTGTCCTTGATCATGTGGGTGGGCCTCATTCCGTTGATCCTCCTAAGAGCAAAAACCGAGGTGTCCTGCAGAAGAAATTCTGCCTCAAGACTGCAGCCTCAACTTCTGAGTTCAGAGCTGCTACCCCGCTGCTTCGAGGCTGGTGACCCTGCTGAGCACAGCCTCCTGTGGCTGAGTGTCATCTATTGTCTCATGCTCAGAAGGACCCCAGCCACATCCAGAAACCAAACACACCCTGTGGTCAGTCCCAACTCAATATGTCAACCACCCCGCTATGATTCTGTCCTTCTCACTATGTTTATTACAAACAGGTGGACCAGGCTGTAACTGGGCGAGATCTGCTGACAGCTTCCTGCTGACTGAATCAGGCAGGGGTGCCTGCTCTTAAAGGTGTTTCTCTTTTGTCAGATCATGGCCGTGGGTGTGAGGCGAAGGAATAACTAGGGGCTAGGGAGTAGCAGATCCAGGTGTGAGGCCCAGTCCTTATGTTTATTGTCTTTGTCTCCTCATGTATCCTTGGGCCTCAGCCTTCTCACCTATAAAATGGGTTCGCAACAATAAGATTACACACAGTGCTTTGAGGCTCAAAGAAGGAAAGGTGTGTGAGGCATGTTGAGAACTATGAAGAAAAATATCAAAGTTAATAATTAATGAAATCATTTTTATCACTTTCCATCTGTCCGGGGGTAAATCCCACATAGAGAACTGTTGAGAACAATAAAAAACTTTTCTAAACTGTGGCTAAAAGCAAGGAGTAGAATCTCAGCACGTGCACTTAGGAATGTGAGGTCAGATCTGTAACCACCCTCCTGACATTTCTTTGTGTGTGTGTGTGTGTGTGTTTTGAGACTGAGTCTCGTTCTGTCACCCAGGCTGGAGTGCCGTGGCACAATCTTGGCTCTTGCAACCTCTGCCTCCTGGGTTCAAGCGATTCTCCTGCCTCAGCCTCCCGAGTAGCTGGGATTACAGGCATGTGCCACCACACCTGGCTAATTTTGTATTTTTAGTAGAGAAGGGGTTTCAACACGTTGTCCAGGCTGGTCTTGAACTTCTGGCCTCAGGTGATCTGCCAACCTCAGCCTCCCAAAGTGCTGGGATTACAGGCATGAGCCACTGTGCCCGGCCCCTCCTCACATTTCTAAAATCTCCAAAGGTGGAGGGAGGCAGCTGGGTGTTGGGGCCTCACAGTCCCACTTTTCACCATGGCTGCTGAAAGGAGCCCTGTGGGAAGGAATAAATAGCATCGGTCCATTTGGGAGGCCGGTCCCTCCTCTAATGTTTCCTCTTTGATTCCCAGCCTTTTGCATTTAGCCCAATATAGGCTCCTTGGTGCCCTGAGTTTTGAGTGGGAAGTGACCAAGTCACTGACTTCCCGGAATCTGTCTCTGCCAACCCAGGCCACAGAGTCCTGTAACAAACTGCCTGTGAACAGTTATTTATATTGTTCACCTCAGGCTGACACCACTTTTAGGGCAGCAGGGAAATGAGAACATCCGCTAAGGGCAGTTTAGATCGATCTATTTTGCCCAGCTCTGCTCAGCTGGGAGAAGTCTGCTGTCTGCTCCACAGCCCCTCCACTTCAGAGCAGGTAGCTGTGGCTGGCACCGTGGGCTGTTCTCCCAGCGTCTACACAGCTGGAAGACAATCTCTTCCTGTTCACGGAGCTCTAGAGGGGGACAAGGGAGTGTCAGCCCAGCATCTGTGGAACAAGAGTTCAGGGAGGCTGCAGTGAGCCATGGGAAAACCCAGGTCTCTTCCCTGCTAGTGTGTGACTTACTTCCAAGACCTCCGCTTCCCCTCCTAAGTGAGGATGGCATGCTCTGCCTGCGTGTGTCACAGAGATCCTAAAACCTCCCATGAACAATGCCTGATACACAGGCGGGTAACAGTGTTGCGATTATTCTTTCTTCAATAATATGACCCAACACAAGCAAAGAAAGAGACAGACAGGCTGGCTTCATGGCTAGAGTTGCTGAAGATGACCACCGCAGAAGGGAAAGGAATCATGTTCGTGGTTCCTTGTGATCAGTGCAGAATTCCCTCCTAGTGTGTTAGGACAAAAGGGAAGAACCAAAGATAAGAATCTTTGGATTTCTTCGGTTAGGTACGAAATGCCTGGAGTGCGGCTCTTTCTGCCAGCAGCTGCGTCCAGTCATTTGTGGTGTTGAGGCCAGGGTAGCGGCCGCGCCCTGGGTGTTGGCCTCAGTCTTTGGCTTTGGCTGTAAGGCACACTGAGAGAAACTAGGCTGCAGGCCGCTCTTCTCTGCCTTAAACCCCTCTGGGTAGGGCAGCTCTCTCAAGAGTGGTCATGACTGCAGCTGCGTGAGCTGCAGGGCGGCTGCGCAGAGGAAAGGGAGGCACGATTGCTCATCCCTCGGGAGGCGGCACAGGTCAGAAGAGAGCTTTGGAGTTGTACAGATCTGGGTTCCAATCCTGGATCTCCCTTCTTAGACATTCAGACCACCTCTGTAATCCTCGGTTTCCTCTTCTGTATAGTGGTGATAATCCTACAGGCCTTAAGATTTTGGGGGCACCAAACGAGAGCACAGAAAACCAGTGCCGGGGGTGGGGTGCTGGTGCAGGGTAGATGGTGGGTGAGTATGACCCTCAGCACCTCTGACTCTCCACTGTTCACACCTGAGAACGCAGGGCCGGTGGTGACTTTGCCGAGTCTGAGCACCTAGCAAGAAGCACAGCCGAGGGAAACGCACACGCTCAGGCACCCACAGTCTTTAAGCTAAATTACATCTTACTGAGTGCTCCCTTCCCCAAGGCTCCTTGTTGGGAACTGTGCATGCAAGGGATCTAGGTTGCCTGGGGGAGGCGCTCTCCCCTCGCCTTTTCAGAAAACAACTTCCAGGTTTAGTGTTCAATTTTTTAAAACTGTACAAAAAGTGCTTTGGTGTCCAAAAAAGTGTGTTGAATTTGAAAAGATTCAGATGGCATCCATAATCTTCATCCCCACCCTTCCAGCCCCGGGCCTGGTGCCTCTGCAGGGCATTCCCAGGGAGGCTGGGGACTGGTACTGGTCTGTGGCCCCAGAGGTTGGGGACCCCTGCAGTAGGGTCCTGAAACTTTGTGAGTCGCCAGGCTGCCTGCAGTGCCAAGGGGTGTAAGCATTTCTCCGTCCTGGCATTGGCGCAGGTGAAAAGGAGGTAGAAGGCCCTGCTGCAAATGGAGAGGACACAGATATGAGACAAATGGAGAGAGACAGTGAAAATCACCAAGAGACCTGGCTCTGCCCGGGCAGGCCACCTACCACCCACCCAGCCATGGGATGCTGGACACTCATCAGGCCTCTCGGGGCCTCTGTTTCCTCACCCAGGAAATGAGGAGCTCAGGCCAGAGGGACAATTTCCAGGGTTTTGAATTAAAAAAACAAAACAGAAGAACATTTTCTTTAAAATAAACCATGAGCAAAACCCCAGTACATTAGGAAAAAAAAAAAAAAAAGTAGAACCTGCCTGGTGGAGTGGGAGTGGGGACCCAGAGGCCTTGTGTCCTTTGGCCCCTGAGGATGTGTTGTTCGGGCTACACTTTCACAGGGGCACACAGCACCCTATATTGGGTCCACAGATCTACATCTGGTCCCATGTCCCAATTTAACTGTACGTCCTTGCAGGCAGGGGCTGTTCTAGAGCTCTTGGGGTGCCCAGAGCCCAGCTCACACTCTGTGATGACATGTCATTAGTAGAGGCAAATTGTGCAGGTCTGCAGCAATCTCAATTCTTGCCGCCTCAGAAGAAAAAATTCAACTGAGGGGCACAAGGCAGAAGAAAAGACCAAGGCAAGTTTTAGAGCAGGAGTGAAAGGAAGTAAAGTGCGCTTGGAAGAGAGCCAAGCAGGTGACTTGTGAGGTTGAGTGCAGGGTTTGACCTTTGATTTGGGGTTTATATGTTGGCACACTTCCAGGGTCTGGCGTTACTTCTCTTCTGATTCTTCCCTTGGGGTGGGCTGCCCACGTGCGCAGTGGCCTGATAGTGCTTGAGAGGGGGGCATGCACAGTGTTTTTACTGGAGGTGTACACGTGCTCACTTGAGGCATTCTTCCCTTACCAATCTAGCTTTCCTAGAGGAAGGTCATATACCAGTTAAATGCCTCCATTTTGCCTCTTAGTGCGCATGCTTGAGCCCACTCACCCAATCCCATGTGACCTTATCAGGAAGCAGCTGATCACCAGCTTCAGGTGTTTTCTATTTATTGGGAGACTGCCTTTCCCTGGTGCTGGCTGTGCCCAATCATTATTTGAGAGAGACAGTTAACAACAGCCTGACCATCACCTGATGGTTGTCTGACATTCCTGGTGTGTGTGCTGGGGAAGCCGCTCCTGCCCTGATCACGCCTGGCTAGCTACCTCCTGCATGAGTAGGGCAGCGGGAAGAGGCAGCCGGTAAGTCAATAAGAAGTGCCTCCTCTGCAGCAGGAGGCTGCAGTCTTGTAGACTTCACGGGGTGGCCGGTTTTCCACTTTTCCAAAGAATGGTATTAAAGTAGACAATTGTCCCTACTGCAATCCCCTTCAGTTGTTCAAATAAAGGGCATTTTAGCAATAGTAAAATGGCTTGGCCATTGGGGACCACTACTCTAGAGCCACTTCAGGTCATTTGCTTGACTTTGTCATCTGCCTGTCCTTGTAAGTGAGCTCAGCTTTAGGCTGACCTTTGGTCCATAGTGCTCCAGGTTGGCCTCCTGGCAGCCCTCAGGCGTGGCTGGCTGTGACTCATCTGAGCCTGGAGTGTTTGTCCCCTTGGTGGGCACTGATCACTGTGACATTTTTGCCTTTGGTCCAAAGTCTTGTCTGTACTTTAATAGAATATGACTACTGCATCTTGACCTTTGGCAAAAGAGGCCTGGGGTGATTTAAAGTAAACAAAACAGCCCTTACCACCAGAACCTGCCCAGGGAGGCAGGGACAGAAGCACAGCAGTGTTCTGTCCTCAGGCTGGCGGTGACACAGAAAGAAAGCCAGAAAAAACAGCCCCGCAGTGTGTTAACTGAGTCCTCACAAAGTGCTGCGGGAACCCAGTGGTGGAAAGAGTTCCTTGAGTAGCGTTGAGGGACAGGATGTGCTTCCGAGGGGACCAGGGAAGGCTGCTTATAGGAGAAACAATGTGATGGTCCTTTCATTTATTAATTTATTTATCAATTTATTTTGTAATTACAACTTTATTTTAGATTCGGGGAGTGCATGTGCCAGCTTGTTTACATGGTGGGCATATTGCATGGTGCTGAGGTTTGGGATACGAATGATCCTGTCAGCCGGTAGTGAGAACAGAACCCAGTTGTTTGTTTTTCAGCCCTTCTCTCCTGCCTCCCTTTCTGTCCCCTCTAGTAGTCCCTAGCGTCTATTCCCATCTTTACATCCATGAGTACGCAATGTTTAGTTCCCACTTGTGAGTGAGAACAGCGGTATTTGATTTTCTGTTCCTACGTTAATTCACACAGGATAATGACCTGCAGCTGCATCCATGTTGCTGCAAAGGACATGATTTCATTATTTTTATGGTTGCATTGGTTCTTAAAGGCTGAGGAGTCTGCCAGGCTAAGTGGGGGGGGACACCCAGCAGAGGAGGAAGAGCAAGTAGTGGCATGAAAGACTGTCAATGTCAGTAACTTTGGGAGAATATGTCTATATCATTTTTTTGACTAGACCATTTTCTTTAAAGTGTGGTGAAGGAGCCACTCGTAAATATCCTATCTGCAGAGCCCTTAGACCTAACTTTATATGTACATGCCGATTTGCTGCCTGAAACTAGTTTTGGCTGCCTGCACTTTGCAAATGACAGGCCCGTCACTGCAATGTGGCAATGGAGGTTTCAGGTGGAACCAGGACACTTGGAGCTATTTTGACAGAAGCCCTTTCTCCCACAGGAGGCCCACCTTGGTGGTGTTCGGAAGGTAAAAAGAGCTCTTGATTAAGATGTCTGTATGACTTCCTGTAGAGAATCAGGGTCTTGTGTTGCTTGTGGGGAGTTTCCTGTAATGGCACAATCAATTTCAAGGCTCCACCTGAAGCTTCAAGCCCATTTTCCAGGATGCGTAGTCCTTCTGCATGTAGAGCACCCTGCCAGGCATTGCAGGGCATCTGGGGAGAAAAGGTCCTCGAAGAAGACCCCAACCCCATTCTCCAGTAGGTTGGGATTCAGGAAGGGCTGGAAAACAGGAGCATTCCATGCAAGAGGTCCAGTGTCCAATGAAGACTCAACAGCACTTCCAATTTGTAAATGTGGAAAGAAAAGGGAAGGTGGGGTAAGCTCTGGGTGTTGAAAAAGACTGTAGTGGGCCACAGGGAGAAAGGGGATGGGGAGGGGTGCTCCAGGTGGAGTGAGGGAATGGTGTGAGTGAAAGCTTATAAACAATGATAGAGGGAGGGCTTTTCAACCTCCTGGAATTGCCAAGTATCTTTCTCATAAAGGCTAGGAACTCCCTGGCAGCCTGACTTCTTTAGGAGTTCCCTCCACTGAATTCTCCAGGCACCTTCAAAAGCAGGCCAGTCTGAGGTTTAAATGGTAAATCATGTGATCGGATCAGCCCCAACAGGCTGGCCAGGAACACCTTTGGAATATGTAGTAGAGACTGCCCTGCATGACCTGGGATCTCTGGGGCAGATGGTTCAGCCCAGCAGAATTCAATGTTGCACCCCTGGCTCATGAATAAGCACTGAGTTGATAGTGGTGATTCAGAGGGGCTGTTATGGATTGAATTGTGTCTGCCCAAAAGATGTCCTAACCCCAAGCACCTGTAGATATGACCTTCTTTAGGAATAGGGTCTTTGCGATGATCAAGTTAAGATTAGGTCATTCGGGTAGACCCTAATCCAATATGACTGGTATTCTTATATAACAGGGAAATTTGGAAGCCAACATGTACAGAGGGAAGGCTTGTGAAGACACGAGGAAAATGCCATCTATAAGCCAAGGAATGAAAGCCTGAGGCTACTAGAAGCCAAGAGAATGGCCTGGAACAGATTCTTGTTCACGGTCCTCAGAAAACACCAACCCTGCCAAGACTTTGACCTTGAACTTCCAGCCTCCAGAGCTCTGAGACCATACATTTCTGTTTAAGCCACTCTGTTTGGGGTACATTGTTAGTAGCAGTCTTGGGAAACTAATACAGGGGTGTATTAGCTTATTATAAAAACAAATCTTCAGGTTGATGATAAGTATAATTATGAAGGCTCAGAACTAGATGCTGTGTCTGATTCTTGAGATAACCACCGGGATCCCCCACACCTCCCACGATCAATTTGTGTTAGTTCTGTTCTATATGGGACTGTGGCATAAGTAATTGGCATCTCATTCTTGGCATTTTTGGCCAAGCATAATCTGATAAATCCCTCCCTAGAAAAATGCCCACACATACACTCGAAAAAGGCACAGATTTCTGCACTAAATTTCAAGCGTCTCATGTGCTGGCACACTAGTGTAATGAGTTGAGAAAACAAATAGTAGTGATGGCTCATTGTGATGTACCAGCAAAATCTCAGAAGGGAAAGCCAACAGCAGTTCCCTGGGGTCTCGAAGGGCTTTGGCAGCAGGCCTTTGTGATAAATGATTCAGGGTTATTGCTGGTGATTAGGGATGTGCCCAGAGGAAGTTGGTGTCCATTCTGACATAAGCGATACATGCATCTTGTGTGCACCTGGCCCCTGCCAGGCGAGCAGGGGGGCTGTGTCTGAACTGATCCACAGGTGCCCGCTGACTTTGTTGTCACTCTCCCCGCCGGAAGGGGTGAGCACCAGCACAGTATGAGCAGGGCAGAGGTGAAACTGCCTCGTTTGCTCTGTGGCATGTGGAGCTGCCCTCCCGTGGCTCAGGATCTTCCTCCAGGGCCTCAATTTAGTTTGCTACAAGATAAAATGAAAAGCTCTTAGCAGACAAGTCCAGGAAAAATCTCACTGGTTCTCAACTCTCCAATACACCCCAAACATAATTTTGCACATGTGATCAGGAGCACTTACCCAAGAGGGTCACTAGGCTGGCCCTTGTCCAGCTTTTCTCTGCCTATCTCATCTGGAGACGCCATGCTAAGTTTCAGCAAATGCCAGTGGACAAACATATTCCACAGCGTTCTTTTCATGGGCAACGACCACATGGGAATAGCCCCATTTTAAATCACTCATTGCCCCTTGAAGCTAAAAACAGTCCAACAAATAAAGTCACTTTTTGGTTTGCATAACACTAATTTTCTCCAAGATAATGTTCACAGCTCTGCACCTGCATCTCACCCCAGCTTCTGCCCACAGCAGCCACAGCATCACTCCCTGATCCTCTTCAGGAGGAGTGGTCTGTGCGAAGAGGAGAGTGACAGGAAAGGGGGACAAGTCTCCAGGGACTCAGGGGCTACTTAGAAGAAAGTGTCCTTACAGGTGATTTTCCAGACTTACATCTGCTCTCCACCATTGATTTGGTCGCCGTCCACAGAAAAGGGCAAAGGCACAAAATAGACATCGAAATTCAGCGAGGGAAATGTGATGATGGGGCCTCATCACCTCTGGCACACCGTACTGACTCTGCTATACTTGGTCATGTCCACTTTCCAGTATAATTGGGGAAAAATATGGTGATCAGATGCCCATCACCCATACCAGTCTCCCTGCTGTCGGCTGAGTTGTGTCTCCCCAACATTCACACGTTGATCTAACCCCTGGGACCTCAGAATGTGAATGTTTTTGGAGATAGAGTCCAATCACCTTTATAGAGGTGATTGAGCTAAAATGAAGTCATTTTGTTGACCCCTAATCCCATATGACTGGTGCCCTTCAAAATAAGAGGACATGAGGACACAGACACAGAGAGGGAAGACCACGTGAGAACACAGGGAGAAGATGGCTATCTGCAAGACAAGGACAGAGGTCTCAGAGGATACTTGGATCTTAGATTTCTAGCCTCCAGCACTGTGAGAAAATAGATTTCTGTTGTTCAAACCACCCAGTCTGTGACACTTTGTTAGGGCAGCCCTGGCAAACTAATACACTCCCCTTAAGTCAAACTTAGATATAACTAACATTTGTAAAGAATGGTTAAATTTTTTTTTTTAAAAAAAAACCTTTTGTATCCATTTTCTTTTGGAGCCTTCCAACAACTCTGCAAGATATCACAATGGCTATTTTGCAAATGGAGGAACTGAGGCTTAAGAAAGTAAAGGAATTTACTTCTTGTGCAGCAATAATGGGCAGAGCTGGGGGACTGGAGCCGCCCTTGCCCTGTGCTCTCCTAGCAATTTTCTTTTATGAGCAAACCTACATGGTGTAAACCTCCTGGGCACCTGTTCTCTGCACACTTCACTATACGAACATGAAACATTTATAGAGATAGCCTGTAAGAGTTGAATTCCTGCTGCCTCTAACTCCAGACACTTTTGCCTGAATGTGTACTTCTCACTACTGATAAGCCTGTGACTCAGCTGGAAATCCTCATGGTGAAGGAACTGAACACAGAAAACACACATTCATAAAGACCAGGTGTGGAAGACTCCAGCCCTTCTCACACCGCAGCAGACAGGGACACCACAGCCACACGGTACTTGGAAACCCGAGCTTGAGATGATTTGATGGAAGCATTAAAATGCCAGAACATTTTGGGGAATGTGGTATGGGCAGCCCCAGAAGAAATGGCCGTGCTCAGATGCCATCCTGTAGGGTGCGGTTTAATGGGGCCACCCACTCATCAGGGATGTGAAACTTTGAAGACAAATACCTGTTAACTTCATTTGCCCCAGATTTTATACATGCTTTTAAAAAAACAACTTTATTCATGTATAACTAGGATCAAATAAACAGCACATATTGAAAGTGCCCAATTTGATGAATTTTGACACCGGAGTACATGTGTGAAACTGTCATCACAATCAAAATAAATGCCTCCTTCATTTCCAAATTTCCCCCATCCTTTGTAAGCCCACCTTGCTCCCCCTTCCCCTGTGCAAGCCCAACCTCCCATCCCTTCCCAGCAATCATTGATACATTTTCTGTCTCTATGCCTTAGTTTGCATTTTCTAGAATTTTATGTAAATGAAATCATACAGTATGTGTTATTTTTGTCTGGCTTTTTTTTGACTTAGCATAATTACTTTGAAATGTGCCCATACTGTTGTCTGTATCAATAGTTTATTCCTTTGATCTCTGAATGTCATTCCATTGTGTGGAAATGCCATAATTTGCTTATTCATTTGCCTGTTGAGGGACATTTGGATTGTTTTCTGTTTGGGGCCATTACCATAAAGCTGCTGTGAACATTTGTATACGTGTTGACAGATATCCCGGCCCGCGGGATCGTCGAAGCAGGCCCTGGAAGAGGGAGTGGGAATTTGGGGAACAAGAGACACGAGACATGGACACAAGACAGTGCTCTGATCAAGTCTCGTTTAATGGCGGTAATGCAATGCCTTATATACACTTGGAGGGGAAGGGGTTGGGCCAGAGGCAGAGATGATCTCATCGCGGAGGGCGTGGCCAGGTAGGTATTGGTTTCTCCGGTCGGATGCCATGTTGCGCCTGCACTGTCAGTTGGAAATTTTCCCGGGCGGGATGGCGCCTGCGCTACAAAGTAACAATTTTCGCGCGCCGGGGAAAGATGGGTGAAGAAGAAGCAGGAAGAGCGCCATCTTGTGTGAGGTATTTATACAGGGAAAAGGTAAATCTAGGGAGGAGGCATGTGGTGGAAATGAATAGAGCTCAGGCGTTTTTTAATCGTCAGTTATTATTTGCTATGGCCGGGGCGCGCAGCTCCGGACAGACAGATGCTTTTATTTCTCTTGAATAAATACCTAGAAGTGGAATGGCTGTATATTTAGCTTTGTAGAAACTGTCAGACTATTTTTCAAAGTAGTTGTACTATTTTACATTGTTATCAGCAGCGTAGAAGAGTTCCAGTTCCTCCACCCACTTGTCAACACATAGTATGGTCCATTTCTAAAGTGTTACCACTACTAGGTGTGTAGTGGTATCTCAGTGTGATTTTCATTTGCATTTTTCTAATGACTAATGATGTTGAGCATCTTTTAATGTGTTTATTTTGCCTTTTATTTATCTTCTTTGGTGAAGAGAGTGTGTTCAAATCTTTGGCCCATTTTTTAAAGTTGGTTTATTCATCTTGTAATTGAGTCTTAAGAATTCTTCACACATCCTAGATCCAAGTTCTTTGTGAGATAGGTGTTTTGCATTTAAGTCAGTAAGATATGTAAACAAGGAAGGTTTATTGTGAGTCCCTGAACTATGCTAAGAAATGAAATAGGTACCATTTGTTCAACATTAAGTATGAATTATACATACAAAAGCTACATATTACCCACAGATGAATTACTTTTCACCTCTCCCTAATGGCACTGGTGGCTCTTAGCCAGATGGGCTGAAAGAAAGCTCCCTGCCCCTACCTTTCCAAGTATTCTTTATTTCTGGCCTCTTGTCCCCGGGGTCCTTTCCTAATTCCACACCCCGCTCTCATCCACACCAACAGATGGACAACTCTGGAGGCCATAATTACCAGCGTCTTTCAGGTGGAGTCTTCATTAGCCACCTGTCCTACACTGATTCATGCCAAGGAGGGGCAGCTGCCTGGAACCCTGTTTTCTCCCCACTGCTAGAGGGTGGGGCTCTTTCTAGATTCTCCTGACTTTATGCAGAAAAATACCAATGTTTTGGTTGTGTTACCTTGGTGATTTTTTTCCACTGCTTAAAAATTAACTCCCTCGTTGCTACCAAACCTCTCTTCCTGGGGGCACCAGCTGGGTGGTTGCTGCTTAAGGACGAGCAGCAACTTCTGAGCAGCACAGAATCACCCGCTAGCTTCCTTCTCTCCTGGAGACCCTCAGCTGGGAGCCCGCAACCCTGGTCTGTGCTCAGGCTCCGAGGCTTTCCTCAGAAACGATTCTAGAACCCCAGAGACAGGCCCGAGGGAGATGAGGAGGGAGAGTCCCTGCGCAGCATGCTTCCTGAAGGCACATGTCAGAGTAAAAGCGTGTCCTCATAAGTGGGGTTCTCACTGACAGCGGAGTGACTTTGCACAAGACACTTTACCTCTCTCAGTCTCCCTTTCCTCATGATAATGATCATAATTCTGACTACAAAGCTGTATTACATCACAGGACAACAGGAGAAATCTGGCCATCTCATACACTAGGCCTCCCCAGGTTGCTATCATCTCTTTGCTGGGTTGTTGCAATTACCTCCTCAAAGGCCCCACTCCCACATCTGTAGTCTCTCTTCATGCTACAGCCAGGAGGCTCTTTAAAACCAGGATTGAGTCACCAACTTGTCAAAAACCCTCAAATGGTTTTCAGTCTGACTCAGAGTAAAAGCGAAGGTCGACACCATGACCTGCAAAGCCCTGCAGGATAAGATGCTTGAAGCCTCTTACTTCTTAAGCCTTCCACCTCTCTTCTTCCCTAGGCCATGGCCTCCGTCCATGTGGTCTGGCCATTCTGCCTCATGAGGGCCCTTAGCACTGACTACTCCCTCCGCAGCATCTCCTCTCATGTGACCACTGGGCTCCCTCCCTTACCCCAGCTTTCTGCTCAAGTGTGGCCTTCGTAGGGCTGCCTTCTTATCCTCCCTTTTCCTACCTCCTTGCTTTATATTACTTATGGCACTTACCACTGCATGATGTATTATATGTTTATAAATGCGCCTGGTGTCTGCCTCTCCCCAGTAAAGCACGAACACTGTAGGAGCAGGCACTGTGCCTATTTTGTATACAGTTGTGTTTTCAGCCTTTAGAATAGAGCCTGGCACACACTAGGAGCTCAGTACATATTTGTTGAATGAATAAATACATTCGTCTAGTACAGTGACCATATAAAACATTCGCTTTCTCTCCATTTCTTCTTTCTCTTCGAAAGTGATTTCTGTAGAATGGAAGATAAAACATTGTGGGAAATTTCTGAGATAAAATGCAGAGTGTTCACAAGTGTTTGAAAATATCATTGGAAATTCACATGAATGTCTCTAGAAAACATAAGGGCTCTTTACATGTGCAAATGTGCTCCACCGACATGACAGAAGTTGGAAAGTGCATTGTGAACAGCGTCTGGGAAGGAAGGGACAATAAGCGTGAGCAACTGGGCAGCCAGGAAAAGGAGTAACTGAGAAAATGAGGGCTTGTTACCAAAACAAGGGCAAGGGGAAAAGATGGGAAAGCGGCAGGGGAGGGAGACGCTGATCATCCCGGATGCTGAGAACACAAATTCCCAGCAGACCAGGAGGTGGGGTGGGGGTGGGGTGGGGAGTTTGTGGAGAGTCTTTTTGACTGTAAGCCAAATAGTCAGTGCTGGGGCCCAAACGGTAAGGATTTTACTTCTCTAGGACCACAGGAAAGGAGTCACTTAGCCTGAATAGGTGGACACAGGACTGAGAACCAGAGGGTTATCACTAAGGCCATAATCAATATGGGTGGTACCTGCAGAACCCAGGTATAGCTGCCAGATGAGGGGATGCTACAGTGGAATGAGGCAGCTGCTCCACTGGGGACACTACTGTCATGCCTGGGCGCCTGGGCACCGAGGAAGGGACATCCACCACGTCCACAGGGGTCAGGGAGATGTCACCGCTGGGGACACTGCTGCCATGCCTGGGCACCGAGGAAGGGACATCTACCATGTCTGCAGGGTTCAGGGAGACATCACAGAAAAGGGGATGCTTAGAGAAGCAGGAATTCACGAAGCACACCAAATGAGAAGTAAGAAATGTCTACCCGTTGGAAGAGCACTGCAGCTGCCTAGATCCAACTGTTATCTTGCTGCACTGCCAGACAGCTGACCGAGTGGAATTACCATGGTTCTTTCTCTTGGCCATGTGTTTTTGCTGGTGTCATGCAGAGGAGACCACCATTTGAGGAGTTATGAAGTGAAATTTTAAAGGAAAACGAAAGTAGCGGGAAGGTTATCTTTAATGGTATTAGGAAAGCTTCTAAACTCGTGAGAGCATTGAATCTTAGAGTGTCTTTTTAAAACCCGTATCTTCCATTTGGTTTTCTTTTGCATGCTTAAATTCCCATTTCTCTTGTGTCTGGGACATCTACCATTGAATAACTCAATGTTGTCTTCAGTCATCACACATGAAACATGCCCCGTCTTCCTTCCCACTTGCCAAAACTACAACAGCTTCTCAACTGGCCTAAATCTCTATCATGTCCACACAGCTCACCTAAATAGTCTATTTTGTTCTTGGGTTTTTTTGTTTTTGTTTTCGAAATGGAGTCTCACTATGTTGCCCAGGCTGATCTTGAACACCTGAGTCCAGGCAATCCTCCTGCCTCAGCCTCTCAAGTAGCTGGAACTACAAGCGCACACCACTTCCCCTGGCTCTAAATAGTGTCTTTATGGTGTGCTTTCACCATGCCTTTTCCCTCCTCACAAGCCTCAGGACTGCCCCTTACCTACAGGGTAGGAAAACACATACCTTCTCACTCACACACAGCTCCTTCTTAAAAGCTATGCTTTCACTGTGAGTATAGTGATGAGCAATGAGCTATGACTTTGGTCCTGTGACATAAAGTCTAGGGTGGTAGGGTGTTATTGAGCAAATGCCAAGCATTCCCTAAAGGAATAATTGCAAATTATGAAAGCAAAATATTATGTTAGGAGAATCAGATTTTGATGAGGGGTTATGACTAGGGAAAACTTTTTTGAGGAAGTGACTTTTGGGCTGACACATACAGGATGAGCAGAAGTTGGCCAGGGAAGGACTAAGAGAAGGGATGTGCAGGGCACCAAGGATGGGGAGCCTTTGGCCTATGGGAGGAACTGATGCAAACCCAAGGGGCTGGAGTGTCATCTACTAAGGAAAGAAGGATGAAAGGTGACACTGGAGAAAGAAGCAGGGTTGTGTTAGCAGCAGCGAATCCATGCAAGTCTGCAGCAACCTAAATTCTTGTCTCCTCAGAAGAAAGAATTCAACTGAGGGACATAAGGCAGAGGGAGAGACCGAGGCAAGTTTTAGAGCAGGAGTGAACGTTTATCAAAAAGTTTTAGAGCAGGAACAAAAGGAAGTAAAGTACACTTGGAAGAGGGCCAAGCGGGTGACTTGAGAGATTCAAGTGTACTGTTTGACCTTCGACGTGGAGTTTTATACATTGGCCTGCTTCTGGGGGGTTGCTCCCTTCTCCCTGGATTCTTCCCTTGGGGTGGGCTATCCGCATGAGTGTGACCTGCCAGCACTTGGGAGGGGCCCCATGCACAGGTTGCTGCTTAAGGATGAGCAGCAACTTCTGAGCAGCACAGAATCACCAGCTAGCTTACTTCTCTCCTGAAGCTGTGCACACGCTCCCTTGAGGCATTTTCCCCTTACCAGTTGAGTGTTCCTGGAGGAAGGTCATAGACCAGTTAAACTCCACCATTTTGCCTCTTAGTGCATGTGCTTGAGCCTACTCGCCCAAGTCCTGCGATCTTGTCAGGAAGCTGCCTATCACCAGCTTCAGGTGTGTCTATTTTAGACAGACAGCTTAACAACTGCCTGACCATCACCTGATGGCCGCCTGACATTCCTGTGGGGGGGCCTCTCCTGCCCTGCTCGGGTCTGACTAACTACCTGCTGTAACAATTGGACCACACAGGGCCTTCCAGACTGGGTAAGGGTTATGGATCTGCTTGCTGCAGAAGAGAGGATGACTTGGAAGCCAGGAGATTTTAGGAGGCTATTGCATAAGTGAGACGAGAGCAGGTGGTGAGTCAGACCCAATGGAGAGCAGGAGATGGACGAAATGTCTTAAAGGTGGAATGAATGGGATAAATAGGATATGGTGGTGGATTGGATGTAGAAGGGATGGAAAATGATGTCAAGAAGGACTCCCAAATTTCAGACTGCTGAATGGAGGTGTCATTTTCCAAGATACGGAAGACAAAAGAGGAGTATGTGGAGAACGACCCAGCTTAGTCTCAGGCAGGTAAACCTTAGGGTACTGGGGGTTCCATCTTTCCTCCTGAGATTATTATACCCATGTTTACAGTTTCTGTCACTTAGATGGCAGTGAAATTGCTTCACCTTCCAGAATGTGCGTGTGTTTTCTTCCAAACAGATAAAATGCATAAAGGAGTAGGGGCTTCATCTGTCAGCACACACACGTGAGTGTGCCTCACGCTGTCCAGCAGCACCATGTAGTGTGCACCGTGTAGCGTGCACTTAATAGTAGCGTGCACTTAAGGACCTTGTAAGAATGGGTGAGTCACATTGGACTATAAATGTTTAGCCTTCAAAGCACTGTGAAGTGAGAGGTGATTATCATTATTTTTCAGGGAGGAGAAATTTAACCTCAGAATCACTGCATTTTAAATTATGACATTCTAATTCACCCCAGGCTTCCACGATGTTTACATGAAGCAGCTGTTCTATGTAAATATCCTTGTGCTAACTACTGCCGTAGGCTGTGACAAAGGAAAAGTCACAGGCAATCTCTTTCTAACCCAGCTCTCACTCAAAATTCCCAAGTTATGATTTTTGCAAATGGTTTGAGTTTGCCTCTATAAGAAAATTTGATTTGATTAAAATGAACCACAGGAAATAATAGGGCCTCTATGAAGTTATGGAGGCTGGGTGTGATGGCTCATGCCTGTAATCTCAACACTTTGGGAGGTCAAGGTGGGAGGATTGCTGGAGGCCAGGAGTTTGAGACAAGGCCTGGGCAATATAGTAAGACCCCATTTCACAAAACTAAATATATATATAGCCAGTTGTGATGGTGTGTGCCTGTAGTCCCAGCCACTCAGAAGTTAAACTGAGGGGATCACTTGACCCCAGGAGTTTGAGGAGCTGTATTAGCACCACTGTACTCCAGTCTGGGAAACAGAGTAAGACTCTGTCTTAAAAAAAACAAAAAACAAAAAACAAAAAAACGAGGAGTTATAGGACTATGGGACTGTGCTAAGCGTAAGTTCATAGATTTTAACTCCTCACTCTACAGATGTTAGTCCCAGGGTAGAAGACATCATGCCTGGCCTCAGTCCAGCAGCCCCAGGCAAGGTTCAGTGAGGCCTCTGGTGCAGTGGGGGCAGATCCACAAAAGGTGACATCTCCCCATGGCCCACAGCCGATGGACTTCCAGAAGGAGTGTATCATCTAGCAATTTTGCAAGTCACCCTCATGCAGTTTTTCCTAAGCAGAGAAGAGGGAATGGGGGATGCAGGTGGTGGGAAAGAAAAGAACCAAAACCAATGTCACAGGTAAAGAAAGGTTAAGGATGCCCACACATATTAATTTCCTGCCACCATCCATTTACTTCACATATGTTGGCCTCTGCTTGCCTGTTTCCCCGTCTGCAAGATACGGATAATAATAGTATCTATGTAGTGGGTTTGTTTTTTGAGAAGCAAATGAGCTACTACAGGGAAAGCACTTAGAATCGCCACTGGCACATCAGAAGGGCTTGCCACATGTTAGCTTTTATTAAGAGGACTATCACCGTCATCATCATCACCACCATCTCCCACCACAGACAGATTCTTTTATATTCATTTTGCAGATAAGGAGACAGATTAAGTGCACATCAGTCAGCATGGGTTCTGTTATGTTGCTCTAACAAATAACCCATAGCTTCAGGTTATGGACAGCCAGAGACACTTATTCTCTCTCATGCTAAATATTGGCTCCATGTCCTCTTCCAACCAGAACCCAGGCTGAAGGAGCAACCCTTCTCTGAAGTATCCTACCTTTCTCATAGCAGATGATAGAGATGGAGGAACCAAGTTTCTACTCCAAAGGGACACATGTCACTTCCACTGTCATCTCTTTAGAAACACAGTCACCTGACAAGCCCCATGTCAACAGCACAAGGAGTAAAATCTTTACCCAGGGATGACTCCGTGGGAAAGGGCAGCAAATATTTTAACAATTACACAATCTACCACAAAGAATTTCAATAGCTCACCCAGGGTCACACAGATTTTAAAAAGCCAGGATTCAAAGCCACTTGTGACTAGTGCAAAAGTCTTTCTGGGGTCCTGCCTGGCTTTTCCTCCTTTTATTTTAAGCACATTGTCTTTATGATCAAAATCTATCCTTACAATATTTAAAATATAGCAACAACAACAACCATAGCAAAACAGCAACGACAGCATTTTTATTTATTTTTCTTTATTTATTTTTTGAGATGGATTCTCACTCTGTCGCCAGGCTGGAGTGCTGTGGCGCGATCTCAGCTCACTGCAAACTCTGACTTCCTGGTTCAAGGGATTCTCCTGCCTCAACCTCCTGAGTAGCTGGGATTACAGAGCTGGGATTACAGGTACGTACCACCATGAACAGCTAATTTTTGTATTTTAGTAGACAAGGAGTTTCACTATGTTGGCCAGGATGGTCTCGATCTCCTGACCACATGATCCGCCTGCCTCGGCCTCCCAAAGTGCTGGGATTACAGGCATGAGCCACCGTGCCCAGCCACATTCTGAATTTTTAAACTAGCTTTTTTGCAAAGAATCTCAAATTGCAGAGAATCTCAATCCTTCCCCCGGGGTCAAAAGTTGGCCAGCCATATTCAAGATTCCAGCCGGTTCTTTTTCAGCTGTAGTTTAAGATGCTTCTTTGGTTTTCTGGCTTGTGAGATGGGGACAAGTCCATACCTTCCATTTCAACAATATACTGAGCATTTACTATATTAAAAGCCTTATATTAGTTTACTTCTCAAGACTGTGTCAAAGAATAAAATCACAGAGGTCATTGTTGGAACCCTGCTCATTGGTAGTTGGGTTTATAGGCCCTTCAGTGAACCCACTTAATAAGTTGTGTAACCACACACACACAAAACTAGTAATTTAAAAATACGGAAATATACTTTTAAGCTCCCTTTCAGTCTTAGATTCATGAAGCTTTCATATCTTCTACTGACTATTTTCACCGCTGAGTTGTCAGGGATGAAGCAGAGCCCGTCAGTCTGAAGAGTCAGTGTTTGAACTAATTCTCTTCTAGACACTCCTGCTGAACCGGAAAGCCTACTTGAGGCCTTGGTCTTAGCTTCAACCTTGAGAACACTCAGGAGAAATTAAGTCCCTCTTAACCTCCTTGGACCTCAAATGTTTGAGGATGTGGTCACATGGCACCTCCGTGGGAACACGGCTCACTTCCTTTCAGCAGAAGGCCTGGTCCTGGGGCGCCTGCTGCTCTGATGACACTCTGCGCGCTGGGCTGTTAGTCTCGCCATGGGTCAGTCTTTGCTGCGTGACTCCAGAGTTGCTCCTTCGCTTGTCTCCAGTACTGAGTGCAGGTTTGCATCTAGCGGGTTCCCAAAGTACTCATGGTTACCCTGCATTTGGGGATAGAGACAGTGGGGCTGTCATTAGGCTATCTCTGTAACTGAGGCCACGAGTTATGACTTTTTCACACTGGCTTCTCATGGTTCAACAGCATCCTCACCTAAAGGCAAAATATGATGGAGATGGAGGTTGGGGAGAGCAGGGAGGGGGCTGCTAAGAGGGAGGGGAACACAGGGCAACGAGGATAGAGAGGGTCACAGCAAACATCACTTTTCATCCGTCCCTGGCTGCCTCTGCACTGAAAACGCCTTCCAGGCTCCCCAAGGGATGAGCATTGAGAAGTTTCCATCTCATTAACCACCCAGTGGACCCAAAGGAAGGCCATGTCCACCTCCCAGGGCCAAACAATCCCATAGCATCAGGGGTCCCTCCGCCTCTCCCTGCTCCTGAAGCAAGTGCATGAGGCTGTTTAGCAAGGCATCCTCCTGGAGTTGTGGTCAGATGGCTCATGTCCAATCCCCAGCTCACACACATCCGCTCTAAAAACTTCCAGAGTCCTTGGTGTTCTTTTTTATTCTTTTAAGCTGTAAATTATGCCCTCCAGCTTACCTGACCTCCACACGTTGGAGAAGAGTGCATATCTCACCTCAAAGGGGTAGTCGTGAGTGTGAAGAGTTTCAGGATGGATGGGAGAAAATAGGGAATTAACAGAGAGATTTTAAAAATACTTAGTACAGATTTTTCTTAATGCAATCACATCATTCATTTTAACTTATGACTTGCTAGAAGAGCTTCCAAAGTCAGCCGTCTGAGCATTGCCTGGGTTAGCAGAAGGGGGAGGCTTTCTGAGGAGGACTGCAGTGGGTTCCCTCTCCCTGCCCATCTCTGTACGGGTCCCTTCGCCAGGGTCTCCCCCTGCCCTTCCCACTGCTTTGAAATGAGACTGACTCATGAGGCTGCTCCAAGTGTGAGTGACCCAAATGAAGCCATCCCCTTTCCAGCAGGAGAGAGCGAGGAGGGCAGTGCTTCCCTCGGGTTTTCATCTGATTTTCTCAGCAGATGTGGAAGGGCCCTTTGTTATCATTCTCAAATGCCTGATGGGAGAAGCCGTGGCTGGGAGACTGGGTAAGGGGTGGAGCAGGGAAGGCTGGCTCTGCATAGGAGAGGTGTCTGGGCCCAGTCACCTGTGCCTGCTCACTTGGCCAGCAGTACTGGAAGGGAGAGCTTTTAAGTGGGGGTTTTAAATACTCATGTTCTCACTTATAAGTGGGAGCTAAATATTGGGTACACATGGGCGTAAAGATGAGAACACTAGATGCTGGAGACTACAAGATGGGGGAGAGAGGACGGGGGCAAAGGCTGAAACCCTATCCACTGGGTGCTAATTGCTCACTTCCTAGATGAGATCACCAATACCCCAAACCCCAGCATTGCAAAATATATCCGTGTAACAAACCTGCACATATATATATACCCCCTGAATCTAAAATAAAAGTTGAAATTATTTTTTATTACAAAGTTAAAAACCATTTTAATGTGTTTTGGTATACAGCAAAGAAATGAACATAAATAGTGTTATATAATTTTATTAGAAAGTTTGACTAGTCATAGAAATAAATGGGCAGCATTTTTAACCAATAAATAGAAGATGTGAATTCTTTTCAAATACCAGACAAAGGTATTAATATGTTAAATGGAAAGTTTTTAGGACTAAAACCTGTTACTGAATTAGAAACAGAAATTCAACAGTTCATATTTTCTGAACACCATAAATGACAGTAAAGTATCAAGTAAAATGTAAACAACCAGTAATTTCAAGCCACAAACAAATTTCATTTAAGACCTTCTAAATTAACGGCTGCATTAAATGGAAAATCTAAACTGAGGTTATTTTTAATGAGTCAGGGAAGTTCTAATTTAGCAGCATGGTGCTAAAGACCTGAGTTCAAGTAAATAATTCTACCAATATTAGCTTAGGGTTATGGAACAAGAGGCATTCTGACCACATATAATTACTATTCTCTGCAGTGCAGTATTGTCATTTAGGAAATAGATGCAAAGTGTACAATTAAATGTCTAGGATTAAAAAAATACAAATGAAAATATAATATAGGTTTTATTATGATTTAGGTGTGATGGGGCCAACAGATCAGGAGACAACTGCCATGAAAAGGACAGCTTGTTACTCACAGTTCCCATGAGGAGGGGCCACATCACACCAAGGGGGCCGTATAGGGAAGCACCAGGGTGGGCCAGAAGGCAGAAGGAGGGGGGCTATGGGCCAGAGCCTTCATTGTGGTTTTTGTGAGAAGTGGGTGAGGCAGGGTAAAAAGGCTTAGGATTGGCTAGTCTGAATAAATTTCAATACGCTCTGGGGCATAGGGCTGTTCTTAATCTGTACCTGGTCCTGGGGCGACGAGGGCAGGGGCAGGGGACAGTGGCCTAGAGTGTGAAAGCCCTATAGAGGAGTTGCTGAGAGCCTGGGCCCTGCTTCGGTTGGTTTGCATAGGAAAAGCATGCTTGCAGCTTGCAGGTGAGCCCTTTGCTATCTCCAGGGATTGGCTGGCCCTGGGAGGGGCAGCCTCTCCAGGGTCGGCAAGACCCCTGATGTCAAAGCATCAGAATACAAAAAACAAAAGGCATGGGTAATACAGAGAGGCAGGCTCTTCGATGAATACTCTAGGATCTCTGTTGAGGGTATTTCTGCATCCAACCAGGCTGAAGTCAACCTGAAGATTTCTGTTCCTAACGGGCACATAGGGCGGAAATAGTCAGCGGGAAAGCATCTCCACCAGATGCATAACTATTGCCCCAGCCCTGCTTCTCCTAAGGTTCCCTGGGATTCTTCAGTGACAGATTTATCAGGTCAGTGTTCCAGCCCGTATCAGCCACACCACTTCACACCTACCTTTCTGGAAGAGTGAGCTGGCCAGTCTTTCAGAGTGTGAAGAGTACAGGGGCCAGCAGCCAACAGGCATTGACAGCTCTGGGTCAAATGTCACTGGTGGTGTTTGCAGAACAGCCCAATGTGACAGCCCTGTGTATCGTGTCCAGGGTGGCTGCCCTTGTGTTTCCTTCACAGGAAGGAAGGAAACAGTCTTCTCCCGGGAAGGAAGAGCTCAGCTAATCCTGTGATTTTGTAGCCTAGCTTGTTTGCTAAACACATACCGGAAGCAAATGACAGACTTGTTCTTTGGTCAGCCTCACCTCACAGGCAGAGGTCCGACCAAAATTCTAAACTGCCGCTTGAATTATACACAGCGCTGCACCACCCGTCCCACACTTATGGAGAACCGTGAAGAAAGACACACACAAGCACAGAACAGGTCTCATTGGAGGATCTGGGATGATTGCTGAAAGCATCACCTTCCCCACTGAGCTGCTGGAAGGCAGCATAGAGGCCCTTGTCCGCTCCAAACAAAACAAGCCCTTGTTTCATCTCTCCCTGCTCTGTCCAGCCCCACCCAATCCCAGTCCCTCCCAGACGCATGCCAGATGGGTCCTGATGAATGTCATCCCATGATCAACGATCCCCCGACTGTGAACAAACCCCAACCCATTTATTCTGTGGTTAATCCATGTTTTAATAGGTGTAATGATTAAACTGCCTCCACTAACAAATGAGTTCACTGGAATGTAAGGATTTGAGTGAATCCATTAGACACATCTGTGGATAGACAGAGACACATGGCATACATTCCCTATATGTGGAAATGCAGACATGGCAAAGATGAAGAGAAAATATGTCAGAGGCAACAAGCACAGATGCTCCCCCACTGGGTTAGAGTTCTGGCCTGAGGTGGGGCCATCTCAGGCACCCACACCTGTGTCTGCTGTGCAGTCCTCTAGGACTCCCCTGGGCGAGTTGTCGGACATGCCCCAGGGCCAGCTTCCTGCCTGCCCTTACCTTACCTTCGATGGCATGTGGTCACTTCAAGGTGCTGTCCGTGTTTCAGACCCAGCGCAAGGTCAGAGCTCGTAGGCCCTGGAGTCTGTGGCCGTGTCAGCACAGTCCAGATCCAGTGTGCCCCTCACTGTCAGTCACTTCCTCTGCCACAAGCCCCCTGCCACAAGCCCCCTTACCGGTCACTTTGTTTTCTGCACAAGGAGCATTTCCCTCACTGTCCCTGTGCTGAAGGCCCCTTCCATTATTGCTTTCCAAATTTTTGACAGTCAGCGTCTCACTCTGTCACTCAGGCTGAAGTGCAGTGGTGCAATCATGGTTCACTGCAGGCTCGACCTTATCCTCCCACCTCAGCCTCCTGAGTAGCTGGGACCACAGGTGCATGCCACCACTCCCAACTAACCTAAAGAAAATAAAATCTGTAGAGATGGGGTTTTGCCACATTTCCCAGGTTGGTCTCAAACTCCTGGGTTCAAACAATCCGCCTGCCTTGGCCTCCAAAAGTTCTGGGATTATAGGTATAAGCCACTGTGCCAGACCCACTTTCCAAATTTTCAATGTCTTCCCTGATACCTGCTTACTTTCCTATCCTAAATTCTAATTTGGCCCATTCCCACTACTGAGAAGAAACATGAACATAACTCAATCCAGTTTTGACCAGTCTGGCTTGGCTCAGCCCATGCTCTCTCTCATGCTAAGCTTTCTGGGGAGGCAGCTAGATAGCAAATCCTTCAATGGTCATCCTTTGCTTCATATTCCCTACCTGGCCCCCTCCACCTCCCTAACCGAAGGAGGCCAGGACAGCTATGAGAAGATTGCATTTAGAAAGAATGACCATACATTCCTCCTCTGTCTTCTCAGGAGTGTCACTGTTAAAACAGCAGTCACTGTCATAAGAATAAATGTGTACCCAGGACCAGCACAGTGGCTCACACTGTAATCCACACTGGAGCCCAGGAATTCTAGACCAGTCTGAGCAATAGAGTGAGGCTTTAAAAAAGTGTACTGGGGGTCGTAAATGAAAAATATGTTCCTTCAGACTTCTGAACCTTTGCATTTGCTGTGTCCTGTGCTGGAAATGTCCTTTGTTACCTCTTGACTGGGGGTGGAGGAGGTCTTGTTTATTTAAGTTCTAGTTCATTTAAATAACCAGTTAAAATCTTACCTTCTGTGTGGAAACTGCCTCCAGCCTCCCCTTCAGGAGGTTGCTGCCTCCCCCTCAGCATCCGTGCTGCGAGGCCTTCTCAGACCATCTCCACTGTGGTTGTGCCTGTGCCCCTCTGTTAGGCCGTTCTTTCACTGCTATAAAGAAATATCTGAGACTGGGTACTTTATAAAGAAAGGAGGTTTAGTTGGCTCATGATCCTGCAAGCTTTACAAGAAGCTGATGCTGGCCTCTGCTTGGCTTCTAGGGAGACCTCAGGAAGCTTACAGTCAGGGTGGAAGGTGAATGGGGAGCAGGCACGGCACATGGCAACAGCAGGAGCAAGTGAGAGAGAGTCGGGGTTGGGGGGAGGTGTCACACACTTTTAAACAACCAGATCTCGTGTGAACTCAGAGCCAGAGCCCACTTATCACCAAGAGGACGGCCCCAGCCATTCATCAGGAATCCACCCCCATGATCTAATCACCTCCTGCCAGGCCCCACCTCCAACACTGGGGATGGTATTTCAACATGAGATTTGTGGGGGACAAATATCCAAGCTTTGAGACTGGGAGTGCTGCCTCAATCACCTCTGGATCCCCAGAGCCTGGCTCAGTGCACCGAATACCTTAGACCTCAATGACTGTTTATCATGCGGGTGAAAGGGGACAGACAGAGAAAACAACAGCCATTGCCAGTGGGGTGGGCAGTGCAGTGTGGTGGAGTAAGAAAAAGTAACTTAACTCCTCTGTGCCTCAGTTTTCTCATCTGTGAAATAGGTATGACAGTGGTAACACCCGTGTCCTGGTAGTGGTTGTGAGAACTAGATGAGTAATAAAACACTTAAATTGGTGCCTGGAATTGGCACCTAATCAGTGTTCAGTGAGCAAGAACTCCCATCATCTTAGAGATACAGATAAGGTACTTAAATGAGCCAACTTTGATTTCTTAAAATAATGAGGCATACATTTAAAGATAATAATGAGGTTATCTTTAAAATCTAAGGCCCACTTACCAGTCATTTCAAATATTTGTTTTTTCAAGCCATCCAGTGCCCTCACTTCCCACCTTCCTTTCCTCCAATGGTGAAATGATCAAAAGTGGGATAGAGGGGGCTGGGGGTGAGGGTAAAGGTAAAAACGAGATTCAGAATAGTGTAAAAACAGCCTGGTCAGCCCCTAAGTTGCAGAGAGTGCACAGGACACAGAACAAGGTGCTGGAGGCACAGGTTAGACCCTTTACACCTCAGCTCTACACAAATGTGCACTGTGACTTAGACAAGTCACTTCTTCCGTTTAACTTCAGTGTACTTATCTGTGACATGGGCATGAGGAGGCCACAATGGCTTCCATCATATCATAAATTCTGAAATAAATCTTACGATTCTCGTTCTAAATGTAATTCTCCACATGCAGTCATTCTACGCTGGAGAAATAACGAAGGTTTTATTTTTTTTTACCATCAGCCTTGGAGGTGAACAAGCTAGTAACAAACAAAAGCCAATGTGTATACATGTATGTGTATACACATTTTTTAAGAAAGAGAGGAAAATGAAAAACAATCCACAAATCAACTTGGATTTTGGATTGTTGAAATCCAAAACCAACAGAGTAGTGAATATTTTTGCATTATTTATAAAGCTATTTATTTTTAACATTTAAAAAGTATGTTTTGTATCATATATATAAATATATATGAATGGCTATTGTTTCATAAATAGGTATCTATGATGGTTTTCATAATGGTCTCTCACCAATACATCATTTTAAATGGAAATCATAACTTTGAGCAATATGAAAACTCCCGTTTTCCGGAAGGGAGTTTAGAGTTTAGAATTGCTGATGCTGT
This sequence comes from Theropithecus gelada, assembly GCF_003255815.1. Taxonomy (NCBI): domain Eukaryota; kingdom Metazoa; phylum Chordata; class Mammalia; order Primates; family Cercopithecidae; genus Theropithecus; species Theropithecus gelada. The sequence continues at coordinate 202,736,548 of NC_037668.1, read as the reverse complement.
AAGAGTTGAGTTCGCTGAAGCTGGGCTGCCTCACCAGGGGAATAACATTAGCACAGAGAGTGGTCGGTTCCTTGATGGCCGGTTTTCCATTCTCACGCTTTCCAGTCTAGAGCTGCGCTGTCTTTGTGTGGTTATGTATTAAAGGCCAGATTCAGCAGGATGGGATGTGAGCACAACAGATCCAGGTTGCTGGGTGCTGCGAAATGCCTTGTGTTATATCACGCCTCCCGCAAATGAGCTCCCTGCCTTCCCCACTCCATTTCTCATTAACCCTCCCCGAGGCTCCTCCCAGGATAGCTGGAGGATGGGGTGCAATTACCCCTGACCCAGATTTATAGCTAGGGTTGGGGAGAAGGAAGTGACCATCCTGGCAGGTTAAATGGCTTGACCTGGGTCACATTGCCAACACTAACAGCAAAAAAAAGACCTATTCTGCCGGCCTTTCAAATCTCAGAGCACACAGCTGCGTCCCGGGAGCCACATGGCTTCCCTGCTGGCCTGCTTGGATTATTCATGCAGAAACGGAGCTCCTTACTCAGGATTATGTGTGTGCCTGGGCGGCTAACTCTACTTCTGGTGTTGTGTTACTTCTTAATCATTTGGAAGAAGAAGTCTTACGATTTTCTTTTCAATTCAAAGCAGGTTTACCACATTTTGCTGTCCCGAAACCAGATGAAAGTGCTTGTCTGTGAATTTTCCATGTTTGAGGATGTTGTATTTGGAAAGGTCTGAGCCTGTAAGGAATTGCTTTTGGAGAAAGTCTCTCTCTGTTTGGAGGCGGTAGGAGTTATAGCTACAAATCTGTCTTGCAATTTTTAAAATTATGATAAACATATGTAACAAAATTCCCCATTTAACCATTTAAAAATGTTTAGTCTGCGGTATTCAATGCATTCACATGGCTGTTCTAACGTCACCAGTACTCAGCTCTAGTACTCTTTTTGTCTTCTCAAACAGAAACTGTACCCGTTCAACACTAACTCCCCATTCCTCTCTCCCCTCAGCCCCTGGAAACCATGCTTTCTGTCTCTATGAATTTGACTCTTCTAGGTACCTCCTATAAGCAAAACCATACAGTATTTGTCCTTGTATGACTAACTTATTTCACTTGGCATAATATCTTCAAGGTTGTGGAATATCCATGTCGTGGAATGTTTCCAAATTCCTTTCCTTTAAAAGGTTAAATAATATTCCACTGTATGGATATACCACATTCTTTTAGCCATTCATTTGGTGATGAATATGAAGTGATCCTCTTGTACTTTTAAATCAGTTATTTCCCATTAGCCTTATTTCCTTTCAAGTAAAAATTTCAGAAAATTTGCATCAGAAAAATGTGTTTTGTTTTTTTTTTTATTTCAATTTTTTTAAAAAGGCAAAACTCAAACCGTGTAAGAGTTGAAGTTAACACTTTAAAATGACTTCAGAAAGTGTTTGAATCTTACATCCAACCGCCCTAGAAACCCTCCCTTTATTCCCAGCAGCAGCAGCAGCCATGGGGAGGTAGGCGCAAGATAAAAACCTGGACACCAGTTGGGAAGTTCTTTAAATAATTGAGACAAGATGTGAGAAGGGCCTGAACCAAGGAGGTAAATGGCCTGAGAAAGGAGAGAGCAGGGCCAGGTGTGCCAAGTATTTAGGAGTGGGATGTACTTTTGGGATGTATTGGGGTGGGGGGGGGGCGTTAACAGACAGGGGGTGAGGGGAGAGGCTGCAATCCACAACCAGGGACCAGACTACTGGTAAGAAGTGAACCAACGTGAGACTCAGGGCTCCCATAGACCCCGGAACTCAGTGCATGCTTCCCAGAGCACATTGGGCCCAAGGCTTTGGGCTAAAATCAAGTAACTGAATTTTGTGCATCAATTTTGACTACTAAAAGTCTTTTTTCTTTTTTCCCTGATACTTCCTTGTGCATTCTACTGTTTTCTGAATGGGGGGGCTTGAGTGTCAATTTGTTACCTTGCTTATGCTCTGTCTCACTTTCTGTATATCACGGCTTCTGCCATGGCACATAGTTTTCCATCTTCAAATTCATCCTAGTTTACTCATTTACTTTATATACATCTGCTTATCTTACAATACAGGATAGAACTTTCTGCTTTTATAAAGTAAGTATTCCGTGAGCAAAGATGTTAACAAAGCTAAGTCTTCAGGGTCCCTCCCTTATTTGAACCCTTCCCAAGGCCCTGAAACAGGCCCCAGCAATTTTGTAATTGTAATTTTGTGTTATTTTTCTTACCTAGTGTCCCCCAGATTTTATAAGCATCAGGCGCTTCAAAACCTGGATTTGCCCTGTTTGTGAGTCAGGACTGAGCTGGAAAGCCGGGAGGCTGAGCTGCTTTTTCACAGAGGGATTTCTGAAGGTCTTTTCTTCTGACAAATGGGGGAGCTTTTGCCTTCAAATCAGTGGTTTCATCTCTTCCCCCTCCCCACCCTCATTTTCTTTTCTAAATCTTCCTGATGTTCATGAAAACAGGCTTGTTCAGCAAAATGAAACGAAGAAAATTGAGACAATTGCCTCAGTTGAGATGAGACTGTTGTTGGGCTGGTAAGTGTAGCTTCGATTTTTCTAAAATCACCCCCAATTTTAGTGATCCTCCCTACCTTGGCCTGGGACCCCAGGGGAGAGAGCCAGCCTGCCCATCTTTGTCCTTCACACACGTGCACGATCACTCTGGCAGGGAACACGTGTGCTGCTCACAACCCGTGGAGACCAGAGGATAAATCAAATTGTTCTGCGCAGAGAGAAATTGGGTCCCGAGCAGCAAATCAATGGATAATCCATGTGCATTTTTAATGCACTTTTCCTCACATTTAACACCATCCTTCTACCCAGACCCACCCCCTCGGACAATGGGAAACAAAATCCCCTTCCCCTTGGCCCCATGAGTTACCTCCCAGCAGTTGGGCTCTTGCAGACCCACAGGAGAGCAGCTGGCAGAGGATCAAGTGCTGGAAAGCGGGAGGGGGAGAAAGCCCCCTGAGGGACGGGGGCTGGACTTTGGTGACAGATCACCATAATCACTGCCTTTAGAGAGAGGGAAGGGCAAACAATAAAAATCTATATTTCTGATGAATAAAACACAAGTGGTTTCACGTTGGGAAGGTGAAATAATGAGAGAGGCCTTGGTAGGTTTGTAAACTGATGTGTTTCTGTCCCATGGCTCTGGAATTGTTGAGTTGCCCCAGTGATAGGAGACCCTGGTGCTGATTTTCAGAATCAGGTTCGTGTTACCCCAATGTTAACTCCCAGAGAGGGAGTCTCAAAGCCATCTGGAGAAGGACTTTGCACTTTTCTATATCCAAAAATTGAACAGAAATGGCCTTTCTTAGAGAAAAACAAAAATTTAACAATGTTTTATAGCATCCGCATTTTAAATTAAAATGTAAGATATAAATAGGGAAAAGTACACACATAATAAATATACAGTTCAAGGCTGGGCACAGTGGCTCACACCTGTAATCCCAGCACTTTGGAATGTCAAGGCAGGAGGATCACTTGAGCCCAGGAGTTCGAGACCAGCCTGGGAAATATAGTGAGACCTTGTCTCTATAAAAAAATAAACAGTTATCTAGTTGTGGTGGTGTGTGTCTGTGGTCCCAGCTACTCGGCAGGCTGAGGCAGGAGAAGCATTTGAGCCTGGGAAGTCGAGGCTGCTGTGAGCTGTAATTGTACCACTGCTCTCCAGCCTGGGTGACAGAGTGAGACCCTGTCTCTAAAAGTAAAAATAAAAATAAACAAACAAATACATAAATACACAGTTCAATGGGTACACACAAAGTCAATACACTGAAGAAACCAAAAACAGAATACAGAAATGCAACCAAGAGGGCCGGGCACGGTGGCTCACGCCTGTAATCCCAGCACTTTGGGGGGCCAATGCGGGCAGATCACGAGGTCAGGAGTTCGAGACCAGCCTAGCCAACATGGTGAAACCCCTTCTCTACTAAAAATACAAAAAAATTAAGGACCAGCTACTTGGGAGGCTGAGGCAGGAGAATCGCTTGAACCCGGGAGGCGGAGGTTGCAGTGAGCCGAGATTACGCCACCGTACCCCAGCCTGGGTGACAGAGTGAGACTCCATCTCAAAAAAAAAAAAAAAGAAATGCAACTGAGAAAGAGAACACAGGGCCTTCCCTGTATCCTCTTCCACTCACTGCCTCCCTCCTCACTGCCTCGTTTAATTAAGGTAACCATGATCTTAACTTCTAATACCACAGAGTACTTTTGCCTCTTTCTGAACTTTACCTAAATGGAGTCACACCGTAGGTTCTGTTTTATTTCTGATGTGTCATGCTCACTTTGTATTTGAACTTCCTCCCTGTTTTGCTGTAGCAGTCATTTGTCCATTTACGTGGGTGTGTGGTACATTCCCTTGGATGAATGTACCGCAGTTTATTTATCCATTCTACTGTTGATGGAAATTGGAATTGTTTCCAGTGTCTTGCTACAAACATTTTTTTCCATGTCATTTAAAACATAAATAAGTATTTTGGGGAAATATTTCTAGGAATGGGATTCCTGGATCATAGGGTATTTGTAAGCTCAGCTTTAGTCGATACTGCAAACCAACTTAGTATTCAGTTAAGGGTATAGTACTTTTAAAAAATATGCTCCTATTTTTATTGTATTTATTTGGTTGACATAATAATTGCACATATTTATGGGATACATAGTGGTGTTTTGATTCATAAAGTGATCAGATCAGGGTAATTGGCCTATCAACCATCTCTAATAATTATCATTCTTCATGCTGGGAACATTTAATATCCTCCTAGCTATTTGAAACTATAGTGTATTATTGTTAACTATATTCATCCTACAGTGCTATAGAATGCTAGAACTTACTTCTATCCAGCTGTAATTTTGCATCCTTTAAAATCTCTCTCTTTCGATCCATTACCCCTGCCCTTCCCAGACTCTAGCATCCTCCGTTGTTTTTGCAATTGAGTGAAATACAAAAGGAAAGACAACGTATAGTCCCGCTCTCCCAGAGTTTCCATATGGTCAAGGGATCCACTTGTGAAAGAGTGAAGAGATATTACAACTTATTTGATTGGGCACCAAATTGAGGTAATTGATACCAAGTGTCATAGGATCAAAGTCACAGGTAGGGGGGAATGCCAGGCCTCTTTCCCTGATAACAGTGGGGAAACCACTTTTACAGGGACATGCCAGTCCCCAGGCTCATGGGGTTAATCTCTTCTGCAATATCCACCCTGTAAGGGGCTTCCTCTTTCACTCTGCTCCTTCTCTGCAGCAGCTTTGTCTCCCTGCTTTCGATTCCCACCACACATGTAGAAGGCCTCAGAGTCTATGAACCAGGTGCTGTCAGATAGAACAATAATAAAATAGCAACAGAGATTTTTTTCTTACAGAAATTTTAGCCAAGTTATTTGAAACCAATTCTCCCCCATGAAAACAACCAAAGCTCTGATTTAAATATTCAAAACGTCTCCTTAACAGTGTCAAATAGCCGACAAAATTGTAAGAAACTCCCAGGCCAAAGCGTATGGTGAGGGGAAACAGAGAAACAAGAGGAGAGGAGAAGGTACTTCTGCCCGAGGTCCCTTGCCAAGCCAGGAAAGCCTGGCCTTCAGTTTCAGCAGCTTTGAGGAGCCAGAAGTTAAGGCCCAGTGCTGACCAAAGGAGGGAAGTCTAATAGGATACCTTCTCCACATAAGCTGGGATTCCAGAGGCCTACAGCCTAAGGACAATGGTGAACTAGAAACAAAACCACCTCACTTTCCACCTGTACAAGGTTGCAGGTAAGGTTCTCTTGGTGATAATCAGAGCAGAGGAAAAATATCAGAAAAACAATAACAGCCCCTAAGGAGTTGTGACCACAAGGTAACTCTCATAAGGATGTGCATCATAGCCTCACATCACCTGGATGGTACAGGAAACCTTTAATTATGAATCTATTTTAAAGTAGTCCCAGGCTGGTAGTGCCTTCAGGTGTCTGAGAGAATGAATCCCAAATTCTATTATGGATAAATGTTTTCTCAACATAGGCCTATAAATACTTTTACAAGGACAATGAGCAGTACACAGTCAAAAATAACCAAGCACACAAGGAAACAAGGCACCATAGACAAAAGCAACTGAAACAATAAACAGAACAAATATTCCTTTAATATTTAGATGTTGGAATTATCAGACAAAGTCAAACTGATGCTCACCATGTTTAAAGAAATAAAACAGGCTTAAAAATAGTGGCAGATAACAGGAATCTATAAAAAGTGACCTAGTATATTTTTAAAAGAACAAATAGAACTTCTGGAAATAAAAATACAATCTTCAAAAGTTAAAATTCCTTTGGTGGGTTTGATAGCAAATTAATACAACTAAAGAGAAAATTATATTTCATAAGATCTGAGACACTATTGATTATAAGATGCACTGTTATTTTGTGGACACCAAGAAAGAAAACAATGTTGTCAATTAAACTGTGGCACAATGCCTTTTTATTAGAAATTTTAGTTTGCACTTACTGAAAGAACTCTTTTAGACTTATATTTTTAAACTCTGTGCCTAAATAGAACCCTTATGCAGACATAAAAGGGGAAATATGATTGAAATGAACTGGTTTAAAATGTTCCTAAAACTTCTTCACAGGCAGAGTCTGATTCTTCCAAGTCATTTTTAACTCAAAGTTTCATTTGTGTTTTTTCACTTGCTGTTGAGATGCAGCACTTCTCACAGTGCCCCATGACTGTTTCCAGGATCTTCTTCCAGGGCCCTTATCCCCATTCTGTGAGCTTTGATTCTGGTGTTTTCGTGGCCCTGCCAGACATGGCCAATTTATAAAAGGTTTTCCGCTGAAATGCAATTCCATGAAAAGTTTTTGGATATTAACTAGGGCTCACTTCTATCCTTCCCCAAACTGTCCATGTTTGTTGATTGAAATATCAAAGAACTGCAGTGGTCCAATCCTGCTGCCACAAGTAACAACCGCGTTGTTCATCTCTGGGCAGACGATGACTGTGATTTTAAAACAACATCAGTTGTAAGATATAGCGCTATTTCAGTATGTTAAAGTGTGAAAAATATATAAAGTTGGCCCTCAGCATCCACAGGGGATTGATTCCAGGATCCTCCCAGATACAGACTCTGCAGATGCTTACATCCCTTATATAAAATGGCACAGTATTTGTGTGTAACTTACGCACATCCTCCCATATGCTTTAAATTTATCTTAGATTACTTCTCATACCTAATACAATGTAAACACTATGTAACTAGCTGGTATATGGTAGTATTGTATTTGTATTATTTTTAATTGTTATGTTGTTATTTTATTTATTTCTTTTCTTAGAATATTTTCAATCTGTGGTTGGTTGAACCCACAGAGGCTGAACCCATTGATATGGAGGACTGACTGTAGATATCTCAAATGGGTAAAGAATGGTAGATGAAGACCTGCTCCCAAACATTTGGTGTCTCCTTATTTCTACTGCTGCTGGTCTAAGGGGCTTTCAACCCTTTCTGTTTTATGATTCCACCTCCCCAGCCTCACTTCCCCTGCTCTTCCGGTTCTGGGCTGACCCCAGGTGCTCAGCGTTCTTGTTAGGCCTCCTCACTCCACCCCGACCTCCTCTCTTGCTCCTCTTGCCACTGGCTCCTAGTCCTCTGCTGTTGGCATTGCCTGGGCATAGCCCTCTTACTCCATGCAGTCAGACTCTCCTGAGGCCAGGTCTTCCTGGGGTGCTTATGATGGACACCTTGTGGAGCTTCATTAGCTCTTTGGTACTGAAGGCAAGGTTTAATGCACAGACAAACATTTTATCAAGTGGTAGTCACAAACTGAGTGCCTTTGGCCAATAAATATTTGTCACATTTCTGTTCTTGGGGCCTGTGAGAAGAGTTTCTAAAATGATCATGTAGAGCGAGCTGAGACACTTACTTTGTCCCTGTCCTCTGGGAGCATTCATCAGAGCATGCACTCAGCCATGAGAACAGTGCATGACCACATGAAGGGGTTTCGTGAAGTTCTTGAGCAATGTTTGAGACAGTACGTTTAAATTTTAATATATTCAGTAGGTCTGGTCAAAAAGATTCATAATAGCATTTCAACTGTAATTTTTCCCCCTTGCAATTGATACAGCCTTCAATTTTTCACCATAGGATAGTTTATCTTTTCATCTTATCAGAGAAATAGTATCCCACACACCAGACTGTTTGTACAGAATTATGCAATAAAGCCATCATACATTTTGAGAAATTTGCTTTTACATATCATTTACACATTGTTTCTATCCAACTGAAGTTACTAAAATTTCTGTTCATCCTTAGGGAAGGGAAGCATGGTTTTTCCATTGGCCAGTCTTACTAGAGAATGAAAATTTATTTGCAAACTCTTCCTCTCCAGCAGCCACAACCCCAAAACAGCTTCTTTAGCCATGAATGCCCTCGGAGTTTGATGGAGTGACATGAATGAAAGGCTTAAGGTTTGTGTATTAGTTGTCTACTGCTGCTGCAACACATTCCTCAACCCTGGTGGCCTCAACAATACCAATTTATTATCTTACAGCTCTGGAGGTCAGAAGTCTGACACAGTTCTCATTGGGTAATAGTTAAAGTTTTGACAAGGCTGCGTTCCTTTTGGAGGCTCTAGAGGAGAATTCTTCCTTCCTTCTTCCATTTTTTTTTCTTTTTTTTTTTTTTTTGAGACAGAGTCTTGCTCTGTCGCCCAGGCTGGAGTGCAGTGGTGTGATCTCTGGCTTGTTGCAACCTCTGCCTCCTGGGTTCAAGCGATTCTCCTGCCTCAGCCTCCTGAGTAGCAGGGACTACAGGTGCCTGCCACCATGCCCCACTAATTTTTATACTTTTAGTAGAGATGGGGTTTCGCCATGTTGGCCAAGCTGGTCTTGAACTCCTGACTGCTGGTGATCACCTGCCTCGGCCTCCCAAAGTGCTGGGATTACAGGCGTGAGCCACTGTACCTGGCTGCCCTCTTCCAGTTTCTAAAGGCTGTCCCCTTCCTTAGTTCATGAACACATTCCTCCATCTTCAAAGCCAGCAACACTGCATCTCTCTGATCATTCTTCTGTATCACATCTCCCTCTGATCCCCTTCTGCCTTCCTCGTCTGCTTTTAAGAACCCTTGTTTTTGAACAAGGACATTGTCCCACCTGGATAGTCTAAGATAATCTCCCTACCTTAAGGTCAGTTTATTAGCAACCTTAATTCCATCTGCAACCTTAATTCCCCTTTGCCATGTAACATAACACAGTCACAGGTTCTAGAGATTTGGGCACAGATATCTTTGGGGAGCATTATTCTGCCTACCACAGTCTGGATAAGATGAGAACTGGTCAGATTATGGAGAGAACAGCAACCTCAGAGCTGCTTTCTAACCCAAGTATAACACATAGGGAATGGCTGTGAGACAATTCTCCCTGGGGATATTTGCTGACCATCAAGAACCTATATAAGTGACAGTGGTTATCTGTCTCCATGTATCCAATGTCCAGACCCTATTGGCCCCCAGGATATTTCATCTCAAACAGACATATCCAGCTCAGTGTGTTTCAAACTTTCAGCATAGTTTAAAATATGGGGAAGAATTCCTCCTGGATCTCAAAGGGGATAAATGTTGGGATTAGTGAGAGTTTCTGAAATCAGGAAAGTTAAAAGTTGGCAAACTCTCCTTTATCATTCACATTAGACTTAAACTTAGTAACTTACCAAGATTGCCTTGGACCTCCATGCCAACCTATTCATTGTGAAGTGAGCATGGCCAATCTGGTTTATTTATTTTTTAGAGGCAGGCAGGGTCTTGTTCTGTCATGAGGTTGGAGTGCAGTGGCCCATTCATTGGTTGCTGCAGCCTTAACCTCCTGTGCTCATGTGATCCTCCCACCTCAGCCTCCCTGGTAATTGGGACTACAGTCATGCACCGCCACACCTGGGTAATTTTTAAGTTTTTTGTAGAGACAGGGTTTTCACTGTGCTGACCAGGCTGCTCTCAAACTCCGGGGCTCAAGTGATCCTCCCACCTCAGCCTCCCAAAGTGCTGAAATTACAGGTGTGAGCCACCAAGCCCCGCTCCAAACCATTTTATACTCTGATTCATCAGCACTGAGTTGCACAGAATACAATACACTCTCACTAGTTTAAGCGGAGAAGAATTTATTCAGGGTATAAATGGTTTACAGAATCACTGGGAGAGGAAAGGAAGCAGATTTGAGGCTAAGCTTCTAGGAATTACATCCAAAGCCACATTGCAGGACTGATTGTCAAAGTCACCACAGCCCCCACAGTCACCACAGCTCCTGCTGCTGAATCGGGAAGCCGTGGCTAGCACTATAGTCTGCAGAGATGCGCGGGGAAAGCTGCCTCCAAGAAATAAGACATCGAAGCACTGTTCCTGCAGCTGCTCACCACGTGGAACAGTGATCTTTCTGCAACAGCCCCGCACCTGCAAAACTGGATGTCTTATGTCCCACCTCTTGTTCCCTTTAACTCCGCTCTGAAATCAACCCTTCCAGGGGGGAATTTGCTTGGCAGATACTAATCACATCTGGAGCCTTGGGCCTGGGAAACATAGGGTTTAGCTCTCCAGGCTCTGGGTGAAGGAAAGGAGAGTGTTGGGATAGACAGTGGGGAATCAGCCCAGGGCGCCCACCATCGTCAGTGAGACAGTGGGGAAGAGTTAGCACCCGAAGCCCCCAGGACCACTGTGGAAAGTAATTTTACCAGCGTGAGCGTCACCAGAACAGAGTGTGAAACAGGGCTCCCCAGTGCATGTTGTACCTCCTTCTTCATACCTTTCTGCTCTTTTCAACAAAATTTCCTGGGCTTGTGTGGTTCAGTGTTTGGGTTGGCTTTTGTTTTAGCTGAACTAGTTCACTTATTCTGGCTTTGTGGCTGCTCCAGTGAAATATGTGCATATTTTGCCTGTGTACGGCTATCTTTTCCTGTTTTCCTTCAGGGAGAATACATCAGCGCAGAGTCCGTGGCACTGCTCCAGATAAAACAGCGCGGCAGAATCATCACCACTGGCAGAGCTCTCTGGTTGACTCATGAGGATTGGGAATAAATGACCAAATATAAACAGTGGAGTGGTGCCAACTGAGGCTCCCTTGTAGCAAGCAGTCCCCTGTGGCATGTGAAAAAGAGGCCGGGAAAAGCCCAGCTGTGGGCACCTTGCCACTGACTGCTGCTAATTTACTGCCATGACTACTCAAGGGCACACTGATTTCTGCTTTTCAGAAACCTTTTGTGCATTATTTTTTCCACTATCCCCATTTGGCTGACTAACCTGTAAGGCACTGGCTCCCTCAGCCAGTCAGGGCTTAGGCCTGTTTTATCACACTGCAAATCCCTCACTGGCTGGTCGGTAGCAGTGAGAGAGGACACAGTGGTATTCCTAACCAAGTCTTGCTGGCCTTTAGCTTCCACATGCTTACCTGCAAAATCCTCAGCTTATCTGGTGTAACCAAGATAAAAAAACAGATGATAGGTAGATAGATAGATAGATACATACATACATACATATATAGATGCATAGATGAGATAGGTAGGTAGATGATAAATAGATGAAAGATAGAGATAGGTGTGATAGGATAGGTAGATAGATAGATAATCAATAGGTAGGTTGACAGACACACAGAGAGAGACGTGTAGATGTCATAGCACCGGTCACTGAAGGAGCCTGAACAACCTCACACACGCGCAGTACCAGGTCCCTCACCTTCTTCTCTGGCTCCTTACAGGATCTTCTGGCCAGAAGCTGCTGGAGGCATCCGTGGTGGCACTCCATGGTTAGCACCCTGCCAGGGGGTGGGGGACATCTCCTAAAACTGAAGAACCCCCATGGCACTGAATGACACAAGCTTCCCTTCTAGTCTCCCAGCCCAGGGTGGCATTGGGTCCCGTGCAAAAGTGAGGGGGATGCCCCTTTTCCCAACTCTGTCACTCTTTCTCATCTGAGCCTTAAAGAATTGTGGCATACTCCCAGAGTGTAACACAGACCTTCCTGGAAACAACCCACTTTACGCTACCTGTAGTCCCTTTCTCCAAGACCCTGGCAGCAATCCCAGGGCCACATGTAAGCTCTCAGCCCAGGGTACTGGCACCCAAATCTTTCTCTATCAGCACTCCTCCCCATCAGCACTGGCCACTCAACCTGTGGGTGTGTGTACACGTGTGTGCTGGGTATTGAGTGTGTGTGTGTGCTGTGCTGAGTGTGTGCATGCATGGGAAGCACAGTGTAGGCTAAGCCGAGACCCTCATTTACTTAGATGGGAGAACACTAAGAGATCTAAATACACACATCAACAGCAGGGGCTCTGCAGACACTCAGCAAGCTGGGAGTGGCCAAGGCCGTGTGGAAGGGGCCCCGAGGAAGAGCTCACCTTAGAAGATAATGTTTAGTCTCTGGTCCCTGCCAAATGACATTGTTACACTCCTAAGTTCCCTGCTTTCCAGGACATATTCTGAGTCCCAAATAAGACCTATACGGTGGCCAAGGCCGTGTGGAAGGGGCCCCGAGGAAGAGCTCACCTTAGAAGATAATGTTTAGTCTCTGGTCCCTGCCAAATGACACTGTTACACTCCTAAGTTCCCTGCTCTCCAGGACATATTCTGAGTCCCAAATAAGACCTATACGGTGTGGTGGCTCAAGCTACAGGTCCCAAGTGTGTTTCTAGGACCAGCTGACGCTGCTCCAGTGAGGGGTTACCAAAGGCCTCTCAACATACAGGACCACCCACATCACTGCAGACTACCAATATGCTGGAGCACGGATCACTTGATCTGAACAGAAGAGTAGCAGCCCAGGAGGGGCAGATGCTGAGTCAAGCTCACACCCATTGAGAACATTCTTCTTCCCAAGTATTCCCTCCAATGACAGGGTAAGAAAGGCAAGATGCAGATGGAAATACTTGGTCTGGCAGTTTGGGTTTGTGCATTTTTCTGTAAGATTGCATTACAGTGTGACATGAGTCCACGGACCAAGGAAAAGGTTTGGATTCAGTGGACCAGGCCTCGTAATGTTATTAGGGCTACTAGTGGGTGACATTGGAGTCTCTTCCTGCCACTCGCAGAGACCACAGATGGACCAAGCCCTTCTAATGCACAGCTCTCCACACCCAACCTGTGGGCCTGGTTATAGTTGTGCGGTGGGGCGAACCCTCTACCCACACCCTGGTGGCCGCAACAGTGAAGAGGGCTACAGCTTCCATGGGTGGGTGGCAAGACCTCACACCAGTCCCATGAGAAAGCTAAGATGCTTTCTAAATGCTGCAAACTGTCAGCCCACAAGTAAGTGCTTAATGCCAGAAAGCATACAGAAAGTCAAAGCAAACGTCCCTCCACCCTCTTTTTCGCTTGGGTTTTGTGTTTGTTCTTTGTGACTGGGTGGGAGACTGGGGTAGAAAAAAAAAATCCATGATTATTTTTGAACCTGCCTTGTATCCTTTTAAGAAGTAGCTTCTACTAGCAGCTGGTTTTGGTTTTTTGGTTTTGTTGTTTTTTTCCAGAGAGAAATGTGAGGGAGGACTGTGTTATGAGCAAAATGTTCGTATCCACTTGCAGCAGCCTCCTGGTGCATTTTGGGAAATGGTATGTGCTCCCTGGAATCCTGGGGTTCTTTAGAGTGAGTACATATTTATGTTAGGGAGGAAAAAAAAAACCTCGTATTTTCAACCTCAAAGATGATTTTTTAAAGTCAAAACAACTCACATCCTAGGCTGCCAGAATGCTTGCTTTCTGCGCTCACTTCTACTCCCAAATACATTTGTGTAGCTCATTATATGCTGACTGGAACTGCAGTTTGCAGTGAGAGCCAAGCAGCACTCTCTTTCCAGCTCGTTTCTCATCAGGAGAGTGGTCTTTTATCACTTCAGGAACCTGGAAAAGGCTCTCTGCTGTGGCCATGCTGTTAGATAATGATCTCACCAACCCTAAGCAAAAGCAGAGGGTTTTTCACCCAGTAAAAGCCCTAGACCGAGGCCAATCCCCACCCCACGCCCAGCCTCAGTCCCATCAGACACAGCAGAGCTGGCCAGAGGATGGCCCCCCAGAGGCCTCCAGTCTTTGTGTAAATGAGTCCGCCCCATCCACCTGCGCTGCCCTGGAGTATTTTTGATGACACTGTGGAGCGATGACTGCATCTCTTTGAAATCACATGAAGAGTTGTACTTAACAACAGCTCGGGAGGTCGGAGAGAAGCCACATGATGCAGCTGCTTTGAAAGCAGAAAGAAGACAGGCTCACGGTCGGGCTCCTGGCCAGCAGCACTGGATAATGACTCCTCTGCCTGTCCCTCTGGCTGAAGCTGAGGAGAGCGAGCCTGTGCACCTGAAGATCTTCAGTTCCTTGTTTTCTCTCTTCCATATTTTCCAAATTTTCCACAAAAAGCACATTCTTTTCCTCTCACCCCTAAATCTGCCAGTGTTCTAGGTGATGGAGGATCCCAGACCCGTTCACCCTATGGGGACAGATGGATCACAAAATGACTTACAAGCCCACAAAGTTGATGGGCTTGTGGGGGCTGTGCCTTCTCACCCTCATTCGTCTTGCTCCATTGGTGAACATCTGGAAGCTTCTTCTTGACCTCTGCAAGCCACTCTCACTGACTCCCAAACTCCTGTCTCAGGGCCTTGGCACTTGCCCTTCCTCTCCTCCTCTGCCCAGCCAGCCTCTCCCAGAGATCCGTGAGGCCTGTGCCTGCGGATGCTACCTGGTGGTGAGGCCACCCGCCACCCTGTCCCTCCCCACCACTTACCACCGCCGAACAGCCTCAAAGGGTCATTCATCCTTGCGGCTGTTGTCTGTTTTTGTATTATGGAAACCCAGCCTCCCCATCCAAAACCGCGGTCTCCACAAGGAAAGAGATTCGGGGCTGTTTCCTTCTTCTGCTGTATCCTCAGTCACCAGGAAGCATAGCAGACACTTGGTGAATACCCACTTTTGCAGAATAGAAATAACAATTGTGTATTTTGCTTTTTCATGTCACCTTCTATTACGTTATTTCTTCTGTTATCACATAAGCATGGACTGCTTTACAAATCAGAAAACAAACAAGCAAATCCATAAACATGCATTTTAAAATCTCAGGAGGCAGGCCAGGGGCAGTGGCTTATGCCTATAATCTCAGCACTTTGGGAGGCTGAGGCAGGTGGATCGCAGAGCCCCCTCTCATGCTTTGTGGGAGCAGAGCAACATGTAGGTCAAGAGCCCTTCGAGAATGTGATAAAATATTATTACAGACATTCTTCCCAGAAAGCGTGTGCTCATGCCTATACAGAGAACATTTTTACAGAACTCAAAGGAAGTCCCACGCTTCACAAATTAAGAATCCTGGGTTGAGATGAGTGACTCCTTTCACCTCACCTCATCCTTCCTGCACAAAGGTACTTCACGGTTGTCAGGGATTCCAATAAAATAGCGCTTCTCTCTACGCGTTGGACTCGGCAACCATGGCCCACGCCACGGCCTCCGTTCCTCACTAAGGCAAACTTCTCACCTGCTCCTGCCGAATGGGGCAGCCAGGGTCAGTTGTGCAGGCCCCAGCCCTGGCAAGTGGAGATAAGGAGGTGGTTAGAGGCAGCACAGACAACAGGGCCTGCAGGAGCAACTCAAAGAACTGTCCAGGCCAGCCTGCGAGGCCCACCTGTTACCACAGCCCCAGTGTTTATAAAAGGCCTGGTTGTTCCTCTTTTTTGGGGCTCTTTGGGTCATATGTGTTCTTAAAATACCAGTCTCAACCCATGAGCTGAGGTGGCCTGAATGAGACTTGGTTCCTCTCAATAAAAAGAGTCCAGATGGCACAATGTTGGGAGACCATCCCTGGGAGCCGAGGCTGCTGACCAGGTGGGTCACCTTGGAAAAGAGAAGGTCCAGTTGGCAAAGCTGCAGCAGACGCTGGCCCACCCTGCTCACTACCCCGTTCCCCTCCCAGCTGGGCTGCTGGGCTGGCTGAGCTCTGAGCTCCTTGCGGCTGTCAAATGCCATGTTTCACGAGAAGTTCATTCCAGGTGAGTTCTTGAGATTCCCAGATGAAAAGAACAAAGGAAAAATAAATAAATAAAAATACAAAGCAAAATAAGTTATTTGTTTGCCTTTTTGCCTCTCTCCAGCCTGATACCCCTGAGAGTAGCTTCCCCATTTCCAAAGTCCTACAACCCAATGCTGTAATCTTGACTGCACCCCTAATCTCAGGAATTCCCGCTTCTCCAGCTCTTCCCTTCGCCGTGTCTTTTGCCAGCTTGGTGAAGCCACATCCAGAGGCGTAACCCTGAGTCCTCTGCCCCGGACTGCCCAGCACAGCCAGCAACACTGGTAGATGCAGATCTGGTTTTTCTGTAATCACGACCCTCAGTAGAATCCACAGACTTTCCTGGAAACCACAGGGCAGTCTTCAGCCCCAGTTCCCATCTCTTCCCTCCACATGTAGGCACCTTCTGTTTACAGAGAAGGAGCCATGATGAAAGAAGGCTTTGACCCATTTGAAGGCTTTCAGCCAGAAAAGGTGCTTTGTACTTGGAGCTGGAGGAATGGCATTGCCACCACACCACACCCCTTCTTGGTGGAATAGCCACAGCCAGAAATCTCCCTCTGTCCCTTCCCACATGGTGAGTGGCTCTGGGAACCAGGCCTAAGAGAGGATTGGGTGAGAGTTTACAGGGAAGGAATCCTGGCTCCTCCTCTTAGTGGCTCTGTGACTGGGGGAGGTGGCCTAACACCTGTGGTCCTCAGTTCCTGTCATCAGTAAGGTGAGGTTACAAATGCAGCCTGCCTCCCAGAGTGAGCTGTGAGACTCAGGTGCATTGGGGCATGGCACAGCACCTGTGAACAGGTGAGGCCAAGATGATACTGTCTGCCCACAAACTGTTTCAGGCTCTTCCTGGGCTTGCATACCAAGGGATCCTTCCAGGTCCCCTCCTTCTAGGTGGGGCCGTGAGCCTGGCTTTGGACAGTGGCATGAGGGCCAAAACGACAGATGCCGCTTCCAAGCCTGGCACATCAACCAGCTCCCTCGCATTCTCTTTCTCACTTCCTTCTGCTACAGCCTTGAAGGCCATGTGTTGGGACTAGTGGTTCCCTAAGATGTAAGGAGCCAGATCTTTGGACAACTGTGTAGCCTGCCCCAATCTCCAACCACATTAGTATGTGACATAAGTGAGCAATATATTTTTATTGTGATAAGCCACCGAGACTTCAGGATTTCTTTGTATTTGCAGCCTAGCCTTGCCTACCCAGATAGAGGTGCCAGATGGATGACCTACAAGCCAGATGTGTTTGGTTTGGCTTTAATGATTAAAAAAATGGAATGTAAGTGCCCTACAGAGAGATGCTCCAGTTTGCCACAACCCTCACCACTCCTTATTGATTTTTACCAGCCACTTCACACATTTACCTGCCTAAGTCCGTGAAGCATTTGAGTTTGCAAGCCTGAAAAGCTCTGGATCAAAATCGCTTTTTGATAAATGCTTCGAATCTGTGTTGTCTCATCCTGTGACTTACTGAGGAAGATAGCAGAAACTCATGCAAGTAAGTCAAGTAGCATTGTCTATTGAGGTTGGGTGCAGATAGCTGAAGTTTAAAACATGCACTGTGGGCCAGGCATGGTGGCTCAGGCCTGTAATCCCAGCACTTAGGGAGGCTGAGGTGGGTGGATCACCTGAGGTTCAAGGAGTTCAAGACCAGCCTGACTAACATGGTGAAACCCTGTCTCTACTAAAAATACAAAAATTTAGCTAGGTATAGTGGCAGGCACCTGTAATCCCAGCTACTCAGGAGGCTGAGGCAGGAGAATCTAAACCTGGGAGGTGGAGGTTGCAGTGAGCCAAGGTCGTGCCATTGCACTCCAGCCTGGGCAACAGAGCAAGACTCTGTCTCAAAACAAAAACAAAAACAAAAACAAAAACAAAACAAAACATGCATTGTGGCATGGTGAGGAATGGCCTGGCTTGTCAATCCGGTTCTGGTTTTGGCTTTTTCACCCAGAAGCAAAGTTGACTTCCACCAAATCACATCTGAGGGCCTTAATTTCCTCATTTTCAAAATAAGTGATTTTAAATAAACACTCTCCATATTAGCTTGGGCTATCATAAGGAATTACCATTGGCTGGGTGGCTTAAACCACAGACATTCATTTTCTTGAAGTTCTAAAGGCTGAAGTCCAAGGTCAAGGTGCCTCCTGACGTCATTTAAACTTTATCTCCTTCTCACAGGCCCCGACTCCAAATAGAATCACATTGAGTGTGTGGGCTTCAGCATCAGCATTTTGGGGGAACACCATTCAGCCCATAACAGATTCTATTATTTCCAGACTGTTCAAAGAAGGAAATAGATTATATTTGTATACTCACCACAGCGTGGGGCAGGCAGGGGGAGTGGTAGGGCTGACTTGCTGAGGGACCTCACTTTAATTAAAAGTGGCTGTTTTAAAATTTAATTTTACTTTATTTTGACAAGATAAATTTATTTTTATTTTTTAAAAAGTTATTATTATTTTTTAATTTTTTATTTCCATAGACTTTAGGGGAACAGGTGGTATTTGATTGCATGAGTAAGTTCTTTAATGGTGATTTGTGAGATTTTGGTGCACCCATCACCTGAGCAGTACACACTGAACCCAATTTGTAACCTTTTATCCCTCACCACCTCCCACCCTTTATCCCAAGTCCCCAGAGTCCTCTGTATCATTCTTACGCCTTTGCATCCTCATAGTTTAGTTCCCACTTATGAGTGAGAACATACGATGTTTGGTTTTCCATTCCTGAGTTACTTCACTTAGAATAATAGTCTCCAATTACATCCAGGTTGCTGCAAATGCCATTAATTCATTCCTATTTATGGCTAAGTGGTATTCCCTCATATATATATATACACACACACACACCACAGCTTCTTTATCCACTCGATTAAATGACATTTGAGCTGGTTCCACATTTTTGCAATTGCAGACTGTGTTGCTATAAACATGCATGTGCAAGTATCTTTTTTGTATAATGACTTCTTTTCTTCTAGGTAGACACCCAGTAGTGAGACTGCTGGATCAAATGGTCCTTCTAAAAAGCGGCTGTTTTTTAATATATGAGAATATAAAAATCATTTTTTCAGTCATGTGTGTTGTGAATATCTTCTTCTGGACTCTGGTTGGTTCTTTAATTTTTTATTTCTTTTCTTCTGCTGAAGTTTTGCATTTTAGTATTTATCAGTTTCAAGGTGATAATATCCTCCTATACTTTCCCCTAAAGTTAAGGTTTTTGTTTCAATATTTAGAAATTCAATCTCCTGTGAGTTTTGGTGTTTTTTTTTTATAGTATGAAGTCTGCAGTATGTAATACTATTTGAAGTTATTAAGTTTTACATAAATAGGATCACACTGTAAAAACAAAAGTGGCTGTCCTCTTCCAGGCAATTTTTTTGCCCAAAACATCATTCTGAGATGGGCCTTGAAAAAATTCCCGACATGGAGAAAAAAGCTGGCCCTGCTGTGTCGGTTGAATGGCCCAGGGTCTGCAACTGGAGCCCCACCACAAGCTGTGCTCCTGGTTTTCTCTTCCGTCTGGAACAGACACTCCCCTGGTGTGAACTGTTGCTGTTCGCAGTGTGTGGGATGAGGGGCACCAATCCTAACCCACTAACAAAAAGCTATGGGAAATAATTAGCTGGTGCTGACTGAGAACTCTGAAATACATGAGGCGTGCAAGGAATGTTTCTGAAATACAGACATACTCATTCTGTGACACTCAGGGACAGCCCTGGGGTGCTGCTCTGGTGTCATCTCTGCGAACTGAAACGTCCAATGGCACCAGGAGCAAGGTCAGAGTTCCCAGCCCTGTGGTGTCCTTGGACTTGAAAATCAGCCATTTAGAATCCTTCTACGTGCCTCATAAGGTTGTAGGGATTAATTTGGGTTATACTGGGTATTTGGAGTACTGGGTGACGTACAAGAAACCTGTTTCCCTGCAAGTTACAGACCCTTTACAAGACCTTAAAATTCAGGAGGAAGCTGGAGGCCTTGATGCCAGTCCTTCCTCCATCTTGGCTCAGCCATGCGACTTTGGATGCATCGTCTGACCTCTCTGGGCTTCTGTGGACACACCTGAAAACTGGGAACAGGTTGGGAGGGGCATTTGACTCGACAAAAGTGAATGAGCTGTTAACAACTGTTTGCATTGTTTGTTTTGTTTTGTTTTTTGAGACGGAGTCTCGCTCTGTCGCCCAGGCTGGAGTGCAGTGGCGCGATCTCAGCTCGCTGCAAGCTCCGCCTCCTGGGTTGACACCATTCTCCTGCCTCAGCCTCCGGAGTAGCTGGGACCGCAGGCGCCCGCCACCACACCTGGCTAAATTTTTGTAATTTTAGTAGAGATGGGGTTTCACTGTGTTAGCCAGGATGGTCTCTATCTCCCGACCTCGTGATCTGCCCGCCTCAGCCTCCCACAGTGCTGGGATTACAGGCGTGAGTCACCGCGCCCGGCCTGAGAAAAGTTTTTAAAAGCTGAACTAACACTGTCTCAGCAGGCCCAGGAAGGACGGGCACTTTGCCTGGGGGTTTGGAAGTCCCTGGGGTAAAAGAACCCCACGGGGTGGAGTTCATTGCATTGCGGCTCTTTTACCCCTCTCATGGGGTAAAATCCATCACCTCAAGCCTTGGGGTTCTTTTACCTCAGAGACTTCCAGATCCCCACGCAAAGTGCCCGTCCTTCCTGGGCCTGCTGAGATCGTGTTAGCTCAGCTTTTAAAAACTTGCACCCGTAGGGCTCTTTCACCCTCACGAGGCCTGGAGTTGCACAAAGCTGAAACAGCTGCCTCTTCACACAGCCCTGTGCCCCGCTGGCCCGTGGACACTGTCAGGACAGCAATGAGGTAAAATAGAGCCCCACAGGAGAGCCAGGCCACACTGCTCTGAAACCCAGAAACAAAGTGAAGCCCAGCTGGGAGAAGGGGTACCTCAGTGTGTCGGGAACTCCTGTCTTAGCCAAAGCAGCAGGAGGGGCAGTGGGCAGGCAGGACACAGCACCCACCTCGAGGACCAAAGGGTGGACCTGATGTGAAGCTGGTGGGCCACCATTCTGCAGGAGCAATGGAGCCTAATAGATCCCGGAGTCTGAGTGTTCTGTTCACAATTCCCCTTGCTCTGTGCTTCAACAGCCTACCTCATACTTAGGTGCTGGCGATTCATGAGCTGACCTGCATTATCCTCTGCAGCGTGGATGACAAGAGGGAGGCTGAGTTGAGTGAGTCCCTGACAGACTGGAGGCCGAGCCTACTGAAATCCCTTTTGGAACCAGGCAAGCAATAAATAAATACAGACATGAATAGATGGAAATGGAATTTCTACGACCCAAACACCCACACCGTCAGCAAGTTAGATTTATAGCAGCAGAGCTTCAGGGAACATGACTCCTTCTGCTAACAGCCACGGTTCAGTCTGCCCTAACCCAAGCACACCTACTCACCACCCTCCAGCTGCCCTGAGATCTGTCTTCTTCCTTTCACCTGCTCTTTCCCTGCCTCCACTTCCTCAGCACCCACTCCCCATTAACCATTGCAGTCAAGGTCATGCCCCCATTGTTTTACTGGCAGTCTTCTTTGGTGGTCACCAATGACCTTTTCACTGCCAGATGCAATTAAAAAAATTTTTTTCTACTAATACATAATATATGTACGTGTTTTGGGGGTACATGTGATATTTTGGTACATGCATAGAATGTGTAATAATTAAGTCAGAGTATTTAGGAAATCCGTCGCCTCAAACATCTATCATTTCTTTGTGTTGGGAACATTTCACATCTTCTCTTCTAGCTATTTTGAAATAACTTCCCTGATTATATTCTGTTCTCTGCCTTTGGTGGCTATTACTCGTAATATAACCTAAGTTCTTTACAAGATCCTGTCCTTAGCTGTGTTTTTCCTTTTCCTCTCTCACTCCTGTCTCCTTGCAAATTTCATCCACTACAACAGTTTCTCCTCCCACAGCTGTGGACTTCACTCAAGCGGACCTCTGCTGGCCACCATATTCCCCTCAAGTCAGAGCTCTGCATCTTCAACTTTTTGAGCATTTCCTGTGTGTCCCCCAGCCACTGTCCAGCATTCTCTATCAGGCATCCAACTCAAATGCTTGGCACTCTCTTTGATATCTCTCTTCCTTTATGTATTCTCAAAGAACCAATTACCAAATACTCCCTACTCAACTGCTACTGTGTTTCTACCTTCAAAATTCCTTGCCAAGAATCTCACTTCTGAAATCCATGTTGGAGTAAACAAATAGGAATCTGAGCAAAATATATGAAGCAGCTATTTTCAGACATTGGACAATAGGCAAGAGGACCGTGGGTCCCTGAGAGAGGCAGGACCCAGAGTCTCCCCAGCTTTCTGCCTGAGGGCACTTTCTACCCACAGCTTATGGAAGTGATCCAAGCAGAGATGACAGCTCTGCTGAATTAAGAGATCAGAATATGAAGACATTGGGCTGGTTCTTAGTTGAGGGGGCAGAGTGAGAAGATAGGGCGAACTATGGCAGAAAGAGCCTGCCAGTCTGGATATGGGTCTCCTAGAGCTTGTTAGTGAATTCTCATCAGAGCAAGTATGAAAGAAATCCATGAGCAGGGCTGAGAACTACAAGCACTCACACCAGGCTCACACAGTTAAGCTCCTACCAGAGAAGGTGGAGAGACTTGTTAGGCATTCAGAAGAAACTTCCGAAAGCTTGAGTCTTTTCAGATGCAGTTTCTGTATCTATTGAAGTGGTTTTTCGTATAATGTGGTATGAATATGTTGGTAAGGATTTTTACAATTCCTCGTGAGAAGAAATGGCTTATAGTATTCTGTTGTTGTAATGTCCTTGTCAAGTTTTGGTATCAAGATGATGCTGAGCTGGCAATGTTCTTTCCTTCTCTGTTTCTAGAAAAAAAATGTGTGTAGGTTTGGTATTGCTTCTTTCTTAAATGTTTGATAAAATTCAACACTAAACCATCTGGGTCTGGAGTTTTCCTTATGGGAATTTAATACTCAATTAAATGTCTTTAATATATATATAGTTGTTAAGAATCTCTATTTCTTCTTTTGTCAATTTTTGTAATATGTGTCTTTCAAGGAATTTATTTTATCTAAGTTTTTTAATTTATTGGCATGAAGTTGTTCATAAAATTCTTACTATCCTTTTAACATCTATCTGTTAGATCAGTTATGATGTTCCCTTTTTCATTCTTGATACTTTTAATGTCTTCTCTTTTTTCTTAATCAGTCTGACTAGAAGTTTATCAATTTTTTATTTTTATTTTTTGAGACAGGGCTTCATTCTGCATACAGGCTGAAGTGTGTGGTTATGAGCTCAGTTCACTACAGTCTTAACCTCCTGGTCTTAAGCAATCCTCCCACTTTAGCCTCCTGAATAGCTGGAACTATAGGTGTGTGCCGCCATACCCAGGTAATTTTGTTTTGTTTTGTTTTTGTAGAGATGGGATCTCACTGTGTTGCCCATCCTGGTCTTGAACTCTTGGGTCAAGTAATCTTCCTGCCTCAGTTTACCAAAGTGCTGGGATTACAGATTTGAGCCACCACACCTGGCCAAGTTTATCAATTTTAGATCATTTCCAAGAACCAAGATTTGGTTTCATTGCTTATTTTGTCTTTTTTCTATTTTGTTGATTTCTTATTACTTTATTCTACTTTGGGTATGATTGGAGCCCCTTTCTTGCTTCTTAAGCTTATTGATTTAGAACTCTTTGCTTTTTATTTTTTAATTTTAATTTTTATGATTGTTATTTTTTGCTGCCCGAAGTGATCTCAGACTCCCAAGCTCAAGTGATTTATCCTGGCCTCCCAAAATGCTGGGATTACAGTTATGAGCCACCACGCCCGGCCTGGAACTTCTTATTTTCAAATACAAGCATCTAAAGCTATAAGCTGTTAACTGCTTCCCACAAATTTTGATATGTTATATTTTAATTGTCATTCTATTAAAAATAATTTCATAGTGGAGAAACTTAACAGAGGTCATTAATCAAATGACCAACATAAATTTCATCAGTAATGAGACAAAGAGAAATCCTGTGCTACCTGATATGATACAGCGAGAAGAACACAGCATTGCTTCTGTGATATTCTGCTAGAGTTGCACAATCTGAATCCAAACATGAGGAAATGCCAGACAAATCCATATTAAGGGCTACTGCATACATAAATAATCTATAATCTCAAAATATTATAATCAAAGACTGAGGAACTCTTCCAGAATAAAGGAGACTATAGAGATGTGTCCAATGGAACGCATAATTCTGGATTTGTATGATTTTGCTACTGAGACATTGCTGAAATTTAAATGGGATCTCAGGATTATAAGGTTAATTGATTTTCATGGTTGTATTATAGGAAATGCACACTACAGTATTCAGAGTAATTGGGCATTATGTTGACAAACTCATGTAAAATGGTTCAGAATTAAAATGTTTTTTGGATTATATTTGCAACTTTTCTGTAAGTTCTTTTTCTGAGGTTTTTTTTCCTGAAAAAATTATTCCCTGACCCCCAACAAAGAGAAAAATTTTGCTAAGAGAAAAAAAGCTACACACACAAGAGTAGCTATGATATCATTCCATTTATGTTAAATTCTGGAACATTCAAAACTAATCTACAGTGACAGAAAACAGATCAGTAGTTGCTTAGGGGTGAGGGCGGGGAGAAGATTGTGAAGTGGCAGGAGGGATGTTTTAGGGGTGACAAAAATGTTCTGTGTCTTTATTCTGGTGGTGGTAACATTTTTTTTTAAATAGATGTATTTCATACTATGAAAATTACATCATTATAAAGTTGACTTGAAAGGAAAATGCCTTCCTTCTTCCCCAGAACATGGTCTTTAACATCATTTCCCCTGAAGGAATCAGAGGTCCTTAAAGAAGGAGTTCATTTCTCTCTGAGACAGGTCTAAAGTGAGCATAAGATGCCTCATTGTATTAGAAAGCAAGGAAACTTTCAAATATGAATAGGGTCATGTGAAAAGAACCTAAGAGATAGCTTAGAAAAGGGCCCACTTTTCAAAGTCATGACAGTTTAAATATGAAAAGTATCATGATGGATTGAAACACATCAAATCAATGAAAATCTGTTAAATTCATAATGATACTTAGAAAAAATGGAAAGTCAGAGAACCCATTTATCACCATTTGAAGTAGCGATTAAAATAACTCTTTACTCTAATTAAGCATTTATCCTGTCTTCTGGTAGGAATTGTGTTTGAGGATATTTAGGTAGTCCCAGTTGATGCGATAAAATTTTACTTTACTTAAAAATGCCAACTAATAAAAGTAGTATAAATGCCAGAATTATTTTTAAAGATCATTTCATAAGCTCTAGATTTTATCAGTTGGTATTAAAACCATCATGTGAGTAGTTGAACTGTACGTTCTAGGAATATCGCACAAAACATTGTAGTCACAAAGGGAAAATAGAACTGAAAAATAGATCAGGCCTTCATCAGTCTAATCCAGGCATGGGTCATATGGGTCTAATGTGTTTTATGACCAGATCCAATTTGTTTTAACTAGATACAAGTTTCATGAAATACAAGAGAAAGTTACCAGAAATATCCAGAAAATGGGATATCCTGCAGGTAGCTGGCTTAGTCCCTTCGACAAATCAATGTAATTTAAAAAGCGACTTTTCTAAAATAAAATAATCTTAAGGGACATAAAAACCTGTTGGCATCCATAGTCCTGGATTGAATGCTAGTTAGATATCACATACTAGTGAGATTTTTTTGTTAACTGAAAAAAATTGAATATGGTTTGGTTCAACTTTGAACTTTAGTTCAAAGTTTACTAAAATAGAGGAGTAGAGATCATTGGTGAAAAAAATTACCATCCAGTATGTACAATAATATCTCATTTTGGTAAAAAAATACAGGTAGGTAATGTGTATATGTACATATATACACACACATATAATGTATACAATATTATCTTATTTTCATTAAAAAATAAGTAAGTGTATACGTTATGTGTGTGTGCACATACACACAGAAAAAGAGCCAGGATGATATGCACCTAATGAATGAAAAGTGTGATATGTGGGTGGTAGGAATATATTATTTTTGTCATTTTTTATATTGTAACTTTTAAAAAACATTTCTTTCTTTAAAGTTTTTTATTTTAGAGACTCAGTCTCACTGTGTTGTCCAGGCTGGTCTCAAACTCCTGACCTCAAGTGATCCTCCTGCCCTAGCCTCTCAAAGTCCTGGGATTATAGGCACACACCACTGCACCGGACCAAAAACACTTCCTACAACACACACACATACACACACACACACACACACCCATACACACATACTACCTCTATAATAATAAAATGTGTCAAAAATGTGTTTTGTTTTGACCATGCTTCTGCATCCTTTCAGTCCTTACTTCAGGCCCTCATGCCACCTTGCCCAAAATACTGCAGTAGATCTCATTCTTAACTATGACCCACTGCAATCCACCCTACATACCACTATCAGATTAATCTTCCTAGAAGACAAGTGCTGATTGATTGGACGACTTCTGATCAGCATGTTTCAGTGGTTCCTGCCTATACTGTAAAATCATAACTTCTCAACCCTGTTCTCAGTCACATAGGGACCCATTCCCGACCCACATCTCTGAGCTCAATCCTGCACTCCCCTCGGCCTTTTCACCACCCAGACTGCAGCTTTCCCACCCTCGTGCCTTTGCTCACAGCCTTGCTGGGACATGAAGCTCTGTCTGCTGACACCTTACCTTTCCTCTCATGCCCAGCTCCAAGGCACCTTCCCACAGAACTTGCACCGTATTTTATATATAATTTTTTTAAGATGGACTTTTGCTCCTATCACCCAGGCTGCAGTGCAATGACGTGGTATTGCCTCACTGCAACCTCCACCTCCTGGGTTCGGGCAATTCTCCTACTTCAGCCTCCAGAGTAGCTGGGATTACAGGTGCCTACCACCATGCCCAGCTAATTTTTGTATTTTTAGTAGAGATGGGGTTTCACCATGTTGGCTAGGCTGGTCTTGAATTCCTGACCTCAGTTGATCCACCTGCCTCGACCTCCCAAAGTGCTGGGATTATAGCTATGAGACACTGAACCCAACCAGCATTTTATTTATACTTTCTAATGTTGACATTGATGCATGTGGTCTGTTTCCCCCAATCAAATTTAATGTTTTAAAGGGAAAAATTCCTATTCAGTTTTATATCATTCACAGAACTAGTAGTTCTGTTTTCTGAACAAAGTAGTTACATAAAATAATAAATAAATAAATGAACAAATGATGTTTTCTAATTAAGACAATTTCCCCATTCAGAGACTATGCTTGAGGCCAGGAGTTCGAGACCAGACTGGGCAATGTAGTGAGACACCATTTCTATAAAAACAAACAAATGAGCAAACAAAGACTGTATCCAGGGTCTAAAATATTTTCTTAAGAATGGCAAATTGTTCTTTTTTCAAAATGGAATAAAATGTACCCTCCATACTCACACATTCTTATGAAACCACAATCAATTAAATGAGCATGGATGGCATTCTCTGATTCTTAGGGAAGAGTAGGTCAAATTGGGTTCAGAGTGCTCATTTCCTTCTCCCTCTTTGAAATTGCACTTTTAATGCCTGATAGATGAGGTAGGCTTACTCTGTTTCATGGTCACTTTGTCCTTTGTAAATACAATACCGCACACGGCTTTTCTTCAACTTTGCCCTTCAGCTTTAGAGATAACAGTTTGTCACAGAAGGGGGAAAGAGTCAAAACGATGATTTTTCCTGGGGCACAGATTGAGGCAGGTCCTGCGGGGATGCACCGGCAACAGGAAAGGGATCCAGCAGAGTCACAGCCATTAACTCCAAGAAAGCAAATCTGTGGGAGTTTTCCTTAGAGCCCAGAAAAAGTAAATAGCCAGGACCTGCCTCTCATAGTTGATGTGGCCCTGCAGATAACAATGTGAAGGGTCCCAGGGAACTCTGCAGAACATCCTGGCCATAGGGCTGGAGCTGTGTTGAGATAACTCTCCCCTCCCTTACCTCTCTCACCTGATGGGTGCTCCGAGTCAGGACCAGGCATTGTGATAGAGAACATTCTTTTAGGAAGTAGGACAACCTCTTAAGGTGGGTACTATGTGACCTTCAAGATCATGCTGAGAGCCTGATCAACCAGCAACAGCAAGTATTTCCTGAGAGACAAAGTATTCCATGTCCTTTGCATGGTTGATGGTTTAATTGAAGGACAGAGAGAACACTCACATGAAGTATTGATGCAGGATTTTCTTCTCAGTCACTTTACAAGCTAGGGACCTCTGGCCTGTGACTCTCTGCTCAGGCCTTGTTTGGCTATGCTACCTGCTGCTGGAGACAGCCCTCCCACTCAACCTGCCTGGGCCAAGTCTGGCTTGTGCACCAGTTCCTGAGTTCTTGTCCCATGCCCAAGAAGAATGAGGATATGCTGACACCCAAAGAGTGAGCAAGGAAGGGAGTGTTATTGACTGATGAAACACCTTTCAGTGGAGAGGGGACAGAGGGGTGGTCCCTCTACCTGAAGGTGGGAAAGTCCCCCCTAAAGTGACTGAGTTCAGGGCTTTTATGGGCTTAGAATAGGGGAGAGGCAGGCCATAGGTAGTATTGGAAAAGGCAACATTTGATTGATTGGTTAAAAGGTATTATTCAGAAAGAATCCATCAGAAAAGGCTGGGGAAATAGGAACAGAAGTTCTCACTCTGGGTTACTAGTTTCATCTGGGACCAGCAGTCCAGTCTTTCAGGCTTCAGGCTGTTTTTCTGGCTTGAAGGTGGAGTTTCACTGGGGACCCACCCCTATCTGCCTAGGCATTTGGCTGCCTCCTGTAGCTATCAATTCCCCTCTCTGAAAAGGTACATCTAACTGCCATTAAAATAGAGATGAAGACCAATCTTAATGGCTTCCTGCTGACAGGCAGCACTGTTTTGCAAAACAGCAGTCAGATGTCCCTCAGAGGCCTTTCTGAGGGTCCCAGGTAAAAGGGAGCCATCATTCAAGGCAGTGCTGGCCAAAGACCAGGGATGAGCTACAGGCTATACAAGCTGGAGAAGTTCTGAGGGGAGAGAAATTCAAGGACCCAGGCAGGCAGGGCAGATTCAGGGAGAAGGCGACTTGGTCAGCCATCAGGGTTAGCACCATGGTGCTGGGAGCACTTCCTAACAGAGATAGGGGTCTCCTGCCTGACCACCCCCATCACCTTGAATCATCCATCACCTCTTAGTTTCAGTTTTTAATGGGACAACATCAAACCACATTCCTAAAAAGGCTTAAAATATGTAACATTCCTATTACTGGTTAGCATTTCGATAGCATCTTTTCCTGTGATTTTGGCAAGTGCCACAGTGGGTCAGGATGGAGAAGAAACAATGGAAGAAGACTGCAACTAGGGTGATGTGCAGTTCAGGACTCCTAGGCCTGGACATGGTGCCCAAATCAGAACCTGGTTTTCTGTGTCACCCGCCCTGGATCCTCCTTGGCAGCCCTGATGCAAGTGGTGGGTTCACCCAAATCCCTGAGAATGTGAATGGAGTAGAGATTTTTGTGCCAGCATCACCAATTCCAGCTTTTCCTAGGTAGTGTTCCAAAGAGAACAAGCAGCCCTCTTTGAAGAGCTCAAATCCTGTGTCTCTAATACCTACCCCACCAAGCTCCTCCCTCACTAAGAAGAAATGCTCCTCTGCAAACCCTTACAACCCTAGGGAGGAGGAGCCAAGACGAGACAGCTCCATGGCCATCAATCCTCATTATCATTCTCACCATCATTATCATCATCTAGAGAGAAACAGGCTGCGTGTTTTGTGTCATCCGACTGACAGATCCATTTATACCACTGTCTAAACACGACTAAAAGGAAAATGCTCATTTGCTTTTAACAGAACTGGAAAAAGCACAGACTTCTCAAGTTTTAAATAAGCTGAGCTGCTAATTTTAATATTAAAATTCGAGGTTAAGACTACAGAGAGCTGGTAGGGCTGGCATATGGTGTGTTACTGAGGGTCCCCACTGGGACTGCTGTGGGCTTGTGGTGATGGAGAGTTTTTTTCTCCATTGTTTTCTAACTTTATTCTTGTAGACCCAGATGTCTTTGACACCTCCAGTCCATCATTTGCACTTGAATGGTGGGTCTGGGCAGCAGAGTGACCTAGGCCTCTAGAAAATTAGACACAGCCAGGCTAGCACAACAAAGGACAGGAATTCAAAGCAATTAGGAAGATTGCTTTGAGGGGAAGATTACAAGGAACATAAAGGTCTGAGTCCTGTTGTCTTCACTAATCAACATTCAAAACTTTGAACTTTCTTAGCAACTTCCAGTCCAGAGCACTGGGTAGGGCTCTTTAAAACTAGTGTAGGTCCCTCCTTGAGGGCAGTGAAGGGGAAAAATCAATGCATGGAGAGAGCAGGAGCTGTGTTCAAAGTCACGATGTAAGAGGCACGTGGATGGGTCTCACATGGTTTGGAGTCTGCTTAATAATCCCAGTAGCCAGCTCATTGGATGGG
Organism: Theropithecus gelada; assembly: GCF_003255815.1. Classification (NCBI taxonomy): domain Eukaryota; kingdom Metazoa; phylum Chordata; class Mammalia; order Primates; family Cercopithecidae; genus Theropithecus; species Theropithecus gelada. The sequence goes on along the minus strand of NC_037668.1, from coordinate 202,706,061 downwards.
TAGCAGGCTGGGTTCTTTGTTGCAGACAGCAGAACCCGCTAGAGCTAATCAAGTTACAAGGACTTATCAAAGGTTAGTGGGTAACTCACAGAAGCTTCAGGAGGGCCAGAGAATTGTGCAGAAAGGAACAGAGCTCAGACCACAGAATTCCTCCATTGAAGTCCCTTCTGAACCTTTAAAGGAGATAATAGTAAGTTCAACCTTGGAGGTAGGCAATTCATCCTTGGAAAAGATTGCCAAAACAAGTAGAACAAACTCTTCCAAGGAAATTACTCCAGGTACCCAATTCCTTACTCCAGTGCTCCTATCTGGACTGCTTATTGGCCCCAGCTATATATCCAGGTCATAGCAGTTTGTGTGGACCCCCTATGACCCCCGCTGCCCTTCAGCCCTAACTTCCCTCACTGTTTGGCTGCTCAGACTAGAGTTCTCTTTCTCCATCACCCACTCCCCCACCTGCCTTAACTAAGACAGGAAAGTTGTTTCTGTCTCAGTGCTCTAGGAAGCCCCTGACAGTTTCAGAAGTAATTCTCTCCAACTGAGCCAGGGGTGTGGAGATGAGAGACTGGTGCTTTCCATTTGGGAAAGTTGCTCAAATTCCTGGGAGTTCAACTAAACCTTCCTCTGAACTCAGAGCTGACTGATGGGCCAGCATGGAGAAGACATCGGTAAGACACTACAGCAGTTCTCAAGGCGGAGTGGACACAGGACTTACACAGGGAACTTGCCAATATACGGATTTCCAGGACCCAGCATCTCCAGAGATGCTGAGATGTCATGTCTATGGCAGGGGCCCAGGGATCTGCATGTTTCACAAGCTCATCAAATGAGTCCGATATAAATGCTCTGTAGGCCCCATTTTGAGAAATACTGACTTAGAATTATTCCATAATAGTTATGTAGACTGCTAAGATCAGACACTAGAGATAAAAACATAACATGTGTTTCCTAGTCACAAGCTGTATTACCCATGTCTTATTTTCTGTATTCGGATGCTGTGATACCTGGGGTCTTGCTGACCATGGAGGAACTGCCCCTCTCAGGTTACTCAGTTCTTAGCAGTAATAAATAACCTATCTGTGAGCACACCTTTCATAACAAACCAACCAATCCAGAGCCCACACCCACACCGCCTTCTTTAATGGGGATGCTGGATCATATCCACCTGTCTTAATCACCTTGGAGCCAGGTATCAGACAATTAGGGACAGCTCCTATGCTCCAGAGTCCACCGAAATTATTCAAGCTAGCCATTCTTAAGCCTACTTACACTGCGTCACCCATTACTTCCCATGGAAACCACACTAAAGATTCTTGCCCTTGTTTTTCCCTTGCTCCTTCTGCCTCCTGACCAATCCTCTTTGGTGCCCCCACCCCATTCATGGCATGCTCGTTCTTCTAGGAGCTGTGAGTAGTAAACTCTCCATCCAACGGTGATCATCTCATAACCTGTTGGACTTACTCTACCTCAAATTCCGTACTAATACACTACATTTTTAAATGCCTTGTGATATTGTGACTTATAATGAGAAATATATTTGGTCTTCATCCCAGTTCCTGGTGTAGAGCTTCTAAAACATTTGGAATTTCCTATGAGATAAGAGCAATAAAGGTGAAAGGAACACCTTTTGTTATTCATAACAAGTCCCTTCCAATCCCACTGTTTCTGTTCATGAGGTGATTTTTGAAAAGCCCAAAGGATGGGGGACCAGTTGCCAGAAGACCCAACCATGTACTTAGAGGGTTGGAACTTTCATCCCCACCCCCACGTTTTGGGGAAGGGAGAGGGGCTGGAGATCGAGCTAATCACCATGGCCAATGATGCAATCAATTATGCCTGCATAGTAAAATTTCCCTAAAGACCCAAAAGAATGAGGTTCACAGAACTTCTAGAATGTAGCACTTTCTTATGAATGTAGCACCTCCTCTGCATCTGAACCATTCTGAAAGACACAGAAAAGGTGGAGGCTGCTCCCAGTAGTCCTGCCAAGGATCTAGCCAGGGGCTCAAGAGCCTCAAGGAAGGGATTTTCTCATGTTCTTGCTCTGCGCCTAATGCCTCCGAGTCCTCCTTGCTGTAGGATGGCTCTGTGATGATCACACAATCTCCCAGTTCGGGGCAGACCACAACTAACTTATGCTAGCATGCTGCAGACAAGGTTCCTGCAAAGTGTGGAGGTTCATTGTAAATGGCCTCAATGACTTCTAAGAAGTAAGTGCTGTGATTCTACAACTGAAAGATAAACCACTGTGACCACTATAAAACAAGGCCCAATATCTCTTACAGCCTTTCCACTGAGAGTGGGGGGTCTACCTGTGACCCTCATGAGTCCCAGCTCTCTGAGGTTCCTTGGCCACTTGAGTACAGCAGAAGGGGATGCTTCCTGAAGAAGCTGGTGGCCGCTATTTCCTGTCTCCTGGAATCCAGCCATCATGATATGAAGTAGCCCAGCAGCCACAGGGAGGGGCCCCTATAATGGTTCTAGCTGATGGCCCAAGTGGGATACCCCAGAAACAACCCAGTCATGTTGAACAGGGGAGCCTAGAGATGACTGCAGCCCCAGGACTAGTCACCCTCAGCCTCTATCCATGGTGTAGAGACAAAGAAGCTGTCCTCATTGAACTCTGCCCAAATTGCAGATTTGCAAGCAAACTGAATGTTGTGTTCTTAAGCCACTAAGTTTTAGGTGGTTTGTTACTGAGCAATAAAGAATCAGAAGGGCCATCAGGCCCCGTGGAGCCTGACCATTTCTAGGGTGGCCTCCATAGGATCTGGTCTCCTGTTGAAAATACTGAACTCCCGCTTTCCCCTTCTCCAGTTCCAAAATGAGAAAGAATGCACTTATCTTTTCTTATTTGCAAATAAAGCAGCTGGGCAGCCCTTTTGCAAAACAGGCAACGTTTGTTGTCATTTCTAGGAATAATAAGGAGGAGGAGGGAGGCTGAGAGAGGCAGCTGTTGAGAAATGTCTTTCTCCTCATCCGCCTACCCACTCCGGTGCAGACCTGGCCCGAGAGAGAGTCGGAGCAAGCTGAGTCGCTCACATACACCCCACAGTTAGTAGAAGTAGGTTCTCAGTTCAAGTACTGTTGTGTGATCTTGAGGGTCTCTGACAACCTGCTACAATGGCCCAGCTTGAATTAAAAGGACTTGCCAGCAAACTTGTTTTTATGTTGGACTGTTTCATTCCTCTCTTCATTGTATGAATTCCCAATCCTGGGGAGCTTTAGGAGATTAGCGACATAAACGACGACTCTTTCCATTCCAGGCTCACCTGGGCCATTTGACCTTTGAGTGACATTCTTTTCTTTGGTGTTTGGAGTTCGTCTTTCTCTTTGGGCCACAATATACCAGATTATTGGGGATGGTTATGTAGCTAATGATGGCTAATGATTTCTGTAACGCAGTCACCTACCCTCCACTCGCAATACTCTTACTGATCATAATTATCAAACCATCAGGGTAACAGAAATAAATAGGCCCAAATTTGCCCTAATATAAAAAGAAATAAATCTGCAAAGAGCAGGGTTTTCATGTCTCTCATAGACACAGCAGCCAAAAATCAATTAGGAGAAAGTTTAGACTTCTCACTTTTCCTCTCCATTAAAATAGACTCAGCAGATGTAAAATGCTTTGGGATTTTGGGGAGTGAGGTTTTAAAAAATAAAACTACAAATATGGTGGCTTTAGAGTTTTCTGACCACCCAGGTTTCCTTCAGTTTTTTCTCTCCAAATGAACACCTATGGCCGTTAATGCTCAGTCCCTGAAATATTTTCTTCTCTCTTGGTCCTGATGCCTTGATCTAGGAAAAAAGCTCATTAGTGTCAGCAATCCAATTGCAGAAATGATGAGTGGACACATACCCATCTCACACATGCCCGTGTCCTTGCAAGTGTCCCTGTCTGCTCCAGATAGCAGTGGAGGTTGTGGAGAGCTCATGTGTTTTTAAAGAACTAGCCAAGATCCGTGCTCAAATTCATAACTGTGGGCAACTGCTTGGACTCAATAATCAATATTAGAAGTGTGCACAAAGGTTCAGCTACAGAGACATTTAATTAAAATGTTGTTTGGAATAGCAAATAACCCGAATGTCTAGCAATAGGATAAATTAAAACTAGGGTGCAAAAAGTGATATTGCTGTGAACAAATGATGTGGCAGGTAATGGAAAGATGGCCAAGATACATTATTAAGTGAATAGACACACAGTTTTTTCCGTTTTATTTATGCACACGTATGCATGCATAAGAAAAGTTCTGAAAGAAGATAACCAGAAGTGTAAAAATAATTATATCAGAGTGGTAGGATTATGGATATTTTGATGTCTTCCTTTTGCTATAATTTTTTTCTACACAAATGGTTTATTTTTATTTTTATTTTTTATGTTTTAGACAGAGTCTCACTCCGTCACCCAGGCTGAAGTGCAATTATATGATCTCGGCTCACTGCAGCCTCCATGTCCTGGGTCCAAGCAATTCTCCGGCCTCAGCCTCCTGAGTAGCTGGGATTACAGGCATGCGCCACCATGCCTGGCTAATTTTTGTATTTTTACTAGAGAAGAGGTTTTGCCATGTTGGCCAGGCTGGTCTCCAACTCTTGACCTCAAGCGATCCACCCACCTTGGCCTCCCAAAGTGCTGGGATTACAGGCATGAGCCACTTTGCCCAGCCTTCTACACAAATGTATTTATTTTGTTAAAAATAGTATAGCAATAAAAAATATTTCAAGCAAATAAATTGTAATCAGTATTATTCTCCATGGGAGTCTCCTGGGACCAGCTTCAAGTGATTAGATTTTAAAGGCCAGCCTTGTCGCCCACCAGTTTGCTATGAGGGTCTGAGATTTAGGATATGGACAAGTCTGGCCAAGCCTGAATTGGAGAGCAGAGGACAGTCAGCAGTGTCCACAGACAAAGGATGAAAGCCGAAAATGTCAAGACTATGCCCCGTGGCTTCCTCTGACCCATCTCAGCCCTCCTTCAGTGACCAATTCATTAGCTACCTCAGGCCTCGGTTAAAATGACACAGCTTGCTCCTCGTTTATTTCCTTCATGACACTTACCACCATTGCAATTATTTTATTCATTTGAATATTTCTTTTCTGTTGGTTTGTTTCCCCTCACTAGGAGGCACATTCCCTGGGGCTGGGAGCAGACCTAGGTCACCTCTGTGTCCCCAGGGCCAAACATAGCACCTCACCCATTGCAGGTGCTCCAAAAATACCTATGGGTTAAAANGAAAGAAAGAAAGAAAGAAAGAAAGAAAGAAAGAAAGAAAGAAAGAAAGAAAGAGAAAGAAAGAAAGAGAAATAGTAGAAACAGTTCATCAAGAAAGAAGCTGCTGCCTGGCATGGTGGCTCACATCTGTAATCCCAGCATTTTGGGAGACGGAAGTGGGCAGATCCCTTGAGGTCAGGAGTTAGAGCTCAGTCTGGCTAATATGGTGAAATCCCATCTTTACTAATATTAGCCAGGTGTGGTGGCACACGCCTGTAATCCCAGCTACTCAGGTAGCTGAGGCCTGAGAATTGCTTGAACCTGGGAGGCGGAGTTGCGGAGCCGAGATTGCGTCATTGCACTCCAGCCTGGGTGACAGAGTGAGACCCTGTCTCAGAAAAATGAAAAGAAAAGAAAAGAAAAAAAAGAAAGGAAAAAGAAAGAAGCTGCTAAATGGGAACATGAGACACAACGCGGGTGTGATATTATAATTATGATTTTATATATATATATATACACACACACACACACACATATTCTTATCAACAGTTCCTGGCCATAACCTCCATAGCCCTTGTCACGGTCTTTCGTTGCAGTGTTGGGGTGCTTTAGCCCTCAGATGCAGGCCTCATGAAACAGAATCTCTCTCTCTGACCTCCTGTCCTCCTTTCACCTGCCCAAGGCAAGACTCGAATCTGACGGTGGGTCAAAACCCTTATTCCAGAGAAGGTCCTGCCCCGTATCCTAGAGGAAGGAATCCTGCACAGAGAGATAAGAAAAGCCCGAACAGACAGGCCTTGTTGGATTTCGATCATGTGCTTTTGGTCCAGTCACATTTCTACATGGTTTAATCATGCCTGTGTAACAAAGCTTCTGTAAAAATCCAAGAGGACAGGGTTCAGGGAGCTTCCAGATAGCTCCCAAGACAGAGAGAGAATAGAAGCTACAACTTAAGGGAGAATTTCTGCTGTAACTTACTGGCCAAAGCAAGTCACAGACCAACTGGCAAAGTGATGCCACAAAAAGGGCAGTTGGGAAAGGGGGTCAATGTAACCTCCTTTGGCAACACAGACCCTTACGAATACTGAGGCTGTGAACAAGTGTTGACTTCTTGATGTTGATGACTGAAGGCTAGTGACAGCAGTTGTCGGGACAGATCCATTGCCTGCCCACACGGTAGCTCCAGGACCACTGTCCGTCACACACAACTTTTGCTCCCTGTCAACTTCTTTCTCTTCCATAAAATCTGCAGCTGATATTTACATAAAGGCTCAATATCAACATGGTAAGATGGTCACTGCTTGCAGCTTCATTGCTTTGCTTATTCTTCATCATTAACTTTCAAACTTTTCCACAGAAATGACCGTACAGGCTCAGAAGAGCGATGGTGTTACCCCGAGGAGACTGGCCCCATTCAAAAGCACATTTCCTTCACATCTAAATTCCTATCTTAAAAAATCATGCAAATTTTACTTCTAATCTATAAAATGTCTATCTGCTTTGGCAGAAATTTTTAAAACATGCTTTTCTCCTCCAAATTCACCCACAGAATTGATGTTCTAGAAAGCGTCTTCCCAGGCACAGAAACCTGGGACTGGCACTGGTACCCTGCTCCAGACCTACGGGGTGAGGCTACACCCCACAGAGCAGCAAAGCTTGTAATTCCCTCATTCAGGAACTGCTGCTGATGCTGACCGAGCCCTGCTCCCACTGGGAGAAATGGGGCCCAGAACTCAGCAAGGAGGCAGGCCTGGGGGCAGTCCTAGCTGAATGATCATAAATTCAAAAATATTTTATTGAATATAGATGGAGTTCTAAAATTCCAGAAAGAGACCTGTATCCTAAATAGTGGAGCTCCATGGACAAGAATGGAGACATCCTGGCCCCATAACAAAGGCAGCATCCATGCAGGATGGCAGCGGGGGTTCATGACTGAGGGATCTGAGGCCGCTGAGGGTGTTAGGCAAGCCTGTGAGATGCTAACTCTTCACTGAGCAGTCACTGTGTGCCTGGCACAGGTTAACAAGGGGAAGCTTAGGTCATAGTTCCTGGCTGGGCAGAGTGGTTCCCGCCTGTAGTCTCATCACTTCGGGAGGCCGAGGTGGGAGGATCACTTGAGCTCAGGAGTACTACACCAGCCTGAGCAACAAAGTGAGTCCTCCTCTGTATAAAAAATTTAAAAATTATCTGGGCTGCATTTTGCATCTATAGTCCCAGCTACTTGAGAGGAGGAGGTGGGGGGACGGCTTGAGCTCTGGAAGTTGAGTGTCCAGTGAAATGTAATTGTGCCGCTGCACTCCAGCCTGGGAGACAGAGTGAGACGCTGTCTCAAAAACAAACAAATAAAAAGACACAGCTCCTGTGGCTGGGCAACATGCACTTCTGAAAAGAGGCCTCTCCCCACCCCATGCACCTCGAGACATGAACAGGCAGAATGGGAATGCTGAGATAACCAGCAGGCTCAGGGGAGCTCACTCAGGTCCCAGGGGAATCAGAACGAGACCTCAGTGTCCCCTGCCCCAGCCAGACTCCCAGCCTCAAGCAGTGGTCCCTAAAGTGGATACCCCCACCACCAGCAGCAGCAGCAGCAGCAGCAGCACCTGAACGCTAGTTAGAAATGCAGATTCTCGGGCCCACTGGACCCTAGGGAGTAAGCAACTCGGTGGCAGCAGGCAATCTGCATTTCAGCCAGCCCTCCAGGGGATTCCGGTGCAGCTGAATTCTGAGATCTCTGGCCTCATGTGCGCACAGTACTCGGCAAACAGCCAGCAGAACGGGTAGGAACTCAGGCTTCAGAGGAAGCTGGTGGCTCAGAGTCTGGCTCTGACTTACCAGATCTTATAAGCTCGAACACATTTTCAGCCTGTCTGAGCTCTGTGTCCTTACCTGTGGAAGAGGGTGCTAAAAGGTTTGATGAAAGAAGGGGAAGTGATGTCAGCTTCCTGGCATTGAGCCTGGCCCATCACGCCTGCTCAGCACCGGCTGCTTTCTCCAGTCGCTCCGCTGACACTGTCCACCCAGCCCTCTAGCATGTTCTCCACCACATCCACCTGGTGGGCACAACTCTGGACAAGGAATCATCCAAGCAGTGCTTTCCCTGCAGAAACCACATCCTTGGCGGGACTCCGGCTGTTGCAAATCCCTGGCCCCAGCCCCCAAGGAAACTTGGCCTCAAGGTAGCCCCCCATGGATGCAGCATAGCTTCGCCCATCCATGCTGCAGCTCTCTTGAGTGCCTGACCCCACGCTCACCACTCTCCACACCACAGAAATCCCAGTGAGTCTATCACATAAACACAACATGGCCTCTGCATCCAGATTCCCAGTCAAGGCCCCTCACACCCGCCCAGTCCCAGGGCTGGACTGGGCCTACAGATGTCAGCACTGGGGGCAGGAGAGAACTGACCAAAACCTGGTAACGAACCCGCCTAGCTCTGAATAACTGCATGACCTTTCTCTAGACACTTAACCTTCTCAGGCCTTTGTGAAGATCATATGATATATTTTGAGAGTACTTTGTACCTTGTAAAACCATATACGAATCTCAATTGTTATTACGGATGATACAGTCTTTAATTCCCTTGCAGGCAACACCGTTTTCCCTGGATCATAAATTCCTAAAGAGGGCTGTGTGCTTTGTACAGTAACTAATTCAACTCCCTGTAAGTGCCTGATAGACATAATTTATAATGATGGCCACATATGTAAACCATAACATGGACCATGTAATTGGTTGGCTTTTCTTTTGCAAGATGTGTATGGTACACATATTCAAAATCACTTACATTTAATCGTATAAGCATCTTTAGATATGCAAAGTGTATATATTCATGCCATCTGTTAAATCCTGATTTGCTAAGCATGTGCATATAAAGACATCTGGGCTATACCGATTTCATAGATGTTTCCCTCAAATGCCCTGACAATGGAAGCAATCCGCTTCGACATTTTCAGATGTATTTTCCCCACTTAACTGGGAGCCTCCTCCCAGGGGGCAGTGAAGTCAGTGCAGTGCTCACCACAGCAGGCCAGAGTTCCTCACACTGAGGCGTGTGCTGCGCCAGCTGCCTGGGGCTGTGGCCTGCTCTTATCAGGAGCAACTGGTACCTCTCTCCCCACATAAACAATTAGGGAGAGGGAAGGAGAAAAGCCTTAAATATTTGCTTTCCTTTACAAGACCACCTACCAAATGTTGTTAAGACCCTGCAGGCAAAATAATCTGTCATGAGTGCAGCGCTGGGCAAATATAAACACCTCGAGGACTCTACTGAGCGGTAGCCTGGGGTCCCACATGTTTTCACAGGTTTCCTTCTGCGGAGGAGGAAGAGTCCTGCTCTCCTCTACTCCTCATCCTCTCCTGTTCTACCCCTCCCCCAAACCACATCTTGGTGAAGCACTTCATCAAAAATAGTTCGGGTTAGACAGGGTGCACATGAATAAGACAGTGCGTGGTTTTCACTACAAAGTTGGAGTCCCATCTCCTTTTCGTTCACTTTAGCATTCACCAGTGCTGAAGTGGTGGCCGGCACGGGCTGCAGGGAGCTGTTGGAAGTGAAGAGTCACAGAGCCCCGGCATCTCACACTCTGAACCCAGGGCGGGTGATAAGCAGAGGCAGGAAGCAGGGTCAGAAGGGTAAGGGAGCTTGCTTCAGTCTGTGCTTAGGGCGCAGTTCACACGGGAGATCCCAGCACAGCCCACTGGAAAACATTTTGAAACAGGAGTGCGTTTCACTCGCATACCGTGCTTCCCTCTGGTTCCTGGCGCAGCCTGGTGCAGCGGCTGGGTGGGATCCATGCAGCCACTGCTTGTCCCGCCCCTTCCCCATAAAATCACAGGGAGCTTTTTACCAAGGAAATGCTGGAAAAGTTAGCACTCTTGCAATCTTGGTGCTTTTTCTAATTGCCTATTGGAATTTGCAAGTGATTATCAGGATAGAATGAAAAGAGGTTGCCTCTAGCTGACGCTTTCTAGGCCTGCCCTGCAAAATCTCCTACAGCAGAAGTGAGCATCGTGGCTTTAGGCTGTGTCTCGAGAGGATGCGCATAGAAAAGAGAAGCCTCTAGCAGGCCATCTCTGAAAATAAATGCATCTGGCAGAGAAGCTGAGCAAAACCCTTTGTGGTCTTTTCCCAGCCACTCTACTCTGTGCCTTCCTTCCCTAGCCTTCGAGCCATTTTTTCCTCCAGCAGCCTCCCTATCACCTGCCCTAAAAGTGGCCTTTAATGGAGGTGCCGACACATCAGCCTGCTCCACTTAGGGATGTCACCCCCACAAGGCCACCTCAGGGACCACCCGTCCCCCACCCGCCACCCCTGCAATACTTGACCTGTCCCTGCATCTGCAGCACTGTCCAGAGCCTGCCTGGATTTGCTCAGGACACGTGGCCATTATCCCATCTCTAGGAACTATTTGAGGAGGTCCAGGCACTGTGTACTACTATCGTCACCTTCCGCTACACCCCAGTAAAGCAGGCAGGAAATAAGTGTCATTACTCTCTTAGCTCAGTCTCTCAATCTGATAAAAAACCTAAACCCACGCTGGAGTGCAGTGGTGCAATCACGGCTCACTTCAACCTTGACTTCCCAAGCTCAGGCAATCCTCTCCCCTCAGCCTCCCAAGTAGCTATGACTACAGGCATGTGCCACCACACCTGGCTAATTTTTTAAATTTTTTTGTAATAATGGGATTTTGCTATGTAGCCCAGGCTAGTCTTGAACTCCTGGGCTCAAGCGATCCTCTCACCTCAGCCTCCCAAAGTGAGGTCACATTCTTAACACAGTGCCTGGCATATACTAAGTACTCAGTTAAGTTTTATCAAGAAAAAACATTCAATCAGACACATAAACCAAAATGCAATGATAGGTTTCAAAACTATCCTCTTACCACTTTACCATCTCTTTGGAACATTTAGGAGTTTGGTTTGGTTTTATCCCAAAATGTAAACCCTTGTTTTGTTGTTGTTGTTGTTTTGTTTTTGTTTTTTTGTTTTTTGTTTTTTTTTTTTTTGAGACATTGTCTCGCTCTGTCGCCCAGGTTGGAGTGCAGTGGCATGATCTCGGCTCACTGCAAGCTCTGCCTTCCGGGTTCACATCATTCTCCTGCCTCAGCCTTCCAAGTAGCTGCGACTACAGGCACCCGCCACCACGCCCAGCTAATTTTTTGTATTTTTAGTAGAGACAAGGTTTCACCGTGTTAGTTAGGATGGTCTCGACCTCCTGACCTCATGATCTGCCCACCTTGGCCTCCCAAAGGGCTGGGATTACAGGCGTGAGCCACCGCGCCCGGCCCACCCCTAGTTTGTTTTTAAGTTGTCAGTAAGGATTTAATCATCTGGACTGTGCTTAGAATATAGTCAACTGTGGTTTTGTCTCCCCTCCCTTCCATCTTCTCCCACAGAAGGTGAGTCCCCTGCAATTCAGCTCCCCCACCCTACTCCCTTGCAGTGCCCCAGCTGTGTTACTAAGGGGAAATGTGAAGCCTCAGCAGTCCACATGGGAGGCCAAGACAGCTGTGGGGCATTCCTGACCAGCCATCTGCACCCGGCAGGGTTGGAATCCAATCTGGCATGACTCTTTCTAAATGTTGCTTCCTATGGGACAGCCTCACCCTGTTAGGCTGACCTGAGTTTGCATTCCTGAGCTCAGCCTGGGGAGTGTGCATGTGATCTCCTGTGGCAAGGAGAACTCCCCCTGCCAGAAATGCAGCCATTGCTTGGGCCCACCTTGGATCAGCCACAGCAGGCTTCAGCAAGCTGCCTATGGGAGGAGGGGGCTGGAGCAGGAAATGAGAGTTAAAAGAGCCTTTTCAGGGGTGTGATCAGGCCAAAAACAGGAAGATCAGCAACTCAATCTTAGGCCTCTGGGGTTAAAAGCAAAACAAGAGAGAGAGAGAGAGAGAGAGAGAGAGAGAGAGAGAGGCAGAGAAAGTTTACTAAACAAATAAATGTCCCATAGAAAGGTTGTGTTGAGCCTGGGCAACATAGCAAGGCCCTGTCTTTACAAAACAATTTAAAAATTAGCTGGGTGTGGTGGCCTATGCCTGAATCTCACTGTTCAAGCACAGCCTGGTGGACACAGTCCTAGCTACTTAGGAGGCTGGAAGTAGCAGGAATGCTTGAGCCCAGAGGTTTGAGGCTGCAGGGAGCTACGATGGTACACTGTGCTCCCAGCCTGGGGGACAGAGAGATCCTGTCTTGGGGAGAAAAAAAAAAAAAAAAAAAAAAAGGTCCTATTGAATGATACTGCAGCACATGGTGCTCTCAAAGAAGATGAGTTACTTTCTCCATGTGTTTGTGCCCCCTGGCAATGACCTTGAGTGTCTCCTGCGCCATCATCCTTGCTGCTGATGATACGACAGCCGCAGTGTAAGAATCCCAGCATCATCGTACACACACCCCACCCCCAACCACACACACCAGATACAGTCAGTCGCTCAGCGCGAGGAGCAGGCTCTTGGAGAAAGCTCTGTCCATGCCTCCTCAGATCCTCGCGCAGACCGGCTCACCTGGGTTCCTGCCACAGTTTCCCGCCTGTGTCTCTCCGCCAGACCCTCCGCTGCCTTACAGGGCTACCTTCCACGTGGAAGAATCAGAATGATCTGATTGAGTTACTCTCATGCTTTCCACCTCTCAGTGGCTCCCAAATCAAATTAAAATCCTCAGCAAAGCACACCAGGCCCATCACAATCACGCCTTCACATCCCTCCAGGCCCGTCCCTCTACCTCTGCATCCACCCACACGCTGTTCCCGCAGGTTGCATTCCTTGCCTTGGGTGTGCTGTCCCCTCTTCATACTCCAAGATTTAGCTCCAGCTGCCCCCACACTGCCTTTCTCAGAAGCTTCCTGGCACCCTCCCCAGGCAGAGTCGACCCCCTTCGAACCTCCATTGTGTCTCCCGCACACCTGAGCCTTCCAGACTGAGTTGGATCCTCTCCTCGCGTTTCCTGTAGCTCATGCGCTCGCCAGGATCGTGGCACTGTGGGGTAACTGCTCCGGTGCTGCCTGCTTCCTTCTTAGATGCAAACTCCTTAAAGGAAAAAGCAGATCTTACTGAAAATTAAAGTCCCAGCTCTCGCATGATGCTGGGCACACAGCTGGAGTCCTGAAGAATTTGCTGGATAGAGGAATGAATAAACGTAGCCCTTAAGCAGTGAGTTCCTGTCTCTCTCCTTCCTTAGTAAATGAGGTCATTGGGAGCAGGAAGGATTCTATTCATCTTTGTGTCTCTGGTGCCCGGGCGGAAGCTGGCCCTTCACAGGCAGGCAAAGGTGCATTTCACTCACTTGTTCTGGCTATTCCAGAATTTGGATAACTTATAGTCCCATGTCTCTCTGAGATTCTAGCAGGACCCAGGGACAACCTATGGGAAGACAGGAGTAGTGTGGGAGTGGGGTTTCTTGGAAGCTCACCTTGCTGGGATGAGTGACTCGGGTTCTCCCAACTTTGAAGTTCAGGGCCCAGCTTCAGGTGGCCCCCATCTCGCCCTGCGCTGGAGGGTGTGTGTTGGGTGGAGGGGGCACCATGCCAAGGAGGGGCGGTGAACATTGGGTGCTTGGGAGATGGAAGGGCCAGCTCAGTGCAGACGTAACAAACCGAATGGCAGCGCCCAGGAGAGAGCATTTGGTGGCAGGTGACCCTCATGAGGATCAGAGTCTCAGGCCATTTGGCTCAGGTGCTCCGACCAGCCCCTCTGCTGACCCTGGCTCCCAGCCCCGTGACCTGGCAATGACTCTCCTCTTCTTAGAAAAAGGGGGAGGGTGGCTAATTGAAAACAAACCAACTGCTTCTCCTCTTTCCTCAGCCCTCAGGAAAAGCATGTAATCATCTCCAGGATTTAGAGATCTTTTTCTTCTAAAGTCAGGGGAAACTTGTTGTTCACTCCAGCCATCTTGTTGCTGCTGAATTGTGGGGTCTGAGTCCTTGTCTGCTGGAAGCTTTGGACAACACACTGATCTGAGCACTAAGTTTGGAGTCCGAGCCATGGTTCACTGTGCCTCAGTTCTCCCACCCAGAAAGCAGTTGACCCCTTGGTCCAAGTGGCAATGATGCCCAGCAGAACTTTCTGTGGTGCTATCCGGAATGATAACACTAGCCACATGTGACTTTGCAGGATGGCCAGGGCAACAGAGGACCTAATCTTTAATTAAATTGATTCACTAATATTTGACTAACTGGACTGCACAGCTGTAAGGTCGAACCTGCTCTGACATTACATCCCATTCCCACAAGCACACCCTTTGTCTCTCTAATTCTCACAGCCACTTTCTCCACAGAGTGATAACTGGGATTATATAGTCTATGTAAAGCCTTTAAATATAGGACGTGGGTCGGAAAGGGCAGAATGCAGTATCAGAAAGACAGCTTACTTTGAAAGTAACAGGCAAAACTGAAAATGATGCACTGGAGAGGAGAGCCTTCCGCCCACCCCCTCTTCCCTTTCGTAATCCTGCAGAGACCACACGGTGTTGCAAATCAAAGTCTGCTCTCTGGCCAGATGTAGACAGAAGCAAAACTTTCATCTCTTTTCTTGCTTCTACATAGTGCTCCTTCTTGAACCTAACACCCTCCCAGCCTGCCCCTTGGATCTGTTCTAATAGCAGTGATTGGAGCTGTTGTGCTAGGACAGATGGCTTCATGAGGAGCTACCATGGTGCAGTGAGGACACCTGGGAGCACCCAGAGCTCCGGAACACATAGGCTGAGAGCTGTGCTCTGGTGCCCATCGTCCCTGCAGGTACTGCCGGCTCAGCCCCACCCAGCCCACCCCAGGGCTGCACAGGGTCCCTGTCCTGGAACGCTGGTTTTCTACCCTCTGGCATATTTGCTGATTCTCCCAGACCCTGGCCAATATTTTTCTCCAAAAAAGCCTTCCTGGCAGACCCAGCTGGCACTGCCCTCTCCTTTCTCAGACCCTGCTGTGCAGCAATGTTTCAGAGTCATTCCGCACCTTCAGTTCTGCACCAGTGTCATTCTCCAAATATTTCTGTAGTGTCTCAGCTAGACCAGAGCCTCCCAGTAAGCAGAGGCTGAGTCATCTATTTCTTTTTTATCCACTGTGGCACCAAGCTCAGACTTTGCTCTGTGCTACTTACTTGCCCAGTGCTTACTGACTGATTTATTGACCCAGAACCACGGCGAGAATGCAGTCAGGCTATTACCGTGACCTTCGCAATGCAGGCAGGTGAGCTAAGGTGACAGGGGTAGAACCCAAATTACTCGCCGGGGCTCTTGTTCTTGCTCTGACTCTACTACCAGCTCAGGTATCAGAATGCACTACCCTATTCCCAGGGGCCCCTGTTTGGTTCAGACTGCACAGTCCCTGCTCTGCAGGGGTTCAGGGACCACGCCAAGGAAGGCCGGTGTGAACATCATAAATGGCACACTGAATGGCACTCATTGTTAGTGTAAAGTGCAGGTACGTTCTGTACAGTGAGATCAGACGGGTTACTCAGAGCCAGCAGCCGGGACACACCTGTTCTTTTTCTCTGCATCAAAAATCCCTCTTCTCTCTGCACACATTTCTTCTCTCCCAGTTTCCACGAGGTGGCTAAGGGCCTTCCTGGACATTTCTTTGACTTCTTAGAAACTCCTCTAGAAACTCCCTGATGAGTTTCTAAAATGATAAATTCACTGGCACTCGGCAAATCTACATTTTACATAAGAGAAAGTCAGCGTAGAATAAACGTACCTGGTAACTGGGCACCTAAAACTGGACTTGTAAAAGCCAGCTTTTCTGCCACCACTTCCATCCCTCTAGACTGCTGTCTCTTGCCATAGATTCTCCCTCTGGACCCTTCAGGATGTCTGGCTCACCATGGAGCAGCCCTTGGGCCCTCAGGCTGACTGAATGTCTCATATCCAGGTCAGCCCTCTTAGAGGGACTGCTCCATGCCACTGCATAAACAGAAGAAAGGGTCAGGCATGGCGGCTCACACCTGTAATCCCAGCACTTTGGGAGGCTGAGGTGGGTGGATCATGGTCAGGAGTTCAAGACCAGATTGGCCAACATGGTGAAACCCCATCTCTATTAAAAATACAAAAATCCGCTGGGTGTAGTGGCACGTGCCTGTAATCCCAGCTACTCAGGAGGCTGAGGCAGGAGAATCGCTTGAACCTGGGAGCCGGAGGTTGCAGTGAGCTGATATCACACCATTGTGCTCCAGCCCGGGCAACATGATGATTCTCTGTCCCGCGCCCCATCCTACCCCCCAAAAAACAACAAACAAGAAACAAAAAACAAAAAACAAAAAAACCCGAAGAAAACACCAGAGTGGAAAGGCCTGTAAAGGAAAATAAAATCTTGGGACCCCAAACTCACTATGCCAAAGGGAAAAGTTAAGCTTGGAAACCAAGTCATGCAAAAACTCCCTTCCTTTTTTTCCAAGACAGCTGTAATTTCTCAGGCTGACTTTCTCTTATGTAGAATGTAGATTTGCTGAGTGCCAGACTAATGGTTAATTGACTTCCCCACTTCTTTTTTTTTTCAGGTGTAAAATGTAGATTCACTGAGCAATACTCAGAGCCTCACAAGCATTGAAACCACTTGTCTCATTGCCTACCCTCCCTCCTTTTACTTTTCCTTTTTCTTCCCCTCCTGATTGCTCTTTCCCCTTTAAACACCGAGGTTCCCAAAACTCTCTTTGGAAAAAGCATAGGACACAGATTCTACTGTGACTTACGTTTCTTTTTCTCTGGTGCCTCCTCAACCTTGGCAAAATAAGCCTCGAAATCAATTGAGATCTGTCTCAGTCACTGTGGTTTACAGACCCAACTCCTGCACTTAGGGAGTAAGGAGAGTCAACAGCACAGATTAGGGGCCTCCTTAGCTGATTTGGGTGACCACGCCCATACCAATTCTCTGACTCCAACACAGCCTGGTTCACAAGACTTCACGATCCTGTTGCAGACTTCTCAGCCACAATTGACACAGGCCAATTGGGCCTAAAGTTCTCCTTGGTTTTTCTGAAAGTGTTAAGAAAGTTGGTGTAGAAAGGTAATGCACACAATTTCTGCATTTCTGCCCTGCAGTAAGGCTCAGAGCCTATGATGTTTAATTGTATGTGTCAACTTGACAGGGATAGGGGATGTCCAAAGAGCTGGCGAAATAATATTTCTGAGTGTGTCTGTGAAGGGTTTCCAGAAGAGACAGCATTTTAATCAGCCAGAGCAAAGAAGATCTCTCTCTCCATGTGGGCAGGCATCATCCAATCCAGTGAGGGTCCATATAGAACAAGAAGGTGGAGGAAGAGTGAATTCTGTCTTCTGAAGCTGGGATGTCCATCTTCTATGGTACTCAGACATTGGAGTTCCTAGTTCTCCCTCAAACTCCCCTCAGGCCTTCAGCCTCCAGTGAGAGTTACACCATCGGCTCCCCTTGTTCTTAGGCATTTGAACTTGGACTGAATTACACTACTGGCTTTCTTGGTTCTCCAGCTTGCGTACCATGGGACTTCTCAGCCTCTATAACTGTGTGAGCCAATTTCCATAGTAAATCTGTTCTTTCATGTATATACATTTCTCCTACTGGGTCTGTTTCTCTGGAGAACCCTGACAAATACAGACTTATCTGTTCAGAACCACTTTTAATATCCCTTTATAAAAATCCTTCCGTTGCTACTTTGAATAATTAGCTGCTCTTGATGGGGACCATGATAATTCTCTTAAGTCGTTTTTCTCTTTACTGTTTCTGATTAACTCCAGGTATGCACTACTACATGCTTTTCAAACTGGAGTACCTGCAGCCTCATTTCTGAGCAGGAAGGATGCAAAACAGCAGAATATAATGGTGCATCTTCCTGGAGCATCAGTTTCATTGCAAGACTTGGAAGAAATGAAGTCAAGTAATTTACAAAAACTATCTCTGTTCCCCCACAAACACAGAAGAAAAAAGAGAGAAGAACAGGAGTGGGAGAGGTGCCTCGAGAAATAGTCCAGTCTCAAGTTCCCCAGGTCGGGGCAGAGGGTCAGCCTGCAGTTAGGACCAGGTGGGCTTCCTTTCCTGTCTCCCAGGTGGCCTCTGATGTCCTTTAGAATTTAAGCTCAGCATTTACTTTGGACACATGATTTTTGAAGGACATGCAGGTGCCAGATACCCTCATAAATTGGACCCCATGAAGACAACTCTGCCACAACAGATTTTGTATTCCTTCTCTACAAAATCCCTCTCAGCAGGGCATGCCCTGTACACACAGCAAATTGTGCTTGTTGCACTGCTCCCATGTGCAGCTGCTTGAGTCAGCACCTGGCTCATCTCCTGCACCATCTCACAGGGCTCCACGGAGCTCAGGATCTTCATACTGTATGTAAAGTAAAGGGAGAGAGGCTCCTGCAGCTCCTCAAAGTCCTCTCCCACAAAAGGCAGGGACCAGTGGTCATCAGGTAGAGAATGACTCTCAGGCTCCACACACCCATGAAGAGGCCATCATATGAGAAAAAGGAAGAAAGAACAAAGAAAAAGGTAAGAAAATACAACTGAAAAATAAAGTAACAAATTTTAAAAGAAAACAAAAAAATATGGAGAGAAGAAAAGGAAAAACAACGAAACAGAAAAAAAAAAAAAATCAAGGAGCGAACAAGCTAACTGTGGTCAAAGTCCCTCAGGTCATCAAACACCAGCTTGCTGAACTGAAAAGATAAAAAACCTAGGCCCAGTCAGGAACTTATATAGGTGCTTGGAATTCCCTAACAATGGCTCCTCATGAGGTCAAAGCAAGACGTAGACCTATGTTGACTGGGCACAATTCACAGCAGTTTTCTCCATTTTTAATCTGAAGAACTCTTTACTCTTAAGAAAACTCACGGCTTTTTTATGTGGGTTATAGTGATTGATATTTACCTTAGAAATTAAAACCAGTATGATGCTTTTAATTTCAATTACATCTTGTCAATCTGTAACACTTTTTGAATTTTAAAGAGCTCATAATGTCTACTCTTAAAATATTCAATTCCTTTTTCTTTAAATAATTGGTCTCAAAATTATGCTACAACTTATATCATAATGCTATAGAAAATGTTCTGTTATGTACCAAACAATAAGATCCATTATTAGTATCTATAAGCTGAGAGAAAGACTGCTTTCATCATATTTTCTCCAATAATATTACCAGTATATTTCTTATCAGAAAACTTTGAGGCCAGAAGGCAGTGAGTGGGTTGATATATTCAAAGTGTTTAGGGAAAAAAACTGTCAACCAAGTATCCTATAGCTGCCAAAACTGTCTTTCAAAAATAAGGGAAAAATTAAGATATTCCCAGAAAAGCAAAAGCTGGGGGAGTTCGCTGCCACTAGACCTGCTCTGCAGTGAAGATAATCCTTCAGGTTGAAGTGGTAAGATGGTAGACAGTAACTTGAAGCCGTATGAAAAAGTAAAGATCTCTGGTAAAGGTAAATACGTGGACAATTGTAAAAGCTAGTATTATTGTAACTTTTGGGTTGTAACTCTACTTTTTGTTTTCTACATGACTTAAGAGACTCATGCATAAGAAACAATTATTAACTTGTTTTGGGGCATACAATGCATGAAGACATAATTTTATGACATCAGTAACTGAACAGGAGTGGGGCTAGAACTGTATAGGAACTGAGTTTTCACATGTTGAAGTTAAGCTGGTATAAATTCACATTAGAGTGTTAAAACTTTAGGGTGTTAAATGTAATCCCCATGGTAACCACAAAGAAAATAGCTATAGAATATACACAAATGGAAATGAGAAGGGAATTAAAATCTTTGACTACAAAAAGTCAACTAAACACAAAAGACAATAATGCAGGAAATGCAGAACAAAAATCTATGAAGCAAATAGCAAAATGACAGCAGTATGTCCTTCCTTTTCAGTAATTACTTCAAATGTAAAGGATTAAATTCTCCAATCAAAAGACAGAAATAGGCAGAATAAATAGAAAACACAGGATCCAGCTATATGCTGTTTATAAGAGATCCACTTTAGATTCAAAGACACAAATAGGTTGAAGGTTAAAGATATTCCATGCAAATAGTAACCAAAGAGAATAGGGTAGCTAAAATTGAATTTAAGTCAAATAAAGTCTTAAGTCAAACTTTATGTCACAAAAGGGTACAAGAGACAATACAGACATTATATATTGATAAAAGATCCAATACAGCAAGAATATATAACAATTATCAACATTTATGTGCCTAATAACAAACTATCAAAACATATAAAGCAAAAATGGACAGACTGAAGGGACAGATAGACAGTTCTACAATAATAGTTGGGGACTTTAATATCCCACTCTCAATAGTGGATAGAATAACCAGACAGAAGATAAGCAAGGAAACAGAGGCCTTGAACAATACAATAATCCAATTAGGTCTAACAGCCATCTACAACAGTGGTCCCCAGCCTTTTTGGCACCAGGGACCAATTTCATGGAAGACAATTTTTCCACAGACTGGGGGTGGGGGATGGTTTTGGGATGAAACTGTTCCACCTCAGATCAACATCAGGCATTAGTTAAATTCCCATAAGGAGCACTCAACCTAGATCCCTCACATGCACAGTTCTCAACAGAGTTTGCGCTTCTGTGAGAATCTAATGCCATCATCGCTGATCTGACAGGAGGTGGAGCTCAGGCAGTGATGCTCGCTCATCCCCTGCTCACCTCCTACTGTGCAGTCTGGTTCCCAACAGGCCATGGCACGGCTCCACGGCCCAGGGATTGGGGACCCCGATCTACAGGACACTCTACCCAACAACAGCATATACCATTTTTTCAAGTGCATATGGGAAATTGTCCACAATATACCATATGCTAGGTCATAAATTAAGTCTCAGTAGATTTAAAAATGTGTCATACAAAGAATCTTCTCTGATCACAACAAGATGAAGTTGGAAGTCAATAACAAAAGTAAAACCTGAAAATTCACCAATTTGTGGAAATTAAACACATTCAAACAAAAAAAAGAAATACAGTAACACAGGAAAAGATGTTCAACATCACTAATCATTAGGGAAATGCAAATCAAAAACCATAGCAACATACCACCACACATCTATTAGGATGTGTGGTTATTTCTTAAAACTTTAAAAATAATAACAAGTATTGGCTAGGGTGTGGAGAAATTGGAATCCTTATGTACTGCTGGTGGGAATGTAAAGAAGTATAGTCATTATGGGAAGCACTATGACAATTCCTTAGAAAATTAAAAATAGAACTACCATGTAATCCAGCAATTTCACGTCTTGGATGTACGCCCAGAAGAATTCAAAGCAGGGATGTAAAAAGATACTTGTAGTTTCATGTTCGTAGCAGCATTATTTCACAATAGCCAAAAGGTATAAGCAACCCAAGTGTGCATTGACAGATGAATGGATAAGCAAAATGTGGTATATCCATACGATGGACTATTATTTAGCCTTAAAAAGGAAGGAAATTCTGACACGTGCTACAACATGGATGAACCTTGAAGACATTATGCTAAGTGAAATCAGCTAGTCACAAAAGGACAAATGATGTATAATTCCATTTATATGACATACTTAGTCAAATGTATAGATACAGAAAAGGGCCAGGGTGATGTTAGGAATAGGTAGTTTAATTAAATTAACTAATGAATTATATTATTTTAATGGGTAGAGTCTTAATTGTGCAAATGAAGAAGTTCTATAGATGAATGGTTGTTATAGCACAACAATATGAATGTACTTACTGCCACTGAACTGCAGACTTAAAAATAGTTAATGTGGTACATTTTACATTATACGTATTTTACCCTGATTGTTAAAAACTAAGTAATTTTTAAAAATTTATTCTGATATTTTCCTAACAGTAACTTGCATTTATTGAGTGCTTTCCATATGTTAGCCACATGCTTTTCCAAACACTTTATCTGTGCTCTTTTATATAATTTCTGTAACAATTTCATGAAGTGGATGCTATCATTTTGCCTATTTTCAAAATAAGAAAACTGAAAAACAGAAAAGTTAAGTAACTCATCAAAGGTCACAGAGCTTATTAACAGTAGATTTGAGATTTGAACCCAAGCAATGATTCCAGGTTCCTTATCATTAGCCATTATGTCATACCACTTCCAAAATGAGTAAGCAATTAGTACTTTGTAATGACTAATTATTAAGTTATTATTGATTTGGTTATCATCAGATGGTCTTAAATCAGCTGCTTTGCAACTCTATCTTTCCTCAGCTATAAAACTGAAATTCAGAACTCCCTGATGTGTGTGACCTTCCTTTGCGTAGCTGCACTAGCAGATGGTGCAGTGAAATCAGGGTAAAATAATCCCCCAATGGTGGGTCTCAGACTTACCCACTGAGATGGTCTTCTAAGGTTGCCTTCCATAACATTAAAAGTCTAATTTGTTTAAATGTCTATTCTAGTACTCACTTGCTTTGTGATCTTGGGCAAACGACCTGACTTCTCTGTGCTTCTGTTTTCTATTACATGGAAATAACAACTTCTTATACAGATTTTGTAAGTAGGAACCAACTGTCCTCAGGCCTCCTTGGCCTGTGGATATTAATGAGGTCATTAGTTTTAATCTGCAAATTTCACTGGCTCAGGATCACCATCAGTTCATCACAAGCTGAGGTTCTGAATTCAGTTTGAACTCAGCATTAGACTATGTCAATATGAGATTTGTACATACACAGACAGACACAGAATCTGCAAAGCCATGTACAGTATGTGCTAAACGGATAACAACTGTTGTTTGTATGGCTTTAAGTGGCACATCAGGTCAAGGTGGACTAATGTCTACATTAACAACCTTGTAGTTTGTATTTTATTTTCTGACTAATTCTGACCTGTCTCAAATGGAAAACCTCCTAGAGCAATCTTTGAACAGCTGTGTGCTGACTCCTGGAGGAAATGGAAGACTTCCCAAGGTGTACACAGGCACCGAAGCACTTTAAAGGAATCTACTTCCAAATCACCAATTTCCAGAAGTACCTTTCCTAAAATGGATCTGCCTGAGATGTGCCTGTGGAGGGTGGGATTCTTTTTTGCTACCACCCCACACAGAGCTGGGCTTCCACCATCCCGCTTGATACATTGTTTCCCAGGAATATAAACCTCCCAGATGCCTAAAAGGTCATTTAAGGGAAGACTGGGAGAGAGGTAGGGTGGGATTCTTTTTTTCTTTACACAATTGGCTCTTATCCTGTATGCTAATACAGCATTACAAATAATGTTTGCTGTTAACTTGTTATATAATCATGTAATGTTTTTGTATATAACTCAGAGAGAGTTCAAAGAATTGAAGGGAATTTGCAACGCCTTTCACTCATTTCCATCCCTTTGTATGACTGGTGTTTGGTACTCTTTGCCTAACTAATGCTGAAATGTATCTCATTCTAACATATGATCATTCATAAATACCTTTACTAATGATTTTTTAGAAGATCAAATCTTTCCTTGAGGAAAATATTTTGAATTAAATTTTAATTTTGTCTTTTATTTAAATCTGTCAAAGTTTTAACTATATTATTTATTATTTTGATACTTTGTAATGACAATGCAATCGAGAAAAGCAAAAGATATTTAGTAATTAAGCTTCAAGGTCACCAGAATATTAAAACTTAAAAAAAAAAAAAATGTTAAAGACAGGGTCTTACTATGTTGATCAGGCTGGTCTCAAACTCCTGGCCTCAAGCTGTCCTCCCACCTCAGCCTCCTGAAATGCTGAGATTACACACATGCAACCCAGCTGGAGTCATTCTTGAATCTGCAAATGACCTCGCAAGGTTGGCTTGCACTCTCAGGACGGGGACTTGCACTTAGTCCATCTCTACTCATGGCCCCCAGCCAAGGGAATGCTCCAAGTACCCTGGGTGGGCTTTCTGACAGTGCTTGGAGAGGGTGTGTATGCGTGTGTAATGGGAGCCATGTTGGGTGTGTGCGTTTGCTTTGAGGTGAGTGTACGCATGGCAGGGACGCCTGTGTGTTGCTTTGTGTGCTGCGTGTGTTTGTGTTGGTGTATGTGTCAGTGTTGTAGAACTTTTTCCTTAGTTCAGCTAAGAGCCGTGTTCCTGTCACACGGCCATGAGAGATTAGGCTTGCAGACACTTGGAAGGGTGAGAAAAAATGGAATGTATTGGGCAAAAGAGAAACAGGGGCCCTCCGCAAAGCCGGAGTCCCTGCTAGTGTGCTTTCCGCCCCGCAGATTGAATCCCAGTTTCCACTCAGGAAAAGGAGAGGCCAGGCTCCTCCCCCTCAAAGGGTGTGAACTCCCCCATGCTCCACCCCAGTGTGCACTCCTCCCAGTGCACAGGCCAGTCAGAGGGCCTTCCACGGAGCCCTTCCCACCTGGCTGTCTCATCAGTGTGTGTGTGTGTTGGGAGTGTGTACATGTGAGTGTGCGTGTCTGTGTGTGGTGTGGTGTGTGTGTGTTGCTGTGTGTTTTGGGGGTGTGAGTGTGGTGGGGTGTGTGTGTTCATGTGTGTTGGGGTGTGTGCACTTGTTGTGTTGTTGTGTGTGTCATTCTGTGTGGGGTATAGGGGTTAGGGGTGTGGGGCTTGGGGAGCAGCAAGGCCTGCTCCTGCTTTCCCCTCCTGGAGAAGCCTCATCTCTCTCTCACACATGACTGAGCCCTGCTAATACCCGAGTCCACAGCAGCATCTTCAGTTGTCAGGTTTGAACCTGGGGAGGAGGATGATATAAAAATGCAGCTTGAAAATTTGTTCACAATGGCTTAACAACTGTTGAGGAGATTTGTGGCTTCCTTCTGGTGAAGGCAGGGAAGTATAAAAATACTCAAGTGAGGAAATGGTTATAAAAAATTGAGCCGTCTTTAATCCACTTCAGTTTAATAGTCCCTCTTGGAAACATACTTACCATGTAAGCCATGTCGAATGTTATCGCGCACTTGAACGTAATGTTGGCTTCACACAGTGGAAGCCCTGGCATGGAAATTGTGTCTTTAAATCCTCTTTCAGATTAATTGCATCAAGAGTAGCATTCCTTGTATAAAAGGATAGACGGATCCTCCCAAAGGACTTAAAAACCTAACAAGAAATCATTTAAATGAGTAGGAGGCTGTCAGAATTGTGTATCTGATGTCACAGCACATTTATTCTTCACATCCCAATCCTGCTACCTGGGTTGAGGCATCTTTTGCTACAGATGGCAGGAACACGGGCAGAGGCTGCCAGCCTGGAGTCACTCCATTACTCTACTGTAATTCTTCCCTGGGGTGCCGCACTGCAAGGCCACCCTGAGAAAATGTGATAGACCCACGTTAGGGAACAGATCAATTTACATGTTCAACGCAAAGGGTTTCTTTGCCTCACAAAGGGATTCCCAGGAGGTTTCATTTAAATAGAAATTTCCTCTAGTGCCTTTAAACGGATTCTATTTACAAAATATCCATAAACAGCAAAATCTCAGGAAACCATTTTTGTAAGTGAAATGAGGTCGACTGCTACTCAGCGTGCATTTCAGAGTCCTTTAAAGGACCCAATGGTAACTGGAGAAGATGAAGTAGCTGGAAAGCTTTTAAAATGATTCCAAAGAAGGACAATCAATCTGCCAAGAAAGGCATTGTGGCTGTGAAGCCTGGAGGAACAGGCAATCTGTAGGCTTCACTAAGGAGGTTAGGCTTTGGAAGATCTGATTCCCACCTCTCCAGTCTCAATACCTGTCCCCAATTCCTCATTTACTCAGCCCAGGTAGACAAGACCTCCTTGGGTCTGGTTGCAACAACAGACTGTCCAAGCTTTCCAAAGCATAACTTGAGCCCGAGCCAGTTAATATGAAAACCAGAAAAAAAATGCTTTTCCCATGAAAGTGCAGTTTTATTAAAGTAAGAATGTAGATATGACTAAGGTAGGAAACCACTCCTCATATTGTCTTATGCCCAGTTTCTGCCACCAAAGAAAGAAGAAGTAAAGACTAAAAGGCAGAAATGAAATCCACAGGCAGATAGCCCAGTGCACGCCCTGGGCCTGGTAGTTAAAAATCAGCCCCTGACCTAACTGCTTGTGTAATCTATAGATTCCAGACATTGTGTGGAAAAGCATTGTGAAAATCCCTGTCCCATTCTGTTCCGTTCTAATTACCGGTGCATGCAGCCCCCAGTCACGTACCCCCTGCTTGCTCAATTGATCACAACCCTCTCACACAGATCTCCATAGAGTTATAAGCCCTTGGACAGGAATTGCTCACTTGGGGAGCTTGGCTTTTGAGACGCAAGTCTGCCGAAGCTCCCGGCCGAATAAAGCTCCTTCCTTCTTTAACCTGGTGTCTGAGGAGTTTTGTCTGTGGCTCGTCCTGCTACATGACTACAGCTTATTATCTTAGCAGTGACTAAGAGTTGTCATGCATTCTAAAGTAAATGTACACCTCAAGAATCTAAACATAACAGAGGAAAGGAGAACTACTCTACTGCCATTCACAGACACGTACTCAGAAGGAATGGTTTTTGTCTTAAAAATGTAACTGAGAGAGATAGGGCGAGATTTGTTAAAAGATGCAAATTACAACCAGATGAGAGGAATAAGTTCTAGAGTTCTATGCCACTGTAGAATGACTGTAGTTAACAGTAATATGTTCTGTAGTCTCAAATAGCTAGGATATTGAGTGTTCCCAAAACAAAGAAGTAAATGTTTGAGATTATGGATATGCTAATTACCCTGATCTGATCACTGTACATTACATGTATGGAAACCTCACTATGTACCCCATGAATATATACAATTGCAATGTGTCAATTCAAGTATTTTAAAATGTAACTGAGTTCTTTCAAACGGTGACTTGGTCATTCCCAAGCTCTGGCTGCCTGGTCTATCGTATTGCTGAGGAAAAAGGCTTGAAGAATTGCATGACTCCATAAAAAGCTGATTTCTCATTCCTGGGAGACCCCAGGAGATACAACTGTGAAAAGCAGATGAGAAGGAGGGGCTGATTTGTATGAGAGCAGACAGACCCAGCTCTGTATGCTGGGAGCAACCTTGCAAATTAGAAAAAAGTTTCTCTTCTCCACATAGGCTTTATCACCATACGGATTGAAGTTGTCTTCTCAGCTTTTGCAGAAAGACAGTCTGAAATCATGGGACACACACTGGTACTGGAATGACTGAGCCCCAAGCTCCAGTGTGAGAGCAGGGTAATTTCACACCCACAGCAATTCTGCTGGCTGATGAATAGAAGCCTTCATGTCCCACCTGCTTGGCCTGTGGTGATGATTAAATGAGACAATGCTTTTTGCATGTTTAGCACGGAACCTGGACGACAATACACTCAGTCAGGGACTGCTGCTATTAATAGATGGTGTTATTAATAGGAACTTGCCCCTGCTAATCTTCACCTGTTATCTGTTATTCTTTAATAGGAGGGCAGCTTCAGTTCCTTTGCCTTTCACTTACTTTGAGTGGCCTATCAATTGCTTTCCTGCTCACCTAATTGTTCAAACAAAAGAGCCCTTTGAACCTGCACCTTTGTAGCAGGAAAGAGAAGAGCTTTTGCTCCA
This sequence comes from Theropithecus gelada, assembly GCF_003255815.1. Classification (NCBI taxonomy): domain Eukaryota; kingdom Metazoa; phylum Chordata; class Mammalia; order Primates; family Cercopithecidae; genus Theropithecus; species Theropithecus gelada. Next base: position 202,678,410 of record NC_037668.1, on the reverse strand, counting down.
GGCCAGCTCTTCTCTTCTGGAGGGCCTTGCTGAGACCAGCCTTGAGCCAGGTCACTGTGACTCCCACCTCAGGCCTCCACACCCCTGGAACTAACAATGCTCATTAGTTGCAGTGCCTACCTGGAGAAGAAGATGTTTATCACTTTTGCATTTTCCCATTATGTTTATAAACTTCCTTCAATGGGATTTCTTTTTTTTTTTAAATCATTTGTAAACACATTTGAGCAAAATAGTCTCACAAATAGAAAACAAACCAAAAAATGATTGTGCAGCCAGAACCTGGAGAGGTTCCTATGCTGTTCTAAGAATTTTTGGTGGTGTTTATGGACGGTAGAGACCTCTAGAATGGTATTGCTCAGGGATGTGGTATGGTGGGATTGGCCAAGACAGCAGCTGTAGGTTTCCAGCAAGGCGGTGTGGAAGCAGCTGTAGGTTGCCAGCAAAGAGGTGTGGCATTGTCAGGGTCCTCAGTGAGAAGTTGGCTGCAGTCACATGGTGGAGGTTGCTGAGGGCCCCAGCTGAAGGCAGAGCCGTGGGCTTAGAGAGATGCTTAACAGACAGAGGCTGTGGATGGAGATTCAACAGGACACTGTGCCTAGTTGGCTGGGAGGGGTATGATGCATCTGCTCTGAGTGACCAGCAGGTTGCTTGTACCAGGCTGGTGGATAATACTGGAAGAGGTGAGCGTCTGCCTGGGAAGTGTGAGCTTTTCATGAAGTGAACTTGGACTGCAACAGGCTCTGGAAGGGGTACTCAGTAGGCAGCCTGGAAGCCAAGTCTGAGACACTTCAAATTCTATTTGGAAGAAAAAAGAACATAAATACCTAAGGAAAAACTCTGTAAACTAAAATAATAGTAAAAAAACAAACAAAACAAAACAAACAACAACAACAAAAAAAACAGAACTGGGTGACTGAAGTGGTGGTGCACACCTGTAATCCCAGCTACTTGGTAGGCTGAGGAATAAGAATTATCTGAACCTGGGAGGCAGAGGTTGCAGGGAGCCGAGATTGCACCACTGCACTCTAGCCTGGATGACAGAGTAATACTCTGCCTCAAAAAAAAAAAAAAAAAAAAATAGAAAGAAAGAAATAAAATGTTTTTGGCACTCGTAATAGGAAAAGGATTCATATGCATAATACTCTAAGAACTTCTACAAATTCACAAGAAAAAGATAAGCTCAGTAAGAAAATAGTAAAAAGATAGAATAGGCTTTTCACAGAATAAATCCAAAAGGTTAGTAAACATAGGAATACATGCCTTCACTGAGAGTAAGGAAAATATAAAATAAAGCAACATGTGAAAATATCTTCTTTGCATGTGATTGACAAACCTTAAAAAAGGAAAGAAAAGAATAAAATACTGAATGTTTTCACAAAGGCAAGAAATAGGCAGTGGTGTGCGTTGCTAGGGGAAGTCGGAATTGTCCCAATTTGGGAAAGTAATGCAACAACATCTGTTTTAAAATGACATACTTTTACAGAACTATCCTGTTTTTATGACTATTCTACAGAAATAAAAGCCCATAAAGTATATACGAAAACAGCATTGGTTATGATAACAAATAACCAAGCAGATGCAAATTAGAAACAGCCTCAATACTCATCATAACTGGAGGGATGGTTTGATCAGCTGTGTCCATCTATACTATGAAATATTATATGACTATTGAAGAGAATGACGTAGCTCCATATCTATTGCCCTGGAGGGATATCCATGATATATTGGTAGAAAAGAAAGGCAACTGACAGAGTAATTAATACAACATATCCCATTTCTGTAAAAATCGACAATATGATTTTCACTCTCTGTGTGAATATAGACTTGTCTGAGGAGTCACAAGGATGTGGACAGATAAATATGTCTGTTGACTTTGGATACCTGGGAGAAGTGGATAGACACTGGTGGTGAGAGATTTGTGACAATGTGTACAGGCTTTTGTTGCAGTGCTGTGCCACTTGTGTAATTTAAAAATTTATGTTAAGAATATATTAAAGGCTGGGCACGGTGGCTCATGCCTGTAATCCCAGCACTTTGGGAGGCCAAGGCAGGTGAATCATGAGGTCAGGAGATCGAGACCATCCTGGCTAAGAAGGTGAAACCACATCTCTACTAAAACTACAAAAACAAACAAACAAACAAACAAATTAGCCGGGCGTGGTGGCAGGCACCTATAGTCCCAGCTACTCAGGAGGCTGAGGCAGGAGAATGGCGTGAACCTGGGAGGTGGAGCTTGCAGTGAGCTGAGATCGCACCACTGCACTCCGGCCTGGGCGACAGAGCAAGACTCCGTAAAATTTTATTTTAAGAATATACATATATACACATACATATTTTAGACAGAGTCTCACTCTGTCACCCTAGCTGGAGTGCAGTGGTGTGAAGGTGGCTCACTACAGCCTTGACTTCCTGGACTTAAGCAATTCTCCCACCTTAGCCTCCTGAGCAGCTGGGACTGCAGGCATACATCACCACGTCCTCCTCCAAAAGTGCTGCGATTACAAGCATTAGCCACTGCACTTTTTTAAAAAGAGAGAATTTTTCAAATTTGACCCAGATTCCCAGACCCCCATTCTATTTGAGCAAGTGAAAACAAAGCCTGGGAATCTGCCTGCTAACAAGAAACCCGAATGGTCCTTGATACAGTGGCTGTGGCCTACACCTTAGGAAGCACTGTGGTCAGTACAAGCCTCTTAGGGGAAAGCGAGAGGACCCGGAAAGGCAGCAAAGTTCATGTGAGATTTTACAGAGGAGTCGCTGGAAGAAGCAGGAGGCAGGCAGGAGAACTGATGGGCAGAAAATGAGAGAAGGGAAGAAGGAAGGGGTGAGTTTGTGAATGTGAGGCATCTCTTCCTCTAAGTCAAGAAGGAAGAAGTCAGGTGCCCAAGAGGAATATGCACAGAGTAGAAGAAATTTCTAAGGCCAGGAAAGAAAATTCACGGAGTTCAGATAAGAGTGAGGAACATGGAGAAAAAGTAGGAGTAGAAAGGGTGAGAAGTGGCATAGGCAGCGAGGAAGACAGGGAACTCTGCCAGGCTGCAGACAGGCTGGCTGGGTTCAGATGTAGGGTTTGCAGTGGAGCTAACCCAACACCTACAGGACCAGATAGGACACACTGTGCCTTCCTCTCCCCAAAGAGGAAGCATATAGGGGTTTGGAGTGGGTTATTCCTCTGCCCCCAGCCATGATGTACAGGAAGAGATAGGAATAAGATTGTAATTTATGATTTGCAGTTATCATGAGCATGAATTTGTTTAGGATCTCAATTGGGAGGCCTGGGAAATAACACCAATCATGTATCAAGTGCCAGATGCAGTACAAATAACCTTTCAACAACGTCTTGGGTTAAATCTTACTATATGCATTTCCAAATTTAAAAACCAAGATTGGACTTGCTTATGATTCCACATTTGTTCACACAGTGGCAGCTCCCATACTGGACACACATTTCTCCCTTATTAAAGCTCAGGTTCCTTTACCATCGTCCCTATAGAGAGGGACCTGCCAGGGTGCCAGGAGCAGGGAAGGGGGGCCCAGCAGGGAACATAGCCTTTTGTCCTCCAGAGTCAGTGAACAGGCTGGCATCAGCCCCTCAGGCTGAGCTCATGAGATTCTAGATGGCAGCTTTGTTGATGACTCACCCACCTCACAGTGATAATGTCACAGTCTTGCTGAATAATGCAGCACAGAGCAGAGGTCAGGGCTGCCTCCAGGGTCCCTGCCAGAGTCCCAGGACATAGTTGGGAGCTTCACAGTTAGCCAAGAAAAATGGGTCAGCCCTCTCCGCTCATCCTTCCTCCCTCCCCCTGCTGGAATGGGGCATTGTTTCTCCTTTCTCTGTCACTGTCCTCAGCCAGTGCTTAGAGTGGCAGACAGAGTGATCCTGACCGCAGGCCACAGGCTGAAAGCTGTCCACAGAGACTACAGTGTTTGGCCAAAAGGGGCTTTCCAGGAGGCCTGTGTGAAAACCCAGACCTCTTATTAAGGAAAGATTTGGGGTGGGAAGAATAGGCTGGAAGTGTGTTCATCTCTTATCCAATAAGTATTATTGAGTGCCTACTGTAGGCTAGGATTCCCGGGGGTCAGGGACACAAAGCAATTGAGAGCATCTGCTGTGGAATCTCGTGTTTCATTCACTCTTGTGGCCCTACACGTGAAATGGTATCTGACACATGTAGGCACTTAGTAGGTCTCTACTGAATAAATGAATGACAGGCTTGGTTCCAGCCTTTATGAAGCTCACAGTCTATGGAAGGCAAACATAAAATCACACAATTAATTCACTCTGATGGTGATAGAATTATGAAGTGCAAGATGAGTTGCAATTATTTTGAAAAGCTTTAAAAGTTTTTTGCTTAAGTGACATTTCTTTTGAGAGTCTTCTCAGTTTTGACATGAGAAAAAAATCTTAAAAGTTAGCATAGGTCTTGGGTGGAATTGTAGCTATAGACAGACAATTCAGCATGCTATACTCTAATGCGAGGACAAATGCCTTTCCGTTTCTGTGAGAGAAAGAAAAAATAAACTCAGCTTCCCCTACATCCTCTCATAACACAGGATACTTCTGTGACCTCTGTCACCAGTGTATGAGTATTTCTCCCCACCATGCCAGCAAGCAATTCTACAGATTTTCCAGTGGACACTAGCTGGATGTCCTTGAATTCAATTCAATTCTGTCACTATCTGCCTGAAGATAGCATCTGATCTCACAGGTTGAGGGCTCAGTCCCACAAGACCTCCACCACTTCTGATGCCAATCACAAGCCCCAGGTTATTTTACTTGTGGTTTCTGACTGACTGGTTATAAATCTGGGTTCCTATGACACTGTCCTTGGATTTGATTAATTTGCTAGAGCAGCTTGCAGAACTCAGAGTCACGTAGCTGTGTTTACTCATGTATTATAAAGGATATTATGTAGGATACCGATGAAGAGAGGCACAGGACGAGGCATGTGGAAGGCACTCAGAGCTTCATGTCCTCTCCTGGTGTGTGAGCCTCTAGAAACCTCCATGAGTTCAGCTGTCTGGAAGTTCCCTGAATCCTGTACTTTGGGGTTTTGTGGAGGTTTCATTATGTAGATATGATTGATTAAATCATTGGCCATTGATGATCAGCTCAACCTTCAGCCCCTCTTCCCTACCCTTAGGTTAGGGGTAGGGGTGAAAGTTGCAACCTTATAATCACATGGTTGGTTCTCCTGGCCACCAACCTCCATCCCAAGGCTATCTAGGGGCCCAGCCAGAGTGGCCTGATTAGAACAAATGATGCTACTAGCACTTCTATCTCTCAAGAAATTCCAAGGATTTTAGGAGCTCTGTGTCAGGAACTGAGGGCAAAGACCAATATGTGTACAGTCATATGCCAAATAATGACATTTCAGCCAAGGATGGGCCATACATATGATGGTGATCTCAAAAGATTATAATGGAGCTGAAAAATACCTATCCCTTAGCGATGCATGTCATGGTTGTCATAATGTCGTAGTGCAATTACTTTATTTTTTAATAAATTTAGTGTAGCTAAAATAAATTTAGTGTACAGTAATGTAATGTCCCAGGCTTTTCCATTCACTCACCATTCACTCACCACTCACTCACTGGCTCACTCAGAGCAACTTCCAGTCCCACAAGCTCCATTCATGGTAAGTACCCCAGACAGTGTACCATTTTTCACCTTTTTTTAATTTTTTTTTTTTTTTTTGGAGACAGAGTCTTGCTCTGTGGCCCAGGCTGGAGTGCAGTGGTGCAGTGGCGTGATCTCGGCTCACTGCAACCTCCACCTCCCAGGTTCAAATGATTCTCCTGCCTCAGCCTCCCTAGTAGCTGGGATTACAGACACACGCCACGATGCCCAGCTAATTTTTCTACTTTTAGTAGAGATGGGGTAGCACCATGTTGGCCAGGCTGTCTCAAACTGCTGACTATAAGTGATCCACCCACCTCAGCCTCCCAGGTGCTGGGATTATAGGCGTGAGCCACCACGCCCAGCCCCAGTTTTCATCTTTTCTAACCACAGTTTTATTGTACCTTTTCTGTGTTTAGATATGTTTAGATGCACAAATACCACTGTGTTATAATTGCCTACAGTATTCAGGAGCAATAGGTTATCCCATATAGTATAGGTGTGTAGTAGGTTATACCATCTAGGTTTGTGTAAGTACTCTCTATGATGTTCAAACAACAACGAAATCACCTCATGACGCATTTCTCAGACTGTGTCCCCATCATTAAGCAATGCATGACTGTACTTCTTATTATTCCACAGTGGCAAAAATAAAACAGAGCAAAACAAAACAGTGTGTGTGTGTGTGTGTGTGCATCCAAGTCTCTATGTCTGCACAGAGTAAGGGTCCGTGGCCCTCGTCAATAGCATCTCATGGGCTTTGGATTAGGCATTTGTCATTTGTAATACGTCCCCCCCCTTTCTAGTTATTGCTGGGTAAACCAGTTCAAAAACGTTCATTTCTGCCTCATTCTTCATCCTCTAGCCCCACACCTCTCCAGGATGGTCAGAGGCCACCTTAGATGGTCCTGGCCTGCCCTGCGCTAACTTCCCTTTCTCTCACCCCATGAACCCTTTGTGAAGAGTAGACTCTGTCCCTCCGCTCCACTGCCCCAGTGACTTAGCTGAGTTCATGACCATTTACAAAAATAAACAACAAATATAGTGGGCTGTGGGGGGAGACAACGCACTTTGGAGCAAGAGGATCATGAGTCATGGTTTGGCTATTTCTCTGAATTCTAGTCTTGATCAAGTTACGAAGCTCCCTGTGCCTCACTTTTTTCATCTGTAAACTGGGACTGGTGGTACGTATTATCTACCTGACCTGGTTGTTCAGGAGATAAGCCCAAATTGGAGCAGGCGTACAAAAGGCCAGGAGTGAGAGCAGATTGTGCTCGAGGGCTGGGACACAGCAACTCCTCCGACAGGGCCCTGACCATGGCAGGGAATATAGACCCATGACCAGCCCCACACCCCAGAAGAAAGTCAGATGAAAACTGAGATCACTTATTTTCTAAGGTCCTTCTTCTTTCCTTGGGGAGTGACTATTTGCATGGCCAGTGTAAGAGTGAATGGATTCAAACAAGATAATGGGAACAACTGTGGAAGCTTGGTCCAAACAACTTGAGTTGATCTCCTTAAGTGTAGCCTCCTGTGGTGATAGGGCACAGGAAGTGAGGCGAATTGTTGCCTCTTTGTCCGGTTAAAGCTGAGTTACCGCTCAGAGAACCCTTTAGATCCTTGGATGAAAGGAGCTAGATTTCTTTCTGCCCGCGATTCTAGAACACCGACCCTGTGGACACACCTTTTGTAAAACTGCCAAACAAAACCACATGGAGTATTTATAACCAAGGAAAAATGGCTCGGACTCCCCTTCCCTCAGATAGCAGGAGCGTCTTACGTAAGGGGCACTCAGTGGTGTTCACAGAGCCAACAGCATGAGTCACTGACCCCTGAGGTCATTCTGGCTCTTCTCAAAGCAAACAAAGTCCTGTTTTATAGATACAGGTAAGAAGTGAAAGAAAAAAGAAAAAGACAAAAGTTAAGAATCTGAAGGCACCCAGTGAGCGGTGGGGACAAACACATTCTCTGTTCATTGCTGGATTCCCAGTGACCCTCGCAGAGGCAGCACATTAATGGTTCAAGGCCTTTGCACCAGCGTGTGATGTAATCGCCACAGCTCAGCAGTTTGCTGAAGGAACCACCCAGCCACTTCTTACAAGTACATACGTATCCATGGTGCAAATGCTCTCTGTGCCTGTTCCCTGGGCACAATTCACAACAGAATTTAGAACTGCACCCAACACGCCTCCCTGCACTAAATATCTGTCATTGCTGGTGTGTGGTTCTGTCACAGAAGCCCCTAGGCTATTCAGAAACTCTCAGGAGGTCAGAAGGGCTCCCTTTGTCCAGAGCTCTGATTAAAGATTAACAGGCTGGAGTCTTTGGGCCTGGCAGGGCCTAATGTAGGCTGCTGTCTCCTCTCCAGGGTGAAGGAGCTATGTGGGGCAGGCTCAGCACCCACCGGATGACGAGAACAAAAGCCACCACACCCAGAGGCAGGATCCAGCATCCTGATCCCAGCTCTCCCTAACCTTCTCGGGGCCTCTGTTTCCTCAGCTGTGACATAGTGGGGTTGAACCTGACTCCCAGAGTACATGAGAGAGGAGGTTTGCAAGGGAGTTGGGCTGGGGTCTGGCCTGCTGCTGGGGCCCTGAGCCCTGACTGCCCCATGGAAGCACAGCAGTGCAGCCCACTTCTCTGTCTGTCAGGGCCTCCAGGCTTTCTCTTCAAGGTTGCTGAGGAAGTTCCAGTGAGTTCCATCAGGAAGATGTGCTGGGGAGGGATCGCAAATGGCAGATGCAAACACTAAGCCACAAGAAGCTCCCCATGGGACCACCAAGTGAAAACTGAACTTTGCCTTGCTCAGGGGAGCAGCCTGAAATGTTTTTTGTTTGTTTGTTTGTTTTTTGTTTTTGAGACAGAGTCTTGCTTTGTTGCCCAGGCTGGAGTGCAGTGGCACGATCTCGGCTCACTGTAACCTCCGCCTCCTGGGTTCAAGTGATTATCTTGCCTCAGCCTCCTGAGTAGCTGGGATTACAGGAGTGTGCCACCATGCCCAGCTAATTTTTGTATTTTTAGTAGAGACAGGATTTCACATGTTGCCCAGGCTGGTCTCGAATACCTGACCTCGTGATCCACCCGCCTTGGCCTTCCAAAGTGCTGGGTTTACAGGCGTGAGCCACTGCGCCTGGTCACCTCTTGGGTTTTTATGTTCTGTGAGAAGTTTTGTTGTTTTCTTCTTTTTAACGAGAGGATTTATGAGAATTCCTGCATTTTAACATCTATCCTGACACCGAGATGGAAGGCATTCTGAAACTACACGTAATCCAGAAACGTGAACTTCCACCTCGTACCCAGAGGCCTCGCCCAACATCAGGTGCTCTCAGGCTCCAGATCCACTTTCAGTCAGGAAAACAAATGAAAATACAAAACCAAGCAATTGAGTGAGCCATCTCTTAAGGACTGAATTATGGGGCATCTATACTGCTCTTTGCCCATTTTTCTTTCCCAGTCAGCGACGTTGCTTACACTACACATAAGATAAATGCAACCTGGAAATGCAGCCTTCCCATTTTTGTGCCAAGCAGGTGGAAGCTTCGCCCTGCTGCTATGTGGTCCTGACACACATACTTCCCAGTTAAAAACAAATAAAAACAGAAATGGCCCCACCAGCACTAAATAAAACACCATATATCTCCTTTGGTCCAATCACCCCATCTCACGTGGCTGAGCGACGCTGGCAGAGCACGGACCCCTGGATGCTGGGTAACCGCAGCAGAGATTCTCTCGCTCTGTAAACAGGCTGCAACCCGAGGAGTGAATGTGCGCCTTCTTCTAGGGCCGCTCCTACCCTTTGCTTGCACAGCCTCTCTCTGTGCTCTGGTTCATTACAATGCTGAAGTCACTTTGCTTATCAGGGACCTTTGAGCTGCAGAGCACTGGCAGAGGCTGTGAGGAGGGACAAAAGAAACAGACTGTATTTCTGGCCCTGAGGAGTCTACCTTCTAAGGAAGAAGAAGCAGGTAAAGTGCATATAAAAGATAATATGTTACAACATACATAAAGAAATGCAAACTTCTCTGCTGTGAACAATACTCTCAAGCCCTGGGGGCTATGGGATTAGCGAACATGTCGACCGGGTAACTCAAGGAAAGCTTAGCGGGGTGGTGAATCCATCACTGATCCTACTAGCACAGATAGACAGGTGCAGACACTCCAGTCAGTAAAGGCTTGCCCTCCAGTGCGCATGCTAGTGCAGGCATCCCAGGGTAGGAAACCGTAGGCAGGTTTGTTGCAGTAGTGTGGGAAAGAGAAGTAAGAAACAGGGGTGAGCCACGGCAAAGGACTTACCCATGCAGAACATCAGTGTCTGTTCACACATCTGTCCCTTTAACAAATGTGTATTGCCTATTCTGACACTGACATGGGCATTCATGCATGCTGACAAGTCTGGCTAATTCTGATAGGCAATCAGCAACCAAGCAATGATACAGTCAGAGTGGCATTGGAAGAAGAGATTTTTGAGATGACATGAAGAAAGGCTTAGAGGATAATAGAAGCTGGAAATGAAAACTCAGAAAATAACAAGACTTAGGTGGGTTTTATTTAGGAAAAAAATTAATGACACAAAACTTACAGAATTTTGGCCTCATTGTTTTGTGGTATTTTTAATCAGCTTAACATGTTAGAAATAGACACATAACATGCTACAAGAAAATAGAGAGGACCTGGGCTTGGTGGCCGGAGCTTGTAGTCCCAGCTACTTGGGAGGCTGAGGTGGAAGGATCCCTAGAGCCCAGGAGTTCAAGGCTGTAGTGTGAGATGATCATGCCTCTGAGCAGCCACTACACTCCAGCCTGGGCAATGTAGTAAGACCCCATCTCTTAAAACAAAAAAACAGAGTGAGGTAGATATTCACTAATATTAGTTTATGAAAGGCATAATTTTTTTCCAGCAAATTCAGTAAAACCTGGAGACCATAACCTGGGGTACTATCCAAAATGGTCGTAGATCCCACACGCTGTCCAACCACCTACCAACTCCACCCTACAGTCTTCCTAACAACGATATGGTTTGGACGTTCTGTCCTCTCCAAATCTCATGCTGAAATGTGACCTCTAGTGTTAAAGGTGGGCCTAGTGGGAGGTGTTTAAGTCATGGAGGTAGACCCCTCATTATTGTCTCGGTGCTGTCCTCATAGTACTTAATGAGTTATCACCGTATGGGCTCACTCAAGATCTAGTTGTTTAAAAGATCCTGACACCTCCTCCCTCTCTTTCTTGCTCCCTCTCTCACTATGTGACATGCCCTTGCCTTCCCCCAGGATGGGAAGCTTGCTGACACCTCACCAGAAGCTGAGCAGATGCTGGTGCCATGCTCGTACAGCCTGCGGAACCATGAGCCAAAGAAACCTCTTTTCTGTATAAATTACCCAGCCTCGGGTATTCCTTTATAGCAAAGCAGAATGGACTCAGATAACAAGCTAAAAGCGAAACGAAACAGAGACAATAGCTACTGGCTGAAGGAAGAGTCAACTGTCATGTTTGGAGCGTGAGTTAAGCCTTCAGAATAACCACATGGCCCTTATTTCATGGCACTATCTTAAAGTACATGACCATACTCCCAGAAGCTTCCACCAGCTGGCTTCTCACAGCCTTCCTTCACTGTGGCTATGCTTACTTTCTGGTCTGCCCAGCTCCAATCTGTCAAAGACCCCACAGGCACAGACAGCATGGTCAGGGCTGAGTGGCTGCCACACCTTGACCAAGCCGGCAGCACCAACTTTTGACCCAAGCAGTGTCCCCTGAGCCTGCTCACATCATGTGGCAGCCTTTTGTCTGCCTAAAGATGTTTCTTCAAACTCTCTCTGGCAAAGATTCACTCAGGAAAGGCAGCTGCCTCTCACCCTGTCAGATGCTATGTTCTGAAACACATTGGCCAAGAAGCGCTATACGTGAAAATGCCTCGCAGGGCTCCATGAGCTTACGAGCTGCAGGAAAATAAAACAATATTTTAACAGGCTTTCCAGCCAACAGGGATCCTGGGACTCTTATATTAGGATCCATGACTAATCCTGTCAAAACTAACACTGGCTAGAACAATATTTAGCCAGAAAAATTGCTGAAATCTGCCAGTGTGTGGTCCTCCGTTTAAGGACTCCTCAGGCTATTATACTGGGCTGGGGTTTGGGGAGCAGAGGGCTTTTCAGAAAATGTTTTACCTTACATGGAACAATTCCTGATGTATCCCAAGAAAAATCCCATTACCAACCCAGAGCCAGGCTGAACATTGGCAGGGGTCTTTCAGGCACTCTCTTTGGAGAGGGCAAACTGAGGTTTCCCCGAATGACATGTTAATTTTGTTCTTACAGCCTTGGGATTAGCAAATTCTGTCGTGTGCCAAGATTCTGAGCCTTCTCCCTGAGCCATAGAAGCGAGGCAGGGAGGGGAGTGGCCATGGCTCCTCCCAGCGAAGGAGGAGGGAGTAAAATCCTCTCTGAGCTCCCAGAACTGATGCTGGCTCTCCAAATGCGATGGAGAGAGGGACAGCACCGTCCAGGAGCTGAAGGCAGTCAGATGTAAACTCTGTCAGGTTGCAGCAGCCTCAGCCCTCCTTTGGGTTGTTTTGTGTCTCTGCATCATGTCTTCTTGTACTCAAACACACACATGTGTATGCACATGCTCACACCAACACATGTGTTACACATAGGTTCACATAGGGACACCCTTGTACACACACTCATGCAAAGACACATGTACATATACACTCATGCAAGCAAACACACACACTGATGCCACAGGCACCTGTGTTCTCATATTTTACATCTTTTCATACTCTGAATACATGCATACAGACACATATACACACACGATCACACAGCACACACACCCCTATGTACACATATGTTTATGTAAGTACACACATACCCTTGGTAGGGGAAATGGCAGAGACAGGCATGAGTGCACAGAGCTGAGCAGAGAGAGGCAGAGCATTTGGTTGTGTCTACAAAGGCAGTCTGCACAGGCAGCCCAAGTCGAGGTTCTAGGTCAGGTAATGTTCATGGAATCCCCTATGTTCCCCAGTTCCACTATGGGCCAGCTCAGTATTGTTGGGTTAGTAACTTAATCTGAGGTCCGGTTTCTTTTTCTCTAAAGTGAAAATGACACTATTTACTCATAGGATTTTGTTTTTCCTGGGGGATTAAATGAAATGGTTTATGTTGAAGCTCTTTGTAGAGTGCATTGCCATGAAGAATCACAGAGGAACCAAGGAAAAGGAAAGATGTGCATCCCTATTTACCCCTATCAGAAGATCCTTGCAGATTTTGAACCAAGGGTAAAAAGTTAATGAAAGTCCTACAATCAAAGGACATAACTCTATCTAAAGCTCAGAACTGCCCCATCTATTTGCATGCTATCGTCAATCCTTGTACATCACCTGGTGAGGGAAGATGTGCCTACACGGGTGTGAGACCTCGAACTGAATGGAAATAATGGTCCATTATACAATAACACAGAGTTATAAAAGGTACAAAAACATGCTGTCTTTATTTGAAATTTTGGTGCTCTGTTCATCATGTATTGTGTGTGTGTGTGTGTGTGTGTGTGTGTGTGTAGGGTTTTGCTGCTCTCTCACCCAGGCTGGAGTGCAGAGGTGCCATTAGGGTTCACTGCAGCCTTAACCTCCCTGGCTCAAGCGATCCTCCCACCTCAGCCCCCCAAGTAGCTGGGACTACAGGCGCACGGGACCACCCCTGGCTAGTTTTTGTATTTTTTGTAGAGACGGGGTTTCTCCATGTTGCCCAGGCTAGTCTCAAACTCCTGGGCTCAAGTGATCCGCCCACCTCCATCTCCCAAAGTTCTGGGAATACAGGCATGAGCTACCATGTCTGCTTCATCAAGGATTTGTTAAATTATTTGTATAAAATAATTTTATTTTGAAAACATATTGAATTAACATATTATTTATCTTGATTACTAAGTTCTTTGGTGCCCCCTTAAATTTTGCCCGGGAACCCCAGTACCTCTTCTCTTCCCCCAGTTTCAGGCCTGGCGAACTGCAGGTGCGCATTACTCATCATCATCGTGTTTAACTTCAGTACATCTTCTGGGCAGCCAAGTCACTCTATCTTTCCTCCCCATCTGCCCTATCTATAAAATAAAAAATCATTGCAAAGAGTATAAAAGAAATTAGAAAGCAGGTCCTTGGTGTCTAGGACCTTACAATTTGATTGAAAAGCCATCCGGACCCAAGCCACGTAACTGCACAAACAGTACAAACAATTCTTGTACAGTTTTGGAGGAATCAAGACTAGAAGGAAGAATTCTGGGAGCCACAGTCCCCCTCTAACAGGTTGATCAAAGTGAACGTTCAATGAAATACACATTTAGATTAACACAAGAAATGGCATTTTCAACAGAGGAACATTGCACGGCTGAGGTGGTTGGTGCCTCCTTTCCTCTGGCTCTGGGGCAGATTTCAGTTCTAAATAACCATGGGTACACAAAAGCGATGGTGGTCAGAGCTCTCGCTCTAGAAAGAAGGGTTCAAATACTCTCAGTCGCTCATGAAACCTCACAGCAACTGGCGATGCTTTTTTGGGTCATTTTGGCCATTTCAGCAACAGACCTTAAAAATGGATCTGATTTTATGGGTTTTTTCCCCCCACAATCACAAAAGAAAGGGAGAGGGAGATAAGGAGGATGAGAGGGATCTATCTGGTCACCAAAAATAAAAAAAATAAAAAAAAAAAGTCTGAGAAACAGTTACAGCTAAAGGAGCCTCAGGAGACGCGACAACTCCACATAGTGAGGTATTCTAGATGAAGACTGGAACATCATAAGGACCCGAGGTAAAAACTAAGGGAATCTGAATATAGACTTTAGTTAATAGTAATCTATCAATCTGGGCTCGTTAGTACTCTACTGATGCAGGATGTTAATACGGTTAACCGTAAGGAGGCACGTGGAGACTTTTTAACTTTTCTGTAAATCTAAAAGTATTCTAAAATAAGTTTACTAAAACAAAGAAAAAGGTTTCAGTGGCTCAGTAAGATTAGAATCAGGAAGAGGGATAAAAATGTGTCCTGCAGGTATCAAAGGTCACAGTAACTTGGGCTAAAGGCTCTTCTCCAAACCTCCCTAGAGTAGGACACGTGCGGGGACATGATGAGGCGCTGGACAACAGCGAACACTTGGAGAAGGAGTCCAATAAAACCTCAGGTCATTAACCACAGCCAGGGTGTTCTGAGCTGAAAATGACTCATACAGAAATCCCCCAGACCAAAGCACAGGATGTCTTAGGCAAAGCAGAGTTCCTGCTGCCCCGGCGAGGGCCTGGGAGCTCCCAGGGCTGGCCCTGGAGGCTCTGGGATGGCCTGGACTCAGTTTACCCCCTGCCTCCTTGGCCTAATCTCAAAGTAGAAGAGCATAGTGCTGATAAGCCTCAAAATGGAATTAAAATGAGGAGTAATTAGAGTAACAGCATAGCTCAGGGCATATGGAAATTCTACAGAAGGTGGTCCCATCCCAGCCTCTGGGGCCCCCACCCTGTTTATTTTAAAGTTTCTTTATTTGGAAAACCATGGCAAGGCAGGGGCCCTCAAGCACTTAGATAAAAACACAGAATGTCATACTAAAAGCACAACCTGTGTGTGGATGTGCACACACACATACCTATGCCCACACTCATGCACACACATATTGCCAGGCCCAGCGTGCAGAGAAAGGCCAGCCAGCCCCAGTCCTCCGCTCCTCTACCCCGCAGAGGGAACCTACCTGTGCGCGCCACTCACAGGCTTCCCCTCCAGGGCACACCACTGCACACCATGTGTGTTTGCCTTCGGTTTCTCAGAAACCTGAAGAAAGTGCAGAGCTAGTCAGCTGAGGTCTGTGTTTATTCTTTCCGTCTAATTGGGAAGTTTCCTGAGTACCCCATGCCAAACAGTGCTCCCCGGAAAGCAGTCAGAGCCGAGGAGCCAAAGCACAGAACCCCACCATCCAGGGAGGCAGCGCTCAAACAATCGCAGCCAACAGGCCCATGTGATTTCACAGCAGCCAGATGGAGACAAACCACCCAACTCGGCCAAGAGCCTAGCGGGCTGCCTGCCTGCAACCTACTGGGCAAGGCACAAACAGCCAGGTGAGGTGTTCTGAGCCCTGGCACTTTAGGGGTTGGTTGGTCAAGACTCACAGAACCAGCACGACGGGCCCCTGGCCCACTTCCCACGGGCCCTGCATCATCATCTCAGGGACACAGTCCAGAGGAATTGGTGTTGGCAACTCACTTCTTCAGCACCTTGCCTCCCTCCAACACTAGTTCTCCCTTCTCCAATGCTAACTGAAGCTTTTCACTTTGGACTCCCTGAAAAGTCTTTCATCCCACCCTTATTCCACCTTCTGAAGCCACCAAATAGTGAATTTATTCTGTGCACTGCATTCCAGCTCCTTGTAGGGTTTAACTGATTTTCTCCAGAGCCTTCTTTTCTCCAGCCTGGCTTCACTTTCTGTGACCATTTTTTTACCTCTTCTGGATGCCTTGATTTACCAACATCCCTTAAAACTAAAAATACTGTTTTAGAGCACAGCTTGGAGTTCAGAAGGGGATCAGTGTCAAGGAAATCTATCTATTCCATTGCTGCAGTTTGGGTATTCATCCCCTCTAAATCTCATGTTGAAATTTGATCGCCAATGTTGGAGGTGGGACCTAATGGGAGGTATTTGGGTCATGGAGGCAGATCCCTCAGGAGTAGATTAATGCCCTCCCTTCAAGGTGAGTGAGTTCTTATTAGTTTCTGAAACAGCTGGTTGTTGGAAAGAGCCTGGCACCTTCCTCTTCTCTGTCTGTCTTCCTGTCTGACCATGTGATCGCCGCACACTCCGGCTCCTCTTCACCTTCTGCCATGAGTGGAAGCTCCCTGAGTCCTCACCAGAAGCAGATGCTGGTGTCATGCTTCTAGTACATTTATAGCAATACAAACGAATTAAGACACCTATTCTGATCTTTCTGTTTTTAATACTATTTGATAACAAATAGGAATTTTAGTTTCTAATTAACAATCAGAAATTTCAAGCCCATGACCTTCCTAATTCTATCATTCCTTCTACATTTATTACCTGGCATTCTTCTGTCAAGCAGAGCTTTCCTTTAGCAACTGAAGTTATTTGGCTACCATAAAGTATATTTCCCATTGGAAGGGCAAGATTAACGATTATTATTCTTACATGACCTTCAGATAAGAAATTGATTATTTGCTGCAGCAAATAGTGCAAATGGAGGACTTTCTTCTCTCTCCCTCTCTCGATGATTAGTATATGATTATTATAGATTCATAGATTTTCTCCATTTTAAAAATGGAGAAGCCATAAAGCTAGGAGAGATTTTCCTCTTTCTTTTCCTTTTTTTTTTTTTTTTTTTCAGTTGGAGTCTCTCTCTGTTGCCCTGTTGCCCAGGCTAGAGTGCTGTGGCCCGATGTCAGCTCACTGCAACATCTGCCTCCCAGGCTCAAGCAATTCTTGTGCCTCAACCTCCTGAGTAGCTAGGATTACAGGTGCACATGACCATGCCCGGCTAATTTTTTTTTTTTTTTTTAATTTTTTGTAGAGAAGGGGTTTTGCCGTGTTGGCCAGGCTGGTCTCAAACTCCCAACCTCAAGTGATCTGCCTGCCTTGGCCTCCCAAAGTGCTGAGATTACAGGCATGAGCCACGGTACCCAGCCAGTTTCCTCTTTCAATGTTATGTAGCTAATAAGTGGCAGAGCTGGGACTAGAACCCAGGCCGGTCTAACACCGAGACCAATCTCCTAACTATTATACTCTCCTGCTTCCTCGTAGCCTTTTTTTTTTCTTTTTCTTAATCTTTACGTTTCCAAATATTGAGTTTGAAAGTACAAATTCTTGCAGTTCATTTGGTTAATCCTAGACCCAGATATCTAAGTTAATGTCACCTTTGTGGAGTATTGTCTATTCTGAGATTTCATTTACTCTTAATCATCATTCTCTTCTTCCCCATTTTCAAAATCATGCTCATGGATAGAGGAGAAAGAAGCAAAACAGAGGCTGAGAGACTCTGTTTTTTGTTTTTTCTTTTTGGTTAACATTACATTTCTTTCCCAATCAGTAACCTACCCCTTTCTCATTCATCTTTTTTTTCTATGAACAGAGCTATATATGTCCCAAATACAATCCAGAGAACTAAAAGAACTTCCAGATAAGGTACACATTCCCTTCTTCTCCCAAATAGTTCTCCACTGCAATTCCACCAGCAGCTTCATGGATTTACTCTAATCCATAGAGTTCCTTCTCTCTTCTCAGTTCTATTTAATTTCTTTTGAAGTACCTATACCCTTCCACATAGTATATGTTTCTTACAATAGCAAGTAATATTTTTTCTACTTCATTTTATCAACTTCTGTATCTGTTTATGCTGACTGTAAAGCAGACTATCTCCCAGTTTTAGGATAAGAAGAGAGGTGGGCTTGATATCTAGATTTTTTTTGTTGTTGTTGAAATAAAATCACAAATATGAGTCACTAGTAAATAAATAATCAACTAATGTATTTGTGGGTTAAATAAAATCATGTTGACTGGATGTAAGTCAATATTTAGAACATTAATATTAAACAATAACTAACACCTTGTCTTCATGTACCATGTATGAGGTATCAAAATAAGTCCTTTGCCGGGCACGGTGGCTCATGCCTGTAATCCTAGCACTTTGGGAGGCTGAGGCGGGCGGACTGCCTGAGTTCAGGAGAACAGCCTGGGAAACATGGTGAAACCCTGTCTCTACTAAAACACAAAAAATTAGCTGGGCGTGACGGCGTGCACCTGTAGTCCCAGCTACTTGGGAGGCTGAGGCAGGAGAACTGCTTGAACCTGGGAGGCGGAGGTTGCAGTGAGCCGAGATCATGCCACTGCACTCCACCCTGGACAACAGAGCAAGACTCCATCTCAAAAAAAAAAAAAAAAAAAAAAGGCCTTTACCTGAATTATCTCATCTCATTGTATTCTTACAGCCACTCCTGTAAGATGAGTATTTTAACATCCCCACTTTAAAAGGTGAGAAAATCAAGGCTTAGGAAGTCTAAAAAATGACCCAGTAGGTAGTAGGTAGTAGGTAGCAGAGCCAGCGTTCAAAACCAAGTCCCTTTGATGTTGAAGCCCATACTTTTAACCACACCCTGTAACACTATCCCTTTGCTACTTGGAACATGTTAGCCAATGGAAAGGGGTCTTGTGACAGAAAGCCACTCATGTACAATACTGTCACATGAATTCTGAGAAGTGGACTTCCACTTTCAGTAAGGATGAGTATCTTGGGGCTGATTAATGCTCTTGCCAAAAATAACTTAGAAAGCTGGATAAAAGCCTTTAAAAATTATTTTCCATGCATCAGAGAGTCACTGAAGTGAAGGGGACTAGAGGGTCTGAGATGCTAAGGAGGGAGGACCCATGTAGAAGTGAGCTGACTTTGTGCAGCTACATTAACCCTTGTGGCATTTGCTGATTCTGGGGACCAGTTATGAGCTGAGAATCTGGGCTCCGCATAGGCAAAGGCTGCTTCGGGGGACAGAGGGTCGGCAGAGTTTTGGGAATTTTTCGTGTACACTTGAAGGACCAATTATTTGGATGAGAATGAAAGGGCAGAGAAGTGGGCTTATCCCACTGCCTGGCTTCCTCTAAAAAAAGAATTCCTCCAAATCTGAAGCTAGGCAGAGCAGAAAGTTAAAAGTAAGCAGACATCTCAGAAAGGTGAAGTAGATCTCCATCATTCTTATTCCTTCTGCTAAGTATAACTAAAAGCCCAAGACAGTATATACAAATAAGACAAACCTAAGAAGACTTCAAAAGGTGGAGAGAGGAAGGCAGATGAGTTAGGGACCTTAGGACCTAACAAATGACATGGTGATAAAATCCCTAGGTTTGTTTTGATTGTTGTAGTTTTCTGTTAGTTTGTTTGTTTGCCTCATGTATTCCGTAATTGGTGCTGAAGAAGCCAGAAATCCAGAAATGCCAATGGGCACAGACAAAAAGAACTTCCAACAAAAGGCTGTTCTCTCTAGCCGAAGAGCCAGGAAACAGCAGCCTCTCAAGACAGGAAACACTTAGTTAATAATTACTTGACCTCGGCCAAACACTACAGAAAAAACACCCATGATCTTACCCTCCCTCACTCACACCACCAAAGACCGAGTAGGGAGTCTAGACTTCACCATGGCCAGGCTATCACAAGGTGCCCCAAAACTCCCACAGGGGTAGTGCCAGAGAAGGCCAAGTAAGGAGCTAAGACTTGAATCCCCACTGGTTGGTGTGAAGTCCTTTCTTCTCCCACAGCGTCAGTGGGGAGACGAGATGTTCACCCCACACAGCAGTCTTGAAACACCTCCACTTGGGTGTCAACAGGGGCCAAATGGGAACCTGAACTTCTCTACTTCAGCTGGCAATACTGAGGGAGACTTGAGTGTCAGAGAAATCCAGGTAATGTAGGAGGTTTAGATGAGATCCAAGGTATCATAACATCAGATGAAACTATATAGATTCTCATTGAAAATCACTTGTCATACCAAGAGCCAGGAAGATCTCAAACTGAATTTAAAAAGATAATCAGTAGATGCCAACACTGGGATGACAGATGTGTTAGAATTCCCCAATAAAGATGTTAAAGTAGTCATCATAAAAGTGCTTCAACAGTACATGAAAATGAGAATGTATTTAATGCCACTAACTGTACACTTTAAAAAGTGTACTTGGAAACTAAACAACACACTTCTAAAATGGTTAGAATGTATTTTATCACAACTTAAAAACTTCTAAGAGCTTCAGCAAGGATTATGAACACACTTGAAGCAAATAAAAAATAGAACGCCTCAGTCAGAGAGGATATAAAGAAGGATTAATCGGAAAATTTAAAACAGAAAAACACGATAACTGAAATGAAAAGCTCAGTGGATGGGCTCAAAGAATAATGGAAAGAATGGAGAAAGAATCAGTGACCTGGAGGTTAGAACAATACAAAGATCCTAATCTTTACAAGAGAGAAAATTGACTGAGAAAAAAGTGATTAGAGGATCAGAGACTTGTGGGTTTATAACAAAATATCTAAGATTTATGTCATCAGGGTTCTGGAAAGAAAAGAGAAAGAGGGCAGGACTGAAAACGTACTCAGAAAAAAATGGCTGAAAATTCCCAAATTTGGCAAGAGACATAAACATACAGACTCAAGAAGCTGATTACACTCCAAATGGGATAAAAATAATGAAATCCACACCAAAACACATCAAAATTAAACTTCTGAAAACTAAATATTTTGAAAACAAAAGATTAAAAAACAAAGATTATAAAACAAAAGACAACAAATTTATAATCAGAAAACAAGGAGGCCAAAAAGAAGTGGCAAAATTTTTCAAATGCTGAAAGAAAAGAACTGTCAAATGAGAATCTTTTTTTTTTTTTTTTTTTTGAGACAGAGTGTCGTTCTGTTGTCTAGGCTGGAGTGCAATGGCATGGTCGCAGCTCACTGCAACCTCCACCTCCCAGGTTCAGGTGATTCTCCTGTCTCAGCTTCCCAAGTAGCTGAGGTTATAGGTGCCCAGCTAATTTTTTTATTTTTAGTAGAGATGGGGTTTCACCATGTTGGCCAGGCTGGTCCTGAACTCCTGACTTTAGGCAATCCATCCGCCTCGGCCTCCCAAAGTGCTTGGATTACAGGTATGAGCCACCATGCCCGGCCAAATCAGAATCTTACACTCATAAAACAAGCAAACAAACAAGTCTTCAGGATTAAGGGGAAATGAAGACATTGTCAGATGAAGGGAAACTAAGAGGATTTGTCACCAGCAGACCTATCCTAAAAGAATAGCCAAAGGTTATTCTCTACGTAGAAAGAAAACAGTAAGAGAAGAAAGTTTGAAACATCAGGAAGGATGAAAGAACACAGTAAGCGAAAAAAAAAAAAAAAAATGGGTAAATACAATAAACTTTCTTCTTCTCTTGAGTTTTCTAAATAATGTTTGACAGTTGAAACTAAAACTATAACACTGTTTGCTGTGACTCTTAATGTATGTAGAGGAATACTTGAGACAAGTATGTTCTAAATGGCAGGGGCAAGGAATGTAAAGGCAGGTAAGATTTTTTTGCTTCACGCAAATTGGCAAAATATGACTATAATAAGACTGTATATAGACTACCATAAATCATGTATAGAAAATGTAATACTTAGAGCAACCATTAAAAACTATACAAAGAAATATACTCGAAAACACTATAGATAAATCAAAATAAAAAATTTAAAGATGTTTGTTACCCACAATAAGGCAGGAAAGAGAAAACAGGGAAAAGAAAAGCAGAGAGAACAAACAGAAAACAAAAAAATAGAACAGCAGACTTAAGTCCTAACATATCAATAATTACTTTAAACACAAATGATCTAAATACACCAATTATAAGACAGAGATTGGCAAATTAGACACCATGACCTAAATACAGGTTGCCTAAAGACATTCACTTCTAATACAACAATATAAGCAGGTTGAAAGTAAAATCATAGAAAAAGATATATTACACAAACATTGACCCCCCCAAAAAAAAAGCAGGACTGACAACATTAATATCAGATAAAATAGACTACAGAGCAAAGATAATTGCCAGAGACAGCGAGGGACATTCTATAATAAAAAGGTCAGTCCACCAAGAAGACATGGCAACCCTAAATGTAAATGCACCAAACAATGAAGCTGCAAAATATGATAGACCTGAAAAGAGAAAAAGACAAATCTACAATTACAGTTAAATACTTCAAAACCCCTCTTTCAACAATTGATAGGAAATTTGACAGAAAATTAGCAAGTATATAGAACTCAACCATATCATCAATCAATAGGATCTAACTGACATTTCTAGAACACTCCATCTGTGATGATTAATACTAGCTGTCACCTTGACTGAATTGAGGGATACCTATAAGGCTGGTGAAGCTTTGTTTCTGGGTGTAACTGTGAGGGTGTTTCCAGAGGAGACTGATATGTGAGTCAGTGGACTGAGAGAGGAAAACCCATCCTCTACGTGGATAAACACCATCTAATCCACTGCAGATGCGGCCAGAAAAATGCCAGGCAGAAGGAGGGAGATATTCAGCTTGCTCTTGCTTCTTCTCTCTCTCCCTTCCAAAGAAGAATTCTTTTTTCTCCTCTAGCCCTTGGACATCAGACTCCAGGATCTTTGGCTTTTGGACTCTGGGGCCTGAACCAGCAGCTTCCCAGTAGTCTCCCAGGGGCTCTCAGGCCTTTGGCCTCAGACTGGAGCTGCAATTGTTGGTTTCCCTGGTTCTGAGGCTCTTGGACTTGGACTGAACCACACTACTGTCTTTCCAGGGTGCCATACTTACCAGCTTCTCTACTCCTCCAGCTTGAAGATGGCCTATCCTTGGACTTCATCTTTGTTATCATGTGAGCCAAATTCCCCTAATAAACTCCCTTTCATATATATCCTATTGGTTCTGTCCCTCTGGGGAACTCGGACTAATACACTATCCAACAACATCAGAATATACATTCTTCTCAAATGCCCATGAAACATATACCAAAATGGACTGTATCCTGAGCCATAAAACAAGTTTCAACCAATTTAAAAGAATTAAAATCATACACAGCATGTCCTCCTACCACAATGGAATCAAACTAAAAACCAATAATGGAGAGATAACAGGAAAATCTCCAAGCACTTGGAAATGAAACAACGTATTTTTAAACAATCCACAGTTCAAAAAGGAGGTCTCAAGGAAAATTGTTTAAAATGCATTGAACTGAATAAAAATTAAAATACCACACACCAGAAGTTGTGAGACACAGCTACAGCTGTACTGAGGGGGAAGTTTATGGCATTAAATGTGTACGTTAGAAAAGAAAGTCTGTCTCAAATCAATAATCTAAGCTCCCATCTGAAAAACCTAGAAAGGGAATAGCAAAATAAATCCAAAGCCAGTAGGAGATGAGAAATAATAGAGATAAGAACAGAAATTAAAAACTGAATAATGATGGGAAAATAAATGAAACCAAGAGATGGTCCTTTTTAAAAAAAACACCAACAAAATTGGCAGAAACTCTACCAAGATTGACAAAGAAAGAAGAGAGATGACACAAATTGCCTATATCAGGAATGAAATGGGATTTCACTAAAAACCCTACAGACATCAAGAGGATACTAAATACTATGAACAACTAACTCTACATACATAAATTTGACAACTGAGTGAAATTGACCAATTCTTCAAAAAATACAAACTACCACAACTTATTCAATATGAAACTGATAATTTGAATTATCTATAACTATTATGAAAATTGAATTCATAATTTAAAACCTTCCAAAGAAGAAATCTCCAGACACACATTATTTTGCTAGAGATTCCATTAAACAGATTATAGAAAATTAACACCAATTCTACACAATTTTTCCAGAAAATAGAAAAGGAGAGAGCACTTACTAATTAATTTTATAAAATCAATATTCTAGTTTCAAAAGACAAAGCCGGTACAAAAAAAGAAAATGATATACACAATATCTCTCATGAATATAGAAGCAAAAATCCTTAACAAAATATTAGCAAATAGAATTCAGTAATATGTATTTTTAAATTTATACACCATGACCAAGTAGGCTTTATTCTAGGAATGCAAATTATTTCAATAATCGAAAATCAATCAATATTAACATAACCATAGTAACTGGCAAAAAAGAAAATACCAGGATGTATAATAAATAATTTGTCTGGTCTTTGTCCTTGGTTCTTGGGAGGGATTTTCTACACCCTTCTTATCATCAGAAATTTCCCTGATGATAAGAATGCCTTTGTTATTCATTGCGGGACCATACCTGAGTTTATCTGAATGAGGTAACTCACAGTGAGCATTAAAAAAATGCTCACTAGAAAGTTTCAGATTGGGGGCTGGCCATGCCAGAAAAACGAACATGTAATTAGAGGTTTGGAACTTTGAGCCATGTGATATCATCCCAACCTCCCAATGTTCAAGGAGGACAGAGAAGCTGGAGTTTGAGTTCCATCATGTGACAAATAATTCCATCAGTCATGCTGACATAATGAAACTCCAGTAAAAACTCTGGACACTAAAGCTTGATTGAGCATCCTAGTTAGTGACCATATTGATGTGCCAAGAGGGTAAGACATCTTGATTTTCTAGGAAGTGAACACAGAAACTCTGTATTCATAACCCTCCAAGACCTTGCCTTCTGGATGTTTTCTTCTTGCTGGTCCCAATATATATCTTTTATAACAAAACTTTATCATAAGTGTAGCACTTTCTTGAGTTCTGCGAGTTGTTGTTCTAGTGACTTATTAAACTGGAAGAGGTGGGAGGAGCCACTACCAATTAGTCAGACATGTGGATGGCCTGAGAAACCCAGAACTCATGGTGGTATCTAAAGTGACAGCAGTCTTGCTGGGACTGTGCCATAAACCTATGAAGTTTACACTAACTCTGGGTTATTAGTGTCAGAATAACATTAAAATACTGCATGTTATTATATCAATTGATGCAGAAAAAGCATTTGACAAAATTCAATATCCTTTCATGGTACTCTCAGGAAAATAAAAATAGAGAGAATTTCAACTTGATTAAAAAAATGTACAAACAAATGAACAACAAACCCTATAGCTAACATCATGCCTAACAGTGAAAGACTAAATGCTTTTCCTTTAAGGTTGAGAATAAGGCAAGGATGTACACTCCCACCACCCATATTCAATATACTGTTAGAAGTTCTAGCTAGTGCAGTAAGTCAAGCAAACACCATATTGTTTAAAAAAAAATAAAAAGGAAGAAATAAAACATTCCTTATTTGTAGATGATATCATTGTTTTGTAGAAAATCCCAAGGAACTTTTACAATAAGAGATGTTAGCAAAGTTACAAGATATAAACATACAAATATTAATTATAATTCTATATTGTAGCAATGAACAGACATACACTGAAATTTAAAAATATAATACCATTTTCAGTTGTTCCAAAAATGAAATATTTAGGTGTAAATCTAATAAAACGTGTACAGAACTTGTTACTGAAAACTACACAATACTGACGAACGTAATCAAAGATGATCTAATAAATGGAGAGACATATCATGTTCATGGATCAGAAGACTCAACATAGTAAAGATGTCCATTCTCCCCAAGTTTATATATAGATTTTCTATTAAAATGCCAGCAATAATGTTTTGTAGGCATAGACAAGATTATTCTAAAATATGTATGGAAATGCAAAAGAACTACAATAGCTAAAACAATTTCGAAAATGAATGAAGTGCGAGAAATCCATTTACTCTATTTTACAGCTGTGAGGTATTGGCAAAGGGGTAGACACATGCATCGATGGAACAGAATAGAGAACTCAGACATAGGACCACAGAAATATGCTCAACTGACAAAATGCAAAAGCAATTCAATGCAGGAAAGATACCTTTCTCAACAAATGATTCTGGAGCAACTGGACATCCATAGGCAAATAAATGAACTTCAACAGAGTGGGATAAAATACTGGCAAATCATATATACAACAAAGGATTAGTATCTGGAATAAAAGAAAAAAAATTCTCAGAACTCAACAGCAAAAGCAACTAATCCAGACAGAAAACAAACAAAAGATATAAAGAACAGAGAGATTTGAGACCTTGTGACTGGTTTTGTCCTATGGGCTGTGAGCAGAAATGATATGTCCCTTCTAGTCAGAGTAGTTAAGAGTGAGTGTGAGATTTCATGTTTCCTCTCTTCCCCTTCCTAAAAACCATATATTGAAATTCTGGCATCACAAAATGGAGTGATCTGGATCCCTGATTCACCTTATTAAGAAGAGATTCTCTTGTTAGTTGATCAGCTTACACTGGACATTACATGAGTAACAGATAAGTTCAGGGTGTTTCAGGATCTTGGGGTGTCAATTTTCTGGCTGGAAACTTCTGTGGCCACAGCAGCTTTGTCTAAGTCTTGTGTCCAGGAAGAGGTACACAGATAATTGAAGGGTGAACAAGACGAAGATGAGCTTTATTGAGCGTTACAGCAGCTCAGAGGAGACCCGCAGTGGGCAGCTCCTCGCGATAGGCAGGTAATCTGTCAAGTGTTCAGTTCGCAGCAGAGAGGAGGCCCTGGAGAAGGTGGCTCCTCTCTGCCAGCAGGTCATTTCTGCAACTCTCAGCAGAGAGGGTAGCTCTTCTCTGCAACTGGTTGTTCTGTCACCTCCAGCTGTCAGCAGAGAGGGTACTCCTCTCTGCTGCTGGCCATCCAGTCTTCTCTCCAGTCTCTCCATCCTCTGGCTGTCCTCTGCCCTGCTCTGGCTGAGCACAGAGCTTTTATGGAACTCGGAGGGGAGGAAGTGGGTGCCAATTGGTCCATGGGCCGCCATGGGCAGGCCAGAAGAAGCACCATGAGTTCCCACTCCGGTCAGCGGGACTGGCAACCAGGACCCCAGCCTTCAGACCTTTCCTGGTCTGAAGGTGAGAACTTACTGGGGACCCGCCCCATCCTGCCCAGTAATCAATCTGCCTTCCACTGCCATTCATGGCCCCTGGGCCTTTGCCCTAACCCCTGCTCTGAGATTAGAGCAGGCACTGGGAGCAGCCTAGGGGCTGCCAGGGGGCCACCCCCAACACCAGGCTCCAGGGTGTCTGCTCCTGTTGCTTGGCCTCTCTCTGCTCTCCTGGGGAAGTGTGGGGGTCCTTCCTGGGGCACCCAAGGGTTCAGGCTGCAGAGACACCCGGGTCCTGCACCTGGGAGGGCAGCCACAGCTGCACTCGGGAAGGCAGATCCTGTCTGCTACCAGCCCTACCCCAAGAGCACAGGGAGGCTCCGATGCACAGCTGCAGTTTGGGCAGTTGTACTGGGCAGGGCTTTTGCCTGCTCATAGAGCAGGAGGCCTGGGTCTGCAGTCGTGGTTTGGGCGGCTGCAGCGGCACCTGGGGAGCTCCATGGAGTGTGCAACTCCAGCCACACCTCCCTGCTGCAGCCAGCATGATGGTAGTAGCCGCTGTCATCAATGGTGTGTTAGGTGACTGCAATTTCTGGAATTATTTGTGACCGCAACCATAACCTATTCTGCACTGACAAATACAATGGATAAACTATAATGTAATAGTTTAATAAACATTTCTATATTGTTGGACAAATTACTTAACTTTGCTTTCCACAATTATTTATAATTAGCGATGTTGCAATGACTCTCTTCATCTATGTATATATTTAGTGCAAGTTTTTCATTGGAGTAGAGCAGAAGTGAAGATTATTTCTTTAGAATTGTTTCTTTAGAGTATTACCAGGTAAAGGGGAATAAGGGTTTCTATTATTCTGCATATCAGTGCCTTTCAAGTGTCTGATACGTAGAATTTGGTCAACATGACTTTGTTGAATGAATACTTTCTAATACTGGCCACCACCAATCTTGCCAACTCTTACTATTACCATGTTTTTAACAAAGTTAATGGGCGTAAAGTGATTCTTTCCTGATATTGCCATTTGCATGGCTTTGGTAGAAAGTGAGATTGAGCATCTGCTCATATGTTTGTTTGCTCATTGTAATTCTTTTATGAATTTCATGAACAGAGAGGTTTATATCTGAGAAACAAAGTGGTAGATTGTTGGCTTCCCCCAAATAGAAATCAGTCATACTGGAAGGTGAAAAGTATACTATCACTTTCTCTAACTATAATTCTTTACCTGGAACAAAGCCAACTCTTGCAGCTGAGGTTAGCTTTAATTAACCCTTTCAGCTGAGATTCTCAAATGTTCCTGCATTGTGTTCATCCAAATGTTTAATTAACTGTGGTGATGATTAATTAATAGGCACCATTTCTGCCATCTGGAACAAGCTCCCTCTACCTCCTGGCCTTCTCACTTCTCCAGTTTAGTTAAGATCTCTATGAATGCACTTGTCTTCTTTCTCAACCAAACACTTTATTTTTCTTCCTCTTTCTTTTTAATGTTAATGCTTAGCGGAACTCAAGGTAGGAAAACTGCTGCCTAAGAGAAGCCTAAGAGAATTCAACTGGATGTTCTGCATTAGTGCTACCAAGTTTTGTTACCTCACCGAGTGGGCCAATCCTTTATTGCCAAGCCCCTGAAGTCACTTATTTGTTTCTGTTGTCTATGAGCAATAGTAACGTGTTTATTAGAAAGTATGAAACCCCTCCTAAATAACAACAAGGCTCTTCTTGCTTCTACCAAGGTCCGCTTTCCCAGCCCCTGTTCCTAACACAACTTTTTAAAAAACAGAGATGGGGCCCCGCTATGTTGCCCAGGCTGGTCTTGAATGCCTGGCATCAAGAAATCTTCCTGTCTCAGCCTTCCAAAATGCTGAGATTACAGGTAGAAGCCACCATGTCCAGCCAATTCTACTCACACTTCTTTGCATGTACCCTGACCTTACATCACTACGTGCATTTATATTAGCTGGTCCTTCTGCCTGGAATATCCTCTCCCACCTGATATTTTCTCTCCTTCTTTAGGGCACACTCTGAGGGCAACACGTCTGTGAGGGCTTCCCTGCTTTCAGGGTCCAGAGCTCGTCATTCCCTTCCCCACTCTCTGTAGGACATGCCACCACTGTGGCACTTTCTCATGGCATGACTCTTTCTTCCTCCAGATTATAAGTCATCAGGAACATATCTTGTCTACCTTTTTTTGTTCTTAGCATCTATCACAGTGAAGAGAAGGCATGTAATAGTTTTTGTTCAATGAATGACACTAGGTCAAACCAGTTAGCAAAAATTTTTCACTTCCAACTTCTGACTGGGCCAGACATCCTCTCTAAGCAGTCATCAAAAACAAAACCAAAGTGATCCTTTTTGAGAAAAAGCATCTAGAAAAACATCATAAAGCATGGGGCAAGTTATAAATGCTTTGATAAGGGGCTCAGTGTCCGTATTCCAGACCCTGTGTGGTCTTCATTTCACCCATCAACCTCAACATGACCTTGGACATTCTGAATTGCTCTCCATTCACACAGGGAAGGGGTCTGACCAAATCTGTGCATGCTTTGAAGAAGTGCTAGATCCAGGACTGGACTGAATCCTACCATCCCTCATAATCCTCACAAAACTTGAATAGCTTTCTAAAAGCTGAGGATGATTCTTATGCCTATATGATGTGACACATAACTGATCTTTTCAGTTAAAATCATTTATGTTGACAAAGCTTTGATAATCTGGCCAGACGTAGTAGTTCACGCCCGTAATCCCAGCACTTTGGGAGACTGAGGTGGGCAGATCACTTGAGGTCAGGAGTTTGAGATCAGCCTGGCCAATATGGTGAAACCCTGTCTCTTCTAAAAATACAGGCTGGGCATGGTGGCTCACACCTGTAATCCCAGCACTTTGGGAGGCCGAGATGGGCAGATCATTTGAGGTCAGGAGTCCAAGACCAGTCTGGCCAACAAAGCGAAATCCCGTCTCCACTAAAAATAGAAAAATTAGCTGAGCATGGTGGGGCGTGCCTGTAATCCCAGCTACTCAGGAGGTTGAGACAGGAGAATTGCTTGAACCCAGGAGGTGAAGATTGCAGTGAGCTGAGATTGCACCATGCACTTCAGCCTGGGCAACAGAATGAGACTCTGTCTCATTAAAAAAAAAAAAAAAAAAAAATTAGCCAGGCATGGTGGCGCACGCCTGTAATCCCAGCCTCTCAGGAGGCTGAGGCAGGAGAATCACTTTAACCCAGGAGGTGGAGGTTGCAGTGAGCTGAGCTGATATCGAGCCACTGCACTCCAGCCAGGGCAACAGAGTGAGACTCTGTCTCATTTAAAATTAAAAAAAAAATTAGCCAGGCATGGTGGTGCACGCCTGTAATCCTAGCCTCTTGGGAGGCTGAGGCAGGAGAATCACTTTAACCCACGAGGTGGAGGTTGCAGTGAGCTGAGATCGAGCCACTGCACTCCAGCCAGGGCAACAGAGTGAGACTCTGTCTCAAAAAAAAAAAACAAAAAACAAAAAACAAAAAACTGTAGTGTTTCTTCCAGATGAATTTGGTTGATATTGGATGTTTCAGCACTTTCACGGCCTGAAGCATCTTGATCTGACCTATGTTACGGGTGGGGCTTACACAATGAGGGTCACCACTACCTGTTTGAGTAGGACAATTATAAAATGCTATTCCTTGGATACACTGTGGAATACTACTCAGCCATAGAAAGGAACAAAACAATGTCCCTTACAGCAACTTGGATGGAGCTGGGGGCCATTATTCTAAGTGAAGTAACTCAGGAATGGAAAACCAAAACCGCATGTTCTCACTTATAAGTGGGAGCTAGGCAATGAATAAGCAAAGACATACAGAGGGATATGTGATGTAATGGACTTTAGAGACTCAGAAAGGGGAGGGCGGGAGGAGAATGTGAGATTAAAAACTTCATAGTAGGTACAATGTACACTACTCAGGTGAGTGGTGCACTCAGATCTCAGAACTCGCCACTGTATAATTCACCCATGTAAACAAAAACCACTTGTACCCCAAAAGCTATTGAAATTTTAAAAATAAGATAAAATGCTACTCCTTGTAGCTCATTAACTGCTCTGACTTTCGTTTAGACAATAGAAATGATTGAAGAGGTACTGGAGGAAGGGAAGCAGAAAGAAAAGAGAAATTTAACCCCTTTTCAGGAAGCAAGGCTCTACCTAGAAACAAAGGTAAAAGTATGATTAATAGGGGGAAATTACCACTGACAATCCCAGTTCTCACCCAGAAGACCAACGATTTAACATCCTTGGCTAGGGTCATTAAAAATCTCCTTGACACAAATGGAGAGCTTCAGACACTCAGGAGAGTACTGGCCTTAAGGGGCCCCACGCCCTAGCAGGGGACTGCAGGGGAACAAAGGTATCTCCCAGCCGAAATGAGGAGCCTGGGTTTTGTGCTTGGTATCTCATCCTATGATCAGGTTTTAACAGCCTCAGTCATTAGGAGTGAAACTTCCCAGGAGCCTTTTGCCAGAAATGGGGTGTGTTAAGTTCCAGACAGTTCAAGTCAATATGATGGACCATTAACTCAATGTTTTTGTTTATAGTTGAGTGGGAATGAGTAAGTAATGCCCTTCATCCAGAAAGTTCTCAGAACACAGGATGCAGGAGGCGTTTGGAGCTGTCCCCCTCGTGTGTGAATCTGCTGCATTATGACAGTGCCTTTGTGAACTTTGGGCTCTGATACATGCTAGGCTCCTGTACTAATGAGCCTGCACATTGAAAGAAACAGGGAGCCTGAGATGAGAAAACTACAAAAGCAACCACAATTTTA
This sequence comes from Theropithecus gelada, assembly GCF_003255815.1. Lineage (NCBI taxonomy): Eukaryota > Metazoa > Chordata > Mammalia > Primates > Cercopithecidae > Theropithecus > Theropithecus gelada. The sequence goes on along the minus strand of NC_037668.1, from coordinate 202,646,559 downwards.
TGACTTCACTGGCAACAGAATGTTCAACTGACAAAAATAGTTTTAAGTGACGTTTTGTCCAAGAGAATAATAAAATAACAGAATAGCACTGACCACATGCGAGATAATCTGAGGATTGGATGGACTTGAATATTTAAAGACCTAACTGTGTCACTGTTCACATCTCAGACGTTTGAATGCTAAATAAAAAATGCATGAAAAAAACCCAGATTTTCTCTATCCTAAATAAATAAATCATCTGTCAGTTGTAATAGGGTGGCAGAATTGTGAGGGCTTTTTTTCATTTTCTAAACTTCCTGATATGTTGTTTTACGGTTTCGCTAATAATAAGAAAAAGATAAATTCACCTAACAACAAATTAACATAAACACTTATCACATGTTTCTAAACAATGGCATATACAGGTAAAAAGATGAAAAAATACACCGTATTTCCTTAAACAGCATTACAGCGACATTAAAATTCTTGATGCTCTGCAAACTTCCTCAGTCAGGTGCCAACCTCAGGCAAACTGAACAGAGTGTGTTAATACCTTAAATTTTGTTATTAGATGTCACATAAATATTATCAATATTCTTGATTGTTGTACAATTGTTAAAATACAATCATTCATGCATATGTACTCTCAAAACTCTACTTTTTTATGTGCCTTAGTCTGAGGCTAAATAATTATTATTTAAAGACTTTATCTTTTTCTAAATTCTGCTAAAATATACGTAACAAAACTTAGCATTTTAACCTTTTTTAAGTGTACAGTTCAGTGGCATTAGTACATTCACATTGTTATGCAACCATCACCATAATTTATTTCCAGAACTTTTGCAACTTCCCAGTCAGAAACTTTGTCCCCATTAAACAATACCTCCCTTTTTCCCTTCCCCAGTCACTAGCAAACACCATTCCACTTTCTGTATCTGTGAATTTGACTGCTCTAAGTATATCATAAAAGTGGAATCATACAATATTTGTGACTGGCTTATTTAACAATGTCCTCAAATTGCATCGATGTTGTAGCCATGTGTCAGTATTTTCTTCCTTTTAGGGCTGAATAATATTTTGTTGTATGGATATATCATGTTGTTTATTCATTCATCAATCAATAGATACTTGTGTTGCTTCCCTGCATAGCTATTGCATATAATGCTACTATGATGGGTGTATAAATATCTCTCTGTGTCCCTGCTTTGAATTTTTTCCATATATACCCTGATGTGGAATAGCTGAATCATATGGCAATTCTATGTCTCTTTTTTCTTTCTCTTTTGAGATGGAGTCTTGCTCTGTCGCCCAGGCTGGAGTGCAATGGCACGATCTCAGCTCACTGCAACCTTCGCCTTGCGGGTTCAAGCGATTCTCCTGCCTCAGCCTCCTGAGTAGCTGGGATTACAGGTGCCCACCACCATACCTGGCTAATTTTTGTATTTTTAGTAGAGAGGGGGTTTTGCCGTGTTGGTCAGGCTGGTCTCAAACTCCTGACCTCACGTGATCCACCTGCCTCAGCCTCCCAAAGTGCTGGGATTCCAGGTGTGAGCCAGCCGCTTGACCCTGTGTCGAATTATTTTGAGGAACACCATGCTGTTTTCCACAGTGGCTGCACCATTTTTCATTCCTACCAGCAATGTGCAAAGGTTCCAGTTTCTCCACAGCCTCACCAGCACTTGTTATTTCCTGCCATTGTCTTCTTCAAGAACACCAAATAATGCACTGAATTCTGCCCTGGCCCTGCACCGTGTCAGAAGGAACCCGACCCTCCTTCTGAGCAGGTCCCAGTGACCTCTGCCAGTGAGGCCCACGATCAGACCCATCCATCCCATCAGTCCCCAGCAGGATGGGTTCTGGCTGTTGATGGACAAAGGGAAGCCCAAAAGGCTAATGAGAAAAGTGGTGACTCAGTTTGTAAGCCTATGGGAGAATCCCAGTCCCTGATTTGGCTTCCCCGGATCTTTGGAACTTGGCTGTTAGCAGTCCCATGATGTGCTTTCCCTGGATGCACAAGGCCGAAACACCAGAAAAAGGCACACCTCTGCATGCGGCCCCCAGGCCTGGAAACACTTCTTCTGCGCCACCTCCTAAGAAGCTGTTCACAAGAAAACTCCCACAGCGACCAAATGGGTGCCCCTCCACCTCCTCTGCCAGGGCACTGAGGCATGCATCGGCCCCCAGGATCCAGCTGCCCTGGAGAAGAGGTTCCTCCAGCCCCTCTGCTGTGTCTCAGGCCCCACATGGACCAGCTGTAACCCCACGCCCGGTATAAATCTCCCACCTCACTCTGCAATCCCCCAGGAACCTTCAGATTTCACCCGGCCTCCCTTTGGCCCCTTGTGGCTTCCCAGCCAACTGAGTGGGAAAAGGAGGGCCCAGAAACGACAAAGGTGGTAGTGGGGGCTCTGATGCTTGTCCAGGTCAATGACTTTCCTGCCTAGTGCGACGTCCGACACACCTTGAAGCAGAGTCATGGGCAGCCATCTTTCATGCAGGGACAACAGCAGTTCCATTCATCTCCAACACGCATTTCCAAGGCTCAGAAATAAGAACCATTGGCTATGATTTACAGAGAGCCTAGAGAAAGGGGGGAGGTTTTTTGGCCAAGAGTCTCTTAGCAAAGCAGAAAAAACAAGAAGTGTTTGTTTTGTTTTGTTTTTTCACTTTCAGTTTGCAGCTCAGAAAGCCCAGCCACCCTTTTTTTGTTTCAAGCAGGCACTGAGAGAGAAGGCAGCCCACCAAGGTAAACCGAAACAAGTAAAGACTCTGCAATACAGTCCTCCTCACGTGCTCAGCCTCAGCAGGCACAACTGCTGAAAGCTGGGAGGCCAGAGATAAAAGGGATGAAGCCATCCCTTCCTTATACACAGACAAGAAGACCAGATGCTGTGGTCTGAATGCTTATGTACCCCCAAGAGTCTTACACTGAAATTAGAACTCCAAGGCGATGGTATTAGGAGGTGGGGCCTTGGAGAGATGATTAGGAAGTCATCAGGGTGGAGCCCTTGTGAATGGGTTTAGTGCCCTTATAAAAGAGGCCCCAGAGAGCGCCTTCTATCACACGAGGACACAGTGAGGAAATGTCATCAATGAACCAGGCAACCTGTCCTCCCCAGACACCAAATCTGCTGATGCCTTGATCTTGGGGACTTCCCAGCCTCCAGAACAGTGAGGAATAATTTTTTTTCTGTTGTTTATAAGCCACCCAGTCTATGGTATTTTGTCATAGCATCCCAAATGGACTAAGACATCAGCACATGACTGCCCCTGGGAAAAGGAACTCCTAAAATTTCAGAATGTCTAAATGTATCATTGTAAGATGATACCCCTACCTGGACCCTAAGACTCAAATCCACAGCTACATTCTGAGAGGCCTTGTGCCTCCTCTCCAAGCTCCTGTGTGGACCGTGTGTCCCCAGCCTCCCATCCAATAGTGTACTAATGACTTTGTCCTGCTGACCTGTGCCCAGAACCTCACTGGGCCTCCCATCACTGCTTTCCTGCAGTCCTTGCAACAAGGTGGTGCATGCTCTTGAAGAATGCCACCCTCTAAGCCCTCTTTGTCATTGTCAACTGTGGATCTTCTGATCACCACCCTCCTTCCCCAAAAGTACCTGACTCACAGTCATCCTCTCCCTCCATCCTCTTCCCTACCCACCCCCATTCCTGCCATTATGCTAAGTGATTTGACCATGTGTAAGAATGACGCCCGAAACCAGGTCAGCCTCCTGGTCTTGACTTTCTCATGTCAATGGCTCTTCCCCACCTTTGTCACACAAGCCCAAGCTCCCCGTGAAGCTGCTAAGCTACTGCTGAGGAACTCACCGCCTTCAAGAGCGCTGCCTCCCTCTAGCATTGTTCTAAACTCCTCACCTGCTTCACCCCTGCCTGCTGGCATCTGCAGCAGCCACCTTTGCCCACTGGAAAAACTCCAAGGGGATGGCAGAGGCCAGCCCTGACCTCACCATGCCTCTGAAGCAAACACAGTGCCTACCTCCTCAGGCTTCTGGTCACATGCCCCATTTTCTTAAGTTGAATACACTCCTGACGGATGCAGGGCCTCCACAAATTCGTTAGTGTCATGAGGGCATGTGGGCTTTGTTTAAAGCTGCTAAGGTGAGAGACACAGGCACAGAAATGATTGTCATGAAGAAAGAAGTTTGTGTTCACAGTTTCCTAGAAATGGGAGTTACAACACAACACAGAGAAGGAATGGGTGGGGCAGGGCAAGGCAGGCAGGTTTAGAATTGGCTAGTTTGAATAATTTCAGGGCTGTGGGGCTTAGGGGCTGTCCCTGGTTGTCTGGTACCTAACCCTGAGGTGGTTAAAGCAAAGGATAGTGTCCCAGAGTGTGACAGCTCCATACAGGAGGCGGTTGGGAGCGGGAGCTCTGAATTGATTGGTTTGCGTTTGAAAGGTGTGCTCCTGGGAGAGTCCTTTAGTACCTGTTGATAGCTGGAATTCTCCCATGGTCAGCAAAGCCCCATAATGAATACAGTTGTCATTTTCTCAGTTGGGTCATCATTGGACGATATCTGCTTATTATGCCTCTAAAACGACTCTGATCTCCTCACTATACTTCTCTAACTCAGATCATCACTATTCCAGTATTTACCATGGGTCCCTAACTGGCTTTCCTATTTTCTCTCTTGCTGTTTCCAGTGCAAGCAGGCAGACCTTCCTAAAATGTTATTTGGATCATGTTATAGCCCTGCTGAAAACTCCTCGATAGCTTTCCATTGCTTTTAGGATAACTCCAAATACACTTAATTTCCTGTGCATCTTTTGTCTTTTCTATGAAACGGAAATAATAAAATAACACTTAACTTGCATGAAGAGGCTACACTGCATAATCTCTTAACATCTCTTCCAGGTCAGAATCAATGATTCGATGACCTAAACATTTTCATCCCCCACTGCGCTGCAGGTGGAACACCCCCCCCAACCCCCCGCGGCTGGGTGTTTGTTTGTATCTTTCACTCCATCACTCTGTCTTCCTCCTCTTCTTCTTTGTCTTTCTCATTCTCTTCCACTTCATTTTCTTCCAATGTCTTCCTTATCTCAGAACTCTTGGCCAAACTTAACCTCCTTGGATCTTTTTACAGGAGCCCCTATCAGTTCTCACTCATCACTGAAGCAAACTTCATTTAAGTATAAATCCCTGCAGAGCAATTATTAAGAATTAGAAAGCCTTTCCATGTGCCAAGCACTGTGTCAAAAACTTTATGTCCTTCAATTCCTACAAGAACATATTTCTTTATAAAACAGACATTATCTTCATGGTACAGACGAGAAGACTGAGGCTTAGATAAGGGAAGTGACTTGCTCAGGGTCACAGAGAAACTGGCTGCTCCCACAGTTCTGTCCCGAACTCATGCATTTTTAAGAGTTTCTGTATGCAGAAGCTGTACACTGGCTGTGGGCACTGGCAGCCACCTGTCCTCTCAGGTCTGTTCCTGTTCCTACTAGAGCCCAATCAGGTCAATAAAATATTATTTTAGTTTTCTTTCTTATGCAAAGGTGTATTAGTTAGAGCTTTTCAGAGAATTGGAGCTGATAGAGTGTACATGTATATAGAGAGATTTATTTTATTTTTATTTTATTTATTTATTTATTTATTTATTTATTTATTTATTTTTGAGACAGAGTCTCGCTATGTCGCCCAGGCTGGAGTGCAGTGGCCGGATCTCAGCTCACTGCAAGCTCCGCCTCCCGGGTTTATGCCATTCTCCTGCCTCAGCCTCCCGAGTAGCTGGGACTACAGGCGCCCGCCACCACGCCCGGCTAGTTTTTTGTACTTTTTAGTAGAGACGGGGTTTCACCATGTTAGCCAGGATGGTCTCGATCTCCTGACCTCGTGATCCGCCCGTCTCGGCCTCCCAGAGTGCTGGGAATACAGGCTTGAGCCACCGCGCCCGGCCGAGAGATTTATTGTAAAGAACTGGCTCATATGCTTGTGGGGCTGGTAAGTTCATAAACTGTAGGGCGGGGTGGCAGACTGGAAACTCCAGCAGGAGTCAACGTTGCAGTCTTGAGTCCAAAGGCAGTCTGGAGGCAGAATTTCTACCTCTTCAGGGACCCCAGTCTTTCCCTTTAAGTCCTTCATCTGATTGGTTGAGGCCCACCCACATTAGGGCGGGTGTCTGCTTTTCTCAAAGTCTGCTGATTGAAATGTCAATCTCATCTAAAAAAAACACCCTCACAAGCAACATCCAGACGGATGTTTGCCCAATTATCTGGGCACCACGGACCGGCAAAGTTGACACATAAAATCACCCGCTGCAGAAGGCTTAAGTCAAAACAAAACCAGTTGTCTGAAGAGCTCTAAGTGGAAGGACAGCGCTCTGGTGAAGACCTGCATCATGAAAACCCTGCATTCAGGCCGAGGTTCCCTCCCCTCTTGGGCTGAGCCCCAGCAACTTCTCACCACCTATATGCTCACTGGGCAGCTGCTGCCCTCCTCACAAATTAAGCTTTCGTTTCCTCCAGCTGGCACTTACAACTGGAGACAGGAGCTCTCATAAAGTTGATCTATAACTTTTCAATTTGAGGTGGCAGGAATCGCCTCTGGTTCAGACTCACCTGGTCGATGGATTGACAAACCAGTACAGAATCAGTGGGAACAATCGCACTATATTTTATTAGCTTCTGGTGAGGCAGCTGGTGGTTTCCTTTGAGTCTAATTAGTAAATGACCATGTGAAATTTGGTTAGTAGAAGAAGCTGGAGAGGCAAAATTTAAAAATGCTTTTACTCTTCTAGGATGCTACATCACCTTTGCTGGTACTAGCACTGGCAGCTGCTACCAGTTAAATGGTGACACCTTGATCCTGGCTAGTTCCAAATAACCGAGATGAGAGAGCAATTAACTGGTTATTGCATTTTCTCCTTGTCAATTGGCTAGGAATTTTGGGAATCCTCTGTTTCTTAGAAACTCTCTGTCCAGTGCAGGACACATCCTTATCTAAAAAGGCTCATTTTATGTTCTGTTACAGTTAGCATTCGCTGTATGTATTAGAAAACCCAAATAATAGTGGCTTAAACACACAATGATCTCTTCCACCGTACAAAATTCTGGATGAGACAGCCCAAAGATGATGCGGTGTTTCCATGAAGTTATCAGGCACTTTCTTTTCCATCATCCTCAGTACTTAGTTTCCATCTTTAGGGTTACTGCCAGGTCCACAGTGGCTGCTGGGGCTCCAGCCATCAGATCCATCTTTGCAAAAATACAAAATAACAAGAGTAAAAATCTTCTCTAGATTTTTGGTCCACCTTTTAGGAAGCTCTTCCTAGAAGTCCTTCTGAACAATTTTCAGTTGTATCATATTGGCCAGAATGTAGTCACATGACCATAACTTGCTCTAAGGCAGGCTAGGTATAATTCCACCCAAATGATACAGGAGTTGTGGCAATAAGAAGGTGGACATGAATGGATGGTGGGCAGAAACTGGCAGTCCTAGCACTACTTTTCTTCCTCCTTTCTGTCCCAACAAATCTTGCCTCCAGGTCCCACTAACACTACTTACATTTCCGCAACTTAAACCATCCTGTTAGTGAAACATTAAGAATGAAATCATATGATGCCAGAGGCTTGCTTCAAAATAAACAGCAGAGGCTAGTTGTAGTGGGTGAGTGCCTAGAGACCACAAGAACCATGATTAAAACTGGATGATGTATACACGGGGCTTTATCTTACTAGCCTTTATACTTTTGTGTGTTTAAAATTTTCTGACCGGGGGCAATGGCTCATGCCTGTAATACCAGCAATTTGAAAGGCCGAGGCGGGCGGATCACCTGAGGTCAGAAGTTCAAGACCAGCCTGACCAACATGGAGAAACTCCGTCTCTTCTAAAAATACAAAATTAGCCGGGCGTGGCGGTGGGTGCCTGTAATCCCAGCTACACGGGAGGCTGAGGCAGGAGAATAGCTTGAACCCAGGAGGCAGAGGTTACAGTGAGCTGACATCACACCAGTGCACTCCAGCCCGGGCAACAAGAGCAAAACTCCATGTCAAAAAAAAAAAAAAGAAAAAACATTCTGCAATAAATATTTTTTTCAAAAACACACATGTCTGGTTTTCTTATTTTTGTTTAGGCAACACTGCAAACTCCTCATAGATATTTGTTCAGTGAATGAATGGATGCTCTCCTTTCTGGAAGTTCTTCTTGCCCTGCTGAGATTCCTTAGCCTCTAAGGCCTGGTGCAAACAACACCTCATCTGTGCAGCCCTATCCGAGGCTATTTTCTTCTCTTCACTGTCCCGTCACGTGTATGATACCATTACTATGGTATTTATCACATGGATTGTCATTATCAAGTCATTGGCTCATCACTGATCATCACTGCATTGTCATTGTTAAATTCATTAAGTATTATCTGTCTGTCTCACCAAAAACCTTCTGAATTCTGGGAGAGTGAGCACCATTTCTCAGCCACTTTCTGCTGCATTTGCCTAGCACAGTGCCTGATATATACAGACAACTGTGAATAAATGCCTGACTTGAAACTGGCTTAAAAGCAAAACCTAGGGTTTAACTGGGCCTTATAATCACTTAGTCCAGTCGGCAGACATGATATGTTTGTAGTAGCAGTGAGACTTAGAATTATAGTGCTGGACCTAGAAGCCTTGCTGATTAAGTTATAGACACTGAAATGATGCTAAAAGTCAATCATCCAAAGGAAAGGAAACAGCGAGTGAGAGAGGGTCAGTCAGCCAAGCAAATGTCAACTGAAAGAGGAGAGGGGGCTCTCCGAGTTCTGGGAATGGATAACGTCATGAAAAAGCACAAAGAGTAAAGACAGACAGAGCACAGGCTGAGTACATTATCTTTTTAATTGTTTCAGGGAACGCTTCATGCCAGCGCGTTCCAGTAAAATGCATAAACACGTCTCAAGGGATATGGAGGCTTGACCTGGTCGTTTAGCATTTTAACAGCTCTCACTGTGCCTTCCAGGAAGCAGTGCCTCTGTCTCCAGTCTGTGGGTTTGGGGCACTCAGATTTCATGACCATGAGCTCCTCAGAGCCTCCGTGCAGACACCAGCCTGCTGTGAGAGAGACTCAAACAAGTTCCTTCTCATTTGACAGGTAGAGAAACTGAAGCCCGGAAGTTCAGAGTTCCAGGAAATCTCCTGCAGCTGACGCCAAGTACCAGTGGTGAAGGCTCTTGGCTCACAGGGACAGGCAAAGGAAGACAAAGAAAGACTAGCCTGAGACCAGCACGCATGTTCACAACTAAGCCCATCAGTCAGCTCCTTGCTCAGTGCTTTCTCCTTCCTACCAAAGAGCGGGAAAGCTCACCTCCACAGCGGGCCCAGGTCACCTGAGGTGGAGACAGTGGGAGGTGACGAGGGACCCCAGCAGGACTTGGGCACCCACAGTGGCTACTGGGGTGAAGAATGAGAGGAGTGAAGAAGAAGAAGAAAAGAGGGAGGAAGGGGGACATCTGCTAGCAATGTGACCTTGCACCTGGCCAGATAGGACTGTGCTAGACCCTAAGGAGGAAGGAGAGAAGGTAGCGTGTGTTGCCCCAGCTGTGGGCGAAGCACAGGATACCTCAATAACCCACCCTCCACTGCTCTCCTCACCCCCAAATCTCAGTCGCCATGTTTCTAGACTCTGATTGAGGGTTGTTATCTTTGCTTCAGCTTACTTTATGTTAAGATGAAATATTTGATATACACAATGGAATATTATTCAGCCATTAAAAAGAACAGAATCCTGTCATTTGCAGCAACATGAATGGAACCGAAGGTTATTATTTAAGTGAAATAAGCCAGGCACAGAAAGACAAATATCACATGTTTGTCTCTTATGTGAAATATAAGTGAAATAAATATGTGAAATCTAAAAAGTGAATTCATGGAGATTAAGAGTAGAATGGTGGTGACCAGAGGCTGAGAAGGGAAGCAGGGAGGGGAGGATGAAGAGAATTTGGTTAACAGGTAAAAACATACAGTTAGATAGAAGGAATAAGTTCTACTATTCAATAGTATAGTAGAGAAATTATAGTTTGCCATGATTGATGGTATATTACAAAATAGCTAAAAGAGAAGAATTATAATGTTTCCAATGCAAAGAAAAGATAAATGTTTGAAGTGATGGATATCTCAGTCACCCTGATTTCATCATTACACATTGTATACATGTATCAAAATATCACATGTATCCCCTCAAATATGTACAACTATGATAGGTTAATTTTTAAAAATATTTAAAAATGTATATTAACTATTAGGAGGCCCTAAGGCCTGCCTCTCTCAGCTCATAAAAGGGAGTGAGCATCCTGGGGGCGGTGGCTGGGAACCGCATCAAGGAGGAGGCAGGAGGAAGCTGCCTTCTGCCAGTCATAAAGGACCTTGCCTTTTCCCGTGTCAAAACCCTGCTCTGCTTTTGGAAAGGAACCAAGTTCTGAAGACCGCTGTACCTGAGGACAAGTTGTGAAAGAAAAGGCAAGCCATAGGCGCTGTGTGTTAAATTACCATCTCCTGACACCAGCTCCAGCAGCCACAGCCAGACCACCAGGGGGAAGGGTGTCCTCTGTGAGGGCCTGGATGGTCCCCCATACTGCCAGGACCACCCTTTGGGTCACTGTCCCCTGCTGAGTAGATCTATGCAAAACTATCCCCAAAGGTCAAAGAAGCTGAGAAGTTGAAAACAGAGACTGACAAATGCAGTTTCTCAGAAAGAAACACTTAATAGGGACTTTACGAACAGAGGTCACATCTCAGGCAGCCACAAGACAAGATGGTGGATCCCTGCTCCGTTACCCCGACGACCCAAGGCTATGTACCATGTAGAATTTGTCTAAGGGCAGGATGTATGGGAAATGTGTGTTGACAATAACATCAAGGTCGTTCTGACATAAGGGCAGGAGTTAAGGTAAGTACCTGAAAGTAAAAATCTTAGAGGCCTTCCCTGAACTGGGGTTAATCAGGAGTTAACGTGGCAGATAAGCATCCAAGATGGAGCTGCTTTTGTCTCCACGAGAATGTGCCTGGCACGTACTGAGGCCTCAACACAGATTTGTGGAGAATAAGGCAGAACTAGAGAGTGAAAGGAGGTGCAGGATAAAAATACGCATCACTTCGCCTCCCCAGAAAGCAGTTGCTTCATCTCTTTAATTCCTCCCAAGAGAGCATAAATTAACTTGTAGTTTTAATCGCCTTGTATTTACTCTAACTCAGCAATAGAAAGCTCTGTTTGGTGGGAGCAGGGAGGCAAGGTCTCCATCCTTATCGGAGAGTGGCCCAGTTCCAAAAACAGGGGATCTCACAAGATCTGGGCACACACGGACGTGCAAAAAACACAGTTCAAAGTGTTCTTTGCTGTGTGGATGCGAGGGTTAGGGACAAAGCGAGGCTGCTTTGGCTGCCACAGTGATGAGAACCCCCTGTACCAAAGTCTCCAGCATTGATAGAGGAAAAAAGCTTCAAAGCTGTTACTTGACAAGATTCTCTTGGCAAGAAACAGAGCTGTGTTTCTCAATCGACTTTAATTCCTTTGAGCAGGCGAAGCCTGACCCTTGGTTTGCTAGTTCCATGTCAGATGGGAAGTGCTTATTCCACTTCAAAGTCAGAGGCACAAAATCCTATCTCGGGGATAAACTGGTCAAGTGGCTCACTGCTGTCCCCTGAGGGTAGCTGCCCTGGCCTCAGCCCAAGGCCCAAAGGCTGGTAGGGGGTTGTGAGAGTGTGTGATAGCTGTTTTCCCTTCCAAATATTAAGGTTCATCCTTCATCAGAAGATATAATGTTTATTCATATAACTAAACAAAATGTCACATTTTGAGAATGATTCCCAAGTTGGTATAAGGAAACTAATGTTCTTTGTTCAATCAAATCTGAAGTTTTCCTTTATTGTACATGAAACAATGAGTTCGAGACTCCATTAATGTCTGAGGGCCATTGGCATGCTCCATCCAGCCCAGTTCATTACACAGAGTTCTGGTTGAATGCTTTTCTCTGAATTTGACACAATCTCAAATGGAGCTCTCGGCAGCTATCTACGAACCAGAATGCAGTCCCCCACCAGACATTATTAACTGCCAGTGCCTGGATCTTTGCACTTCCCAGCCTCCAGAACTGTGAGCAATAAGTGTTTCTTATTTAAGTCACCCATTTTATGTTAGTTTGTTATAGCAGCCTGAGCTGGCTAAGACAAGACATAATAATAATATCTACAGATAGAGTTACGGAAACAGTTAAATAGATTAATATTGTACACATAACTCAAGAACACTGAGCCTTCTCCTTTCAACCCATCTGAGCTGGTTGTCACAGACAAAGAACACACACACACACACATACACACACACACAAGAAAGGAGAAAAGGAGGCTACTTCTCAAGAGAAAAGGAAGCTACTTCCTTAAAATCTTCTTTAACCTGAATTTCCTCTCTCTCCAACAACTGCCCCATCTCTTTCCACAGCCCTCTTTGCCAACCTCCCCTTTTGCCACCAGTGAAAAATAGACTAAAGAAGTACAAGAGTTGATGTGGGCTGACTGCAACCTGTTAATCCATAAGAAGTGGTTTGTTGGGATGGACTGAGGTGTGGAAGGTATAGATAAAAAGAAGTGGACCGATTGTAAAGATATAAAGGATGTAAAACTGATGACATTGGTGACTGGGAATGGAGTCAAATGTACAGTCAATCTTCATTATTTGTGGATTTCATATTTGCAAATTTACCTTCTCACTACAATTTGTTTGTAACCCTAAAATTAGTACTCATAGTGCTTTCATGGTCATTCGCAGAAATGCACAGAGCCCTGAGAAATTTGAGTTGCTCTCAATGCACACATTCCTAGCTGAGGTGGAACAAGGTGACGCCCTGCCTTCTTGTTTCAGCTGTCATACTGCATCAAGTATCCTTTTCAAGGTCTATTTAGTTACACAATACATTTTGGCCTTTTTGTGCTTTTTATTGGCGATTTTGCTGTTTTAAATGGCCTCTCAAAACAGAGCTGAAATGCTGTCTTTTGTTCCAAAGTGCAGAAAGGCTATGATTTCTCTGTGGAGAAAATACCAGTGTTAGATAAGCTTTGTTCAGGAGTTAATTACAGTGCAGTGAGTTCAGTGTTAATGAATCAACAATGTATATTGAATAAGATATCTTTAGACAGAAACAAATACACAGCAAGGTTATATATTGATCAGTTGATAAAATTGTGACTAGTTGTGCACAGGAACTTAACCGTTTATTTCCTCTAGGAGCAATGGTTTGGTATTCACTAATTCAGTGTTCACGGTGACTTTATAGAACATAACTACTGTGAATAAGGTGAATCAACATAACTTCCAGCCAGCGTTCTGGCTCGAACAATTGGGTGGATACGGGTGTAGTTTGCTGAGCCAGGGCTCACCAGGGGAGGACAAAGTTATTATGCAGGAAGACATGATAAAATCCTGGAATTTTCCCTGGGACTCCGGGACTTTATTTTGGTATCATAAACACCTCTGTAGCTGCAAAAGTCCCATCTTCTTCTGTGATGTTACCTGGATGAAGCAAATCAAGAGATACATTCAAGATACTGTTGTCCCCCCCACCAACTAATTTATGGAGAATACGTTCCAAGACCCCAAATGAATGCCCAAAGCCTCAGATAGTACCAAACCCTATATACTACATATATATCATAAAATTGAATTTATAAATTAGGCACTGTAAGAGATTGGCAACAAGAGGAAGAGGAACAATTGTAACAATATACTGCAACAAAAGTTGTGTGAATGTGTTCTCTGTCTCTCTTTCAAAATATCGCATTATATTTTGCTCATTTATTTTTGAACCAAGGTTGACCATGGGTTACAGAAACCATGTGTATTAGTCCATTCTCACACTGCTATAAAGAAATACCTGAGATGTGCTAATTTATAGATAAAAGAGGTTTAATTGGCTCACAGTTCCAAAGGCTATACATGAAACATGACTAGGGAGGCCTCAGAAAACTTACAATCACTGCAAAAGGCAAAGGAGAAGCCAGCATGTCTTACATGGCTGAAGTGGGAGGAAGAGAGAAAGAGGGGAAGTACAACACACACACTTTTCAACAACCAGATCTCGTGAGAACTCCCTCACTATCATAAGAATAGCAAGGAGGAAATTCACCCCCATGATCCAGTCAACTCCCACCAGGCCCCACCTCCAAAACTGGGGGTCACAATTTGACATGAGGTTTGGGTGGGAGCACAAATCCAAACCATATCCCCATGGAAAGCAAAACTTTGGATAAGAAGGGACTGCTGTACTTCATTGAGTCCAACATCTAATATCATTATCCTCCCTGCCTTCTATCTCATTGAGCTCCCCAATTTAATCTTCCAAATTCAAAAGGATGAAAACTATAAGGAGATGCCCTCAACAAAATGAGAGCTTTGCACATAGAATTTTGTAATGATCTTGGAGTTCACTAACAGCAAATTAGATAGCAGAAGGAGAGGGTGCCAGAGATGTGTAGAAGACTACTGGGTAAGATGAAAGAGATGAAACTGTCCTCAGCCATGCCAGCATCTTGTAGAAATTAACCCAGGCTGAGTGCCTGGAAGATAGACCAAGAGAAAGGATTCCAGGAGAAGAAAGCATAAATTTGAAATATTAAGGAGAAAAGAAAGGGAGGGAACAAGGGAGAGGGAAAAAAAAGAAAGAAGAAGAACTTACAAAGAGAATTCAAACCTGCCTGCTAAGTTGAAGGGGTATAGTTTTGTCATTTACCTGAAACTCACCTGACCACTGTGAGATTTATCACCTTGGAATTTTTATTTTTTAATGTTCTTATTTATATTTTTTCTGAGAGACAGGATCTTGCTTTGTCACCCAGGCTGGTGTACAGTGGTGTGAACATAGCTCACTGCAGCCTCAAACTCCTGGGCTCAAGTGGTCCTCCTGCCTCAGTCTCCTGAGTGTTTGAGACTACAAGCATGTGCCACCACACCTGGCTAATATATATATATATGTATATATATATATATATATATGTGTGTATATATATATATATGTGTATATATATATACACACACCTTCTGTTGGGGTATGGCCCATCAACTGAGAATGTTTTTTATATATTTAATAGTTGAAGAAAAAAAGTCAAAGGAAGAATATTTCAGGACGTGAAAATCATGTGAAGTATAAGTTTAAGTGTCCTTAAGTGAAGTTTTATTGGAACACCACCAAGCTCATTCCTTTGCCTATTGTCTACAGCTGCCTTCAAGCTGCAACAGCAGAGTTGGGAAGTTGAGACAGAAACCACATGGCCCACAAAGCCTAATGCACTTACTACCTGGCCCTTTACAGAAAAAGTTTGCCGACCCCTAAACGGGAGCTTGCCTTTTAAGCAGTACACTAAGTGTATGTTTGGATACCACGCCACAGGAGAAGAGAGGACAGGCCAGGGGACCCAAGGGCAGGAGCTGCGTGCTGCGTGTACAATTGAAAGGCAGGGAGTGTTTGCGTAGGGGGTGTGCATGGAGGGGTTGAGGGTGGCGGGTACAATTCCTTAGGTGAGGTCCACAAAGTCAACACGGACTATAAGCATGGGTATCTTTGCCTTTTTTTTTAATGACCAAATGTTAATTTTTTAAAAAGCTACAAAATAAAATAGAATCTCAGTCCAGCTCTAAAAGTCCTCCTTTGATTTCTCTTTTAAAGAAAGCTTAGTCATTCATTATCCCAGCTGGGAAGGCTGAGACCCCTGCCTGACGTCAAAGCTGGAGGTCATGCTTCTCCCTGCCTGCCTTGGAGTGCAGGCTGGCCCTGCCTGGCCACAGCCGGCTCACTAGCTTGGGCTCCTCCAAGTCAGGTAGGCCTGTATTGAGCCTTGGCCCTGTGGACCAGACAGACTCCCTCCCACAGGCCTGCACTCCACTCTTTCCCATAATCCACTTTCGGTTATCTTACCTTTTGTTTCCTTGCTGCTGGGGTCTAAGTCTCACACAATTCATACTACGGGAATAAACAGCCCATCAGTGTCCCCTGCAAGTTCCTCCTCTGTCCTGACAGTCTCTGCTCACAGATGGCTACACGATCCCCTTTGATTTTCCACCTTGCTCCTCCTTGGCCTTGGGTTAACTTTATCTGGCTCACCTGTCCACACCTTCTCTGCCTCTCATACACGTCTCCCTGCAGCCACACGCTCACACACAGCACTTTTAATCCGTGGATCTCCCTCTTCTTGGAGCTGTTCCTACAAAAGGTTATAACTTTACAAAATGAGCCTCTCGCTCCACACTAAAACACTACCAGGTTAGTGAAAACTTTACCTACAGATACAGATATGTATATCTGTGTAGTCAAGAGTCTGTGTGTGTTGGTGTACACATACCTGCATGTCCGTGTACACAGACTCACATGCACATATGTGGGTCTGCCTGCAGGTATGTGCACAGCCCCAGATAGCTCACCTGTCAGCTCAGTGTGTTGGATCACACAGTCTCAGCAGCCAGGCTCAGCTCCAAATGCCCATGACACAGGTTTATGATTGATTCATATTTATAGCAAAAAGAGACCTTAAGAATTACCCTATAATTTTTACATTTTTATAATAAGGTTTACATCTTTAAAATAATAGTTTACCAAATTCCCTTTCTGAATGGTTGGCAAGATTGGTGTCCTTCCCTATCTTCAAAAAGAACCGAGGGGTTACAGAAAGCAGAGAGCTGGCAACTTAAGTATGGCCACAGGTGAGGGATGAAGTAAGGGGCGGAGAGAGATGTGAGTTTGAAGAATGTTCATGGTTCAGACTACTGAGGGCTTTATGGTTTGGAGCAACAGGGTTTTTGTTCATTTATGAGTTTCCTGTGCCAAACCACAAATGGGGTAACTTAAAACGAGATAGGCCGGGCGCAGTGGCTCATGCCTGTAATCCCAGCACTTTGGGACGCCTGAGGTCAGGAGTTTGAGACCAGTCTGGCCAACATGGTGAAACCCCGTCTCTACTAAAAATACAAAAATTAGCTGGGTGTAGTGATGCGTGTCTGTAATCCCAGCTACTCAGGGGGCTGAGACAGTAGACTCTCTTGAACCCAGGAGGCGGAGGTTGCAGTGAGCTGAGATCGCGCCAGTGCACTCCAGCCTGGACGACAGAGCAAGACTCCATCTCACAAAAAAATTTTTAAAAAAGAGAAATCGAGCACTAAATCAAGTACTTTAGTTCCTAAGAAAATAAACAGAGGTAGAAATAAGAATTATTCCTTTCTAGACCTATTTTTAAAAAAATAGATAACACTCACTCACAAATATAGGCCCGCATGCAAAAAACATCTCCCGTAGCTACCATAGTAGTGCACACAGTTATGAATAAGTTCATAAGTTCATCAGTGCAAGTGCATGTGCATTGGAACACCCAAGGCATATTTCTTTCTTTCTTTTTTTTGTTTTTTTGTTTTTTTGAGACAGAGTCTCCCTCTGTCACCCAGGTTGGAGTGCAGTGGCACGATCTCCACTCACTGCAACCTCTGCCTCCCGGGCTCAAGCAATTCCCCTGCCTCAGCCTCCCAAGTAGCTGGGATTACAGGCATGCGCTGCCATACCCCGCTAATTTTTTTGTATTTTTTAGTAGAGACAGGGTTTCTCCATATTGGCCAGGCTGGTCTCGAACTCCTGACCTTGTGATCCACCCACCTCAGCCTCCCAAAGTGCTGGGATTACAGGCATGAGCCACCGCTCCCAGCCACCAAGGCATAGTTCTTATGCTTCAAGTCTGTTTCGTTAGTACACTTTGTTATTTGTTAGTTTTGCTAGCTAGTACACTGACTGACAAATAGGAAGAGCTCACATAAAAATTTTTAGAATGCATAGTGGATAGCACTGGCCTTGGGATCAATCGAAAGTAAGGGAGGCCTCACAGAAACCAGTTTGCACTATTAGGGCATTTTTCTAGTGAAGAAGAGTATGAAGGATGGTGGGAAGAGGAATGTGCACTCCCTAACAACAGGTTGGGGGATGGGATGGGGAGAAAACCTGGCATCTGTTCAGACACTGGTCCTCCAGCCCTGGGCCCTGGACTTAGATCTCAGCCTCTCATGGAGAAGGGCTACAGGCAGGGAGAGAAGCCACCAAGTTTCACCAGATGTGGCTTTGGTGCCAGGAGACACAGAGTGAAGGCTCCTGCACAAAACAGATCCTACTCTGGCACCCTGAGGGCCTGAGGCAGGCAGTTCCCAGGAGGAGACAGCCTGTTTGGGAGAACAGCAGCTTCACCCAGCGCACCGGCCAGTTGGCAGCCAGGACAGGGGAGGCAGCATTCCTAGGAGGCAGCATCATTTGGGAGGCAGGAGCAGAAGATCAAGACTAGATAGGACCAAATTGCCATTCATGTGAGCCCTTTGGTACCCAAAAGCCAATGAACCTGTAGAAACGCAGCTATCCTGTGCCTGTATGTGATGGAGATGCAATGCTATACGATTTTAGGTGCAAATGACATGGCTTTATCAGGCCCCAAGGTTACTGCTTGAGTCTCTTGAAGCTAGAAGTCTGGTATTTTCACTCCCATACTGTCTAGCGATCCCTGGACCCTTAGGGTATCTTGATGGGTGGGGCTCCTAGCAGCTCAGTCCTGGCCTGTGGCACTGGCTGGAGGTCTTGGTGAGTCCAAGTCCCCTGAATGCGGAAAAAGCAGACCCTGCAGAAGGCTGCTCCTCCATTCCTACCTTGCACGTGACTTTGGGATCTAGATTACCTATTTCACGGCCTATTTATAAGCAAATTTCTTAGATGGAATTTTTTATGCCTCAAAATTTCAAAGGATTTTTAGTCAATTAATATCTTCCACCGCCCTACTAGATGGTTTCTGGTTGCAGTGAGAGAGACAGAATGACACAGCCTACAGTGGATTTCTTCAAAGATGCTCAGGAATTAGAGAATCTGTTTCCCCACCTCCTTTTCCTTTCTGGCCCTGTTTTCAGAGCTCCTTCCCATGTTACCAGACACATGCTGGCTTATCATTGCCTTTGACAACTAGCTCAGTACCCGGTAGATGATTGAAAAGAAGTGAAATCTCCTGTCACTTTCCATCTGTGTGGTTGGGCCTCTGTCCCCAGGACCCCACTGAGACACTGAGAACCACCCAACCCGACTGACACTTTTCCACTCAGATCTCACTCCCATCCCTACCCCCACTGCTCTCTTAGTTCAGGCCTCAATCACCTCTTAATATGTATGTCTTCTGTAATCTCCAAAGTGATGATGTTCTTGACTCCAGTATGGGTCTCTCCAATCCATTCTGTCTTTTATTCCCAGGAAGGTATAACTAATTGCCAACCCTGACTGTAGCAAGCTGAGTTACAGCCCCCAAAGATATGCAGGTCCTAATCCCTGAAGCCTATAAATGTTACCTTATATGGAAAAAGGGATTGTGCAAATGGGATTAAGTTAAGAATCTTGAGATGTGGAGATAATCTTGAACCATGGCCCTAAATGCCATCACAAGTATCTTTATAAGAGGGAGGAAGGGGGAGATCACAGTGGAAGAAAGAGGTGATGTCAGCACAGAGGGATAGTTTGAAGTGTTGCGGCCACAAGTGAAGAAATGCCCACAGCCACCAGAAGCAGGAAAAAGCTAGAAACAGATTCTTCCCCAGAGCCCCCAGAGGCTCTGCAGCCCTGCTGACACCTGGATTTCAGACTTTTGACTTTCAGAATTGGGAGAAAATAAATTTCTCTTGTTTTAGGTCACCCCATTTGTGGTTTGGCACGGGAAACTCACAGATGAACAAAAACCCTGTTGATCCAAACTACAAAGCCCTCAGTAGTCTGAACCATGAACATTCTTCAAACTCACATCTCTCTCTGCCCCTTACTTCATCCTTCATCTTTGGCCATACTTACTTTACCAGCTCTGTTGGAGCTCCTAGTCCTTCCTCTCTCTGAAACTCTCTGATGGGTCACCTGGTGAACACCTGCACATAGCTCCTGTCTGGTCTTAAAAGTCATCACCTCTCTGAAGCCATGAGAGTCTGCTCCCACCTGTTCAATATATGTGATTTTTAGTCCCCTGTGTATCCTACAATTTATTCCACTTGTCTATTTATGTTTTTCTCTTCTACTAGACTGGAGGATCCTTAAAGGCAGGGACTGAACCTTATTTACTTCTGATAACCCCTATTCCAGGTATAATGATTGTCATACAGTGGAAGGCTAGTAAATGTTTTAATGTCTAATGCTTAAATAAAATCACTTCTGTGCAACAATTTTATACAGATGTTCATTCCTTCTTCTTCTTCTTGGAAAATCCTTCTCTGACTCTAGCACACATTCCCCGCTTGGTCCACTGTGACTTTTGTGATTGTCTTTCCTCATTCTCCTTCCCTGGCATTTTGTGTCCTATCCACCTCAAATGGCATTGCTTATAGGTCAATTTTCAGTTTTCCTTCTCTTTTAGCTCTCCCATATATGGTCTTTTTGAGCAATTTTGGTCATTCTTCTATGTTGTCGGCCTCTAAACATGGTTCTTTCCTCTCCTCTGAACTCTTTCCTACCTGCCCACTGGAAATCTCGGCACAGATGTCCCACAGACACTTTGAGCCTAATATGTCAAAAACAGTTTTCTCCTCTTCTTCCCTGCCTATTAATCTGGACAAGAAGGGCCCCCGGGCTAGAATTCTGGAAGCCAAAGTAGGACATAAGAAGAGTAGGATGAAGTAGAGCAGAAGCCGGAGGCCTTAGAGTCAAGAATACCCAGTGCCAATGTCATGGGATAGTTCAGATTAAACTTTTCTTTGGAAGGCCTTGGCAGAGATGCAGAAACCAGACAGGAGACCACAATCAAGATACCAAACCAGGCCACCAGGGAGGGCTGTCCAGGAAGGAAACAGTGCACGAAAATGTTCTGCAGAGACAAAGCCTCCGGGGTCTTCTTATGGGGCACTCTAAGATGTCAGTTTAGGTAACATCCACTTCTACAATTCCTTTTTCCTTTCACTCAGCTGTTCACATTAGAAACCTCAAAGTCATTCTTTCTCTCACCTTTCCTTTTACCCACTCTGCTTAGCAGATTCTAGGTTAAAGGGAGCTCTTAGTGTCTGTCCTTGGCTTCTGCTGCCCCATTTCCATCGTCTCTTCCTGTCTCCTGCCTGGGGCACTCAAAGACCTACAAAGGGCCCCCCCCCAAAGACCCCCCACCGTTTATAGCCTCTTCCCACATCAGTCACTTCCAACACAGCTGCCAAAATTCAAGTGCAATAAAATTGTTGGTGGTGTCCTGTTGCTTCTAGGATGAAATCTGAACTCCTAAGCAGGGCACTCAAAGTCCTTGACACACACCAACCCTCTCTTCTCTTCAACCTAGTCTGTTGCTGACTCCTGCTCTTACCTTGAACCCAAACTTGCCCAGCAACTTGCAAGCACTTTTATACTTTGGCGTATATCCACCTCCTTACCTTTCCCACCTGCACATTCTTGCTCATCTCTCAGAACTCCACTCCCATGCCACTCCTTCCTTGTATCCCTGCTGAGTGCCTTCTGGTTCATCTCCATTTCTGAGTTCCTGTGTTTGCAGTCACCCCCAATCACTTATCACACTCTGCAGGGGTAGTTATTTCCACATCCATATGCCCCACTAAACAATGGGCTTCTTGACAACAATGATAGTTTCTTATAAACTTTCAAACTCCTAGTGGTTGGTATGGAACCTGGCACATTACAAACACTTCACAATACTTATTGTGAACACTTCAATAAATATTTGTTAAATGAATGAATATGATATAAGCAAAGATGACAACTAAGAACGGAAAGGAAGAGAACATGTTATTTGTTAGACAGGCCTCAATGACTCAGTGCTTTCCCAAGAGCTCCAATTCACTAACTGTTCACTCTCAGGTAGAAAGGTTTTCATAGCTGTTACTGGCAGCTAAACAAGAGATCGGGAAGTAAATTATTCCTACAATTTGTCCAGGGCTGAACATCAGGGATGATGCCAAACAGACCAACAGAAAGTCAATGAAGAAAGCGAGTGTGGGTCTCAGATCATCAGAGCTGGAAGATTTTCAGCTCTCACCATCCTTAACTTACAGCTGAGCAGACAAGGTCCGGTGAGGCCCTGTGCCTTATCCTAGCAAGTGACAAGGCTGGGGCACAGAGGTGAGGACACAGACACTGGAGAGGGAAATGAATGGAGATGGAGCCAAAAGGAAAACAAAGTGGACTTAAGTGAACCTGAAATGCTTGAGTCATCTTTCCTCTCTTTAGTAGTTATAGATTCCTCATGCACACATATATTAAATTGCATGTTTGTGCTACTTTATAAAGAGTTTTTTTCAGCCAGGTGTGGTAGCTCACACCTGTAATCCCAGCACTTTGGGAGGCCAAGGTGGGCGGATCACAAAGTCAGGAGTTCAAGGCCAGCCTGTCCAACATAGTGAAACCCTGTCTCTACTGAAAATACAAAAAATCAGCCAGGCATGGTGGCAGGTGCCTGTAATCCCAGATACTCGGGAGGCTGAGGCAGGAGAATTGCTTGAGCCTGGGAGGCAGAGGTTGCAATGAGCGGAGATCATGCCATTGCACTCCAGCCTGTGTGACAGGTGCAAGACTCCGTCTAAATAAATAAATAAAAGAGCTTTTTTCATACATCTATTCGGTAAACAAGTGTTTCTTTCTCTGACCAGATTAGGAGCTGCAGAGGAAGGGGTCTTCAGTGTTCTTTGGGTTCCCATCTCGCTACTCTACAGACCCCTACTACTCACATATACACAGACACACACACACTCACACATGGTCCTAATGTTGGGTCTGCTTTGGCATCGACGTAGACTTACAGATGACTGTCATTGCCACTTTAGAGTAACCCATCTAATCCTGTCTGGTCAAAGGACTTTTCCTCTGTTCCTCTTCTAATTTTAGTTCTATTGACCTGATTAGCCTAATCAATTTTCTGTGGCCTCGCCCTCATTTCCTAGCTTCATTTTGAGCATAATTTCTCCTGCCCCCACCCAAGTCTTCTCTTAGTCTCTAATGTTGCCTTAGAACAATGATACTTTTCCACCACTGCCTAGGCCTAGATAACCTTTCCTATGTTCACACATTTTCATATCCCCCCTACTGCAGGAACTTCCCCCAAAACAGATAAGGTCTGGGGCCAACAGGCTGCACAGCCTGGTGCCTGGGGTGCTGGTCATTTGCCTTTTGCTCTTGGGTCCACCCCTCATCTTCCTCCTACCAGCTCTGCCTCACAGGGAGTTGAGCAGTTCTCCAGAATCATGTGTGCCCACAGAGGTCTTGGCATTACTTGGGCACTAAGCCTTCTTGGAAGATGTCAAGAGCCATAATCAGCTATTTCATGGCTCACTGATGGGATAAAAGGTGCGGCAGAGGCCAGTGCACACCCTCAGAAACCACCCCAGCTTTCTCCAGTCATGCAGCCCTGGGCCTCTGGACCACCTGGACACAGACGTCCTGTCTCTCCCAAACTCTGAAGCATGCAGACACAGATGGCGACAACTTCCCCAAAGTGTGACCACAGCAGCAAACCACACCCTGCCAATGCAACGCTATGCAAATGTGTCCAGAATCTCCATCATGCAGGTTAAGTTTCCTGAGGGAGAATGCCACCACGTGGTCAGCGCTAAGGACTTTGTGTGGACACCCAGCTGGAGCTGCTCAGCTCCTCTCAGCAGGCCTCTTCAGCTTCCCTTTGAAGGGAAAAAAGTCAAAGACCTCTTTTGGATTGTGCAGATTTTCTTTATCAGCAACCAAGACTCACAAGAACACACTCTGTGAGATGTATACCTGCCTAGTGGGACTGAAGAAGAATCCAAGGGGCCAAATGGAGTCTTCCCCTCCTTTACCATCCCAGTCTACCTTTGCCCCAGCAGGAGGGGAACTTCACCTCACTGTGTTTTTGAAAGAATTGAAGAACTGAGGAAGGGAACACTGCCTCAGAGGCTGAAAGTGGTGATTTCATCTTATAATTGCATAAAGTCAAATAGCTTACAGAGGGCTTTTGCACATGTCATTTGACATGATCTTCCCACCAACCTGTGAATAAGCTGGGCCGGTCCTGTTATCCCCACCTGATATGTCATATGCCAAAGCTCAGAGGTAAGTGACTTGCCAACGACATTGTCCACTTCAGCAACAGCTTGATAAAGGTACAATGAAGGTCTACTAAGTACAGGTGACCCTTGAACAACACAGGTTTGAACTGTGTGGGTTCACTTATATGAGGATTTTTTCCAATAAGTAATTGGAAAATTATTTGGAGATATTTGACAATTTGGAAGAACTTGCAGACAAAACTTATAGCCTAGAAACACTGCAAAAATATGGCCGGGCACGGTGGCTTAGGCCTGTAATCCCAGCACTTTGGGAGGTTGAGGCGGGCAGATCACTTGAGGTCAGGAGTTCGAGAGCAGCACAGCCAACGTGGTGAAACCCTGTCTCTACTAAAAATACAAAAACTATCTGGGCATGGTGGCGCCTGCCTGTAATCCCAGCTACTTGAGAGGCTAGGACACAAGAGTTGTTTGAACTCAGGAGGTGGAGGTTGCTGTGGGCTGAGATTGCACCACTGCGCTCCAGCCTGGACGACAGAGCGAGACACCATCCCAAAAAAAGAAAGAAAGAAAGAAACATCGCAAAAATAGACAAGAGAAAAAAGTTTAAAAATTAAAAAAACTTAGGAAGTTTTTTAAAAAACAAAAAAGAAAAACATTGCAGAAAATAAGAAAAAGTTAGGCATGTCATGAATGCATAAATGTATGAATTGGTCAACTATTTATGTTATTGGTAGGGCTTGGTCAGCAGTAGGCTATCAGTCATGAACATTTTGGGGAATCAAAATTATGCTGGGACTGCGCTGAGGGTCGGCCGCCATAACCCCCATGTTGTTCAAGGGTCGACTGTACTCAAAGTACTGAGAATGCAAGGATAAATAGGACACGATCCCCTGTCCAGCTGGTATTTGTAGTCCAGTCTGAAAAAGACACACACAGCAACAGGGGCTGTGAGACAGGCTGAACTGAGCAGTGGGGTTGAGGAGTGGATGGAGGACGGGGGAGCAGTGGAGAATCTGCCCTGGACAAGGAGACTCCAGGACACAACCTCAAGGACCAGGGAGATGACTTGACAAGGAGGGCCTGAGAACACATGGCACCCAAGACACAGAGTCCAGAGCAAAAGGATCAGAGCGGGCCCCATCGGAGCACTGTGGAAATGGCGGTAACTGCCTGCAGCACAGCAGAGCACAGAGGGCAGAGGGCAGCTGAGCAGGCAAGTTGGCACCAGGCAGGGCTGTCACAGCAAAAAGTTTGCTGAGGAACAATATTAAGGCTTCAGCAAGGGAGTAGCTTGGCAGATTTTATTTAAGATACAGCCATCATCACTCAGATAACTATTGGGAAAATGGAGTTGAACAGAGTGAAACAAGAGAGACACCAGTCAGGAAGCTAAATACCATAGACAGGAGAGAGATAGCAGGAGCAGGAGGGTGGGAGAAAGGGATGGAATTGGATTGAAAAACGTTTAAGAGGTAAAGAGTGAATATGAGAATTAAAAAAAAAGGAATGGTTCTAGATGACCTGTGTTTATGATCTGGGGCCACCTTTGACGGAGGCAGGTAATATTGAAGGAGGAGAAGGTCTTGGGAAAATGGTGACTCGGGTTTTGAACATGTTGCATTTGACAGATCTAGGAGACATTTAAGAGGTTCAGGACACAGCTAGAAATGTGAGTATGAAATGCAGGGAAGATACATCCGAGATGGAAACTTAAACTGCGAATGGGCACCATCGCCCAAGGAGACAATACAGTGAGGAGAGCTCATGCCACACTCAAGGCCGGGGAGGAATTGGCCAGAAACGTAGAAGCAGAGATGGAAGCCATGTCAGAAGCCAGGGGAGAGGAGTGAATGATAAGGCCAAATGTGGAAGAGAGAACTGAGAGGCGTCCCTTGGACTGGCCAAAGAGAGCTCACTGGTGACGTTGGACAAGCAAGGTTGAGTGTTGTGACTGAGTGCACTGTGGGTAGATGGGTCTTGAGCTGGAGGTGATGAAGAGGAGACAGCAAGGACAGATTCACTGTTCTTAATGCTGGGTAGAGAAGGTAAGACCACAAATAAGACAGTAGCAGCAGGGGACATTTCTGTGCTGTTGTACTTAAGATTGGAGAAATTTGAGCCTCTGTTGATGCTCTGAAAGAATGCTTCAACGCTAGCACCAGGAATAGGTGGTAGGGTTAGGGCTACAAATGAGAATTTTGGCTCCTAAATCCAATTTCTTATTCATATTCCAGGATGAAAAAGAGTACCAGGAGGAGAATGGGACTGAAGCAGGCAGATCGTCTCTAAGAGGAAATAGGATTGTACATTACAGTAAAACACATCCTAAGCAAAAAGGAGGCTGCATAATTCTCTGAAAAAGTTGGCAGTTGTCTAGATCTGGGTTTCCAAGGAGTGGGGCATGTCTACCTCAGACGGTGGCTAAATGCTATGCCAGTTTCTCATGACATGATCAAGAACTCGCTGACCCTACGCCATGCTTGCTAGCGTGCAACCTCCTGCCTGCTCCATCTGCGAGGGTATTGATCGGACCATGTCAAGGTGAAGGTAACTTTGAAAATGGTTTCTTTCCTTGACACTAAATACCTTTTTTTCCCACTACCATTCCCCTCTACCCCTGGCCCTCGGGGCAAGTGTCTTTGTGGGGTGCCCTGCAAGAACAGAGCAGTTGAGCTTGGTCTCTAAGAGCCTGGGGCCTGCAGCTGGAAGGCTCCACTGTCTATTGTTGTGGGACCCCAAGCAAATCATTTTATTGCTCTGTGCCTGTTTCCTCAGGGAGTATAAATACTACCTGCAAGGTACTTAGAACACTGTCCAGGACTGGGGCTCACAGGAAGTCCTATGCCTGTGTTAGGCTATCATTCTGTCTCAGACCTGGGGATCTGCAAATTTGATTCAGTCCCTGCCTGCCTTTCCAACCTACACCATGAAATCCTGGTTAAAGTAGAAATCAGATACCAGTTTTCAACTCCAGTTTGATCTCCCAGTATAGACAGTTCCCCACTGAGATGCCAGTGGGTGAAATATAACCAGATTCCTCCATAATTAGTTTCAATTATTACACCATCTTTCTGGGTAATGAAATTATTCTTTGTCCTTATGGTTTTTACTGAGAGCAATGAAAAATTATTTTCAGTCTTATTGCTAGAATCCTTCAGGTTCAGTCATAGGAATACAATTCCCTACAACAATCAAATTAATTCATTATCTTAGTATTTTACATATTTTTTACTCTGGGGGATATGAGATTGTTGCTATTTGACTATTTCTGACTGACAAAATGAGTATTTCATATGATTCAACCTAATATTTTCAACCACTGATGGAATTTCTATTTATGCAGGTGGGGTGGGGAAAATGAATTGCTTGCTGTCTAAGATAACAATAGAATTCCTTTTAGAAAGGGAACTATTTTTTCTTTGGGGAAATACATCAATGGGCATTTTGATTTTGCAGAAGATTAGAGATGAGAGAAGACTAAAGGGAGCAAAATCGCTCTGTTAGATCTGAAGATCTCAGGGGTTCTTGTTTTGCTTTTATGATGCGGAGAGTGAGATAGGGAGGCCTTGTTAAGTTTCACCTAAATCTACTTCCCAACATATTTTAGGTTTGGCCTAACGGTTTCTCCGTACATATGAACTGCAACCTAACTGGATATGTAAATGAACTGCAACCTACTCTTGTGCCAATCACTGAGTTTTGGTCAATCAAAGGCAACCAACTGTTCAAACCAGGTTCAAATAAGGCAAACATCAGGCTGTAACCAGTCCGGCTGTTCCTATGCCTCACTTCTGTTTTCTGTTCATCACTTTCCTTTTTCTGTCTATGAATAATCTTTGACCACAGGGCAGTGCCAGAGCCTCTCTGAACTCCTCCTGGTTCAGGGGCTGCCCAACTTGTGAATCGTTCTTTGCTCAGTTAAACCCTGTTAAATTTGTCTAAGGTTATTATTTTATCAGCCTAGGCTGCAAGAAAGTGTAGGCCTTGGTGCTAAGGAGGAGGCTGAACAGTGATGCGTGGTGTGGCTACATCATGGCAGAGGCGCTTGACAGGGAAGCCTCAGAGTAGCTACGTCCCCCACACACTCAGCTCCAAGTTGAACTCTCCATCTCCACACCCACCCAGCTTTCCTTACTGGCTTAGTAGCATTTCGGGGATGTCAGTACCAGAGTACTGTCTACACTGCAGCTGAGAGAAAGGGCCCTCTTATGGGACGGGACAGGACAGGACTGGAGGGGCGTGAGAAGCAGAGGTTCACACTCAAATTCAAGCATTCCTTGGGGCTGCTCAGAAATAGTGCGTGACTGGGCAGGCGTTGGCCCTCCTGAAACTTCACACGCAGTTCTAGGAGTCTGGGCGATTGGGCGACATCTGGAACTGTTCATTCTGAGAACGCAAATCATCTGCACCCTTGAAGCTTACTGTCTACATTAACGTGACTTTGCTCTTACATGAAACACTTGTCCAGGAAAATAAAAGCTGCAAATAACTTTGTTTGTTTCAGGAACTTTCTGAAAGAATTCATTCAAATGATCATTAAACGATGAGACTTTTCAATAGATAGCATCAGTGACTATTTATACCTCAAGGTTCTTTGAATCCCTTGCCTCAAAACCCTCACATTACTGCATCCACCAATCCTCATACTATAAACCCCTCCCCTGCTGCACTGAACAACCTCTAAAACCCAACCCCAAAGCCTCATAAGTACCCTGACTTAGATGCCCCATCTGAGATGCTGCTATTCAGACTATCAGGGCAGGGCTCTCCCAGACCACAGTAAGCAATGAATGACTTCAGCTTTTTGACAGGTTGTAGGAGGGCATTTTAGGGAGCTGGATTTTGCTTGGAGTATGTATGCCAGGTGCTGGGGATACAAAGGCGAACAAAACTGAACCCTTGACTTCACAGAGCTGATGTTATGATGCAGCAGACACATTAAACAACTCATCACAAGTAGTTCAATAATTATTTAAACACAACTATGGCACATGCTACAAAAAAACTACAGAGTCCCAGGGGAGTGCAGCCCTGACTGGTGTGGTGGGAAGCAGGGGCTTGGGAAGGAGCAACAGGGGTGCCTGCAGGGGAGGCAGAGGAGGTTACAACACAGTCCTGTACAGACTACATTGTTCATTTCCACGGTGCGGCAGGAGAGGGCCTTAGGCTTATTAAAAGGGAGCCTGAGTTTGTAAAGTGGGAGAAACACTGCCCTAGCCCACAGGGAAGGGAATGCAAAATATGGGCTGTGCACCAAAGTGCCTTAGATGGGAGGTTGGTGCATGACCGAGGAAGGTCTGGGGGACAGGGTTGATGCCGCCACTGCAGGACTCAGCAGAAGTGAGCCACTGAGTGTTTACCTGGTTGGGGGATGCATGGCTGAAGGGGCATTCTGGAGCCAAGTGGAAATTCGTATGGGCCTAGGCTTGGGAGGAGGAATCTTGGAGGGAATGTAGAACAATTGCCATATGGTGCCCTGGGAGGAGATGGAAGGTGAGGGCAAGGGAGGGTGTGGTTTTAAGTGGCCTTAAGTCATTCCTGAATTCCAGAGTCTAGAAGATCATAAAGGTAGAGGCTGGTGCCCTAGGGTATGAGAGATTACAACCAGTTTCATCACAGAGTGCAAGAATTGGCCTCGGAAATTCAGGGACAGCCCGCGAATAGAACTGGGCCACTAGGTCTAGACTGACTTGGATACAGCAAGGGAGAAAACCCTACCCTAAATGCGGGGTTCATTCATGGAATAGTAGGGATGAGGCAGGGAAAGTGTGCCAGGGCTGGAGGGAGGAGGGATAGCCACACTTGTCTGTGGACCATTGGGTTGGGGCAGGTGAGGAGCATGTTAAAAGTCATGCGTTAATAAGGGTTACCTGGCATAGGAGGCAGCTCTGCTCTTCCCCAGGCTAAAACAAATCACATCTGCAGCAGGACGGGGTTGCAAGAGAACTGGGACAGGCAGGGAGACACTCCATGAAAGGCTGAATCCCTGGGGTCTCCCGATGGTACAGAAGGTGTGAAGTAGAGGAGGGGTTACTGAGGCCACATGTGGAGCCTGGGTTCCTAGGAAAGTGAAGATATTGATGACACAGCAGGAAGCCTGGGGGAAGCGGGCTTGGGGGGTTACAACATCCTCATCTTGGAATGTGCTGCGTGTGAGGTGGTGGAGAATGTAAGGTCCAAGCAGAGATGGACCATAATGAGGCCCAGAGAAGTACCTGCTTCTCCAGCGGACCAGATGCTGAAGGAGGCCCAGGACTAACTGGCTTGCTCCTTGGTTCCCGCAATGCCCAGCACCTGGTCTGTGTGCAGTGGCCTTGGTCAGTATCTAATGTGGCTGCATTGAGCGTCCAAAGGCGGCTGCAGAGGTAATCATGGCGATCTGGTACCACTCACCACACTAGATGCTTGTGTGCATCTCCCCGTTGCTGGGAAGTAATAAGCACTTACTATCAAGCCCACTTATGAATGGGGAGCTAAGTAGTTTATCAGCTAGAAAGTAGCAGAATTGGACTTTGAACCCACTCCCTCTGATGGCAGAGGCTGCTCCTGGCTGTCGGCTTCCTGGGCTCTGTGGACACGGAGCAGAGAGACTGCAGGTTGTAAACCACTAAAAGAGTGCACGAGAAAGGGAGGCAAGACCTCACCCACTCAGTAGAGGCGGAAAACAAGAGGCAGGAGGCCCTCACGCACATGCCCTTCCCATTAACCAGGTAAAAGGAGTGGGAAAAAGTATAATCCTTTCCCTTCATTCTCCCCATCCTTTATCTGCAGGACAGAACTGAGCTACCGCATCGCTTAGGAAATAGATCCTTAAGGGGCCCAGAAGCTTGGAAGCAGTCACTGTGTTCTGAAGCCAGATGACTCACCTGGACTCTAACTACAGTTAAAAGTCCAGGGTGCTGAATGTTAACTCATTGTTGAGCTCTGAAGGGAATCACAACACAGCATCGTTCCTACAGAGGTGACCTTCCAACACCCCTCCTCTCCCCACACACCGCACCCACACACACACCCACACCCACACCACACATACACATCACACACACCCACACAGCACACTCTACACACCACACACACGTGCCCCACACACACCCACACACAACACACATACACATCACACACACATCCCCCACACAGCATACTCTACACACCACACACACATGCCACACACACATCATCACAAACAACACACATACACCACACCACACACATGCCCTACGTGCTACATTGGCACATCATGCAAACATACATCACACTCCATAAACACACTCCCACATACATCACACACCACAAACACCACACACACGGACCACACACACTACACACACAGACCACACACACACAAAGACCGTACATACAGACCACACACACAAGCAGACCATACACACAGACCACACACACACACACACAGACCACACACACACAGACCATACACGCAGACGACACACACACACACACACACAGACCACACAGATCACACACAGACCATATACACACAGACTATGCACATGCAGACCATATAGACCACACACACATACACACACACACACTGCACACACAGACCACATACACACAGACTACGCACATGTAGACCATATAGACCACACACACACACACACTACACACACAGACCACACGCAGACCACATGCACACTGACAACACACACACAGATCATGCACACAGACCAGACACACAACCATACGCACAGACCATACAGACCACACAGACCACACACACACAGACACATACATGCACACAGACACACACCACACAGATCACACACACACCGCACGCACACACACAGACCACACACACACACAGACCATACAGACCACACATACACACAGACACACACACACACAGACCATACACACACAGACCACACAAACCATACACACACACACACACATCACACCACACACCCCTACGTAAAAGAATTCTGGGAGTAATTACAAAGTCTCCTTGTCCCTGGATGCTGTCTTCTATCTGAAACTGAAGCTCCGGCTCAGGATTTCTAATTAGATAGATGTTTTCCTCTACCGGGAGACACTGAGTCATTAGATAATTTTCTGATGATCTGCACGTACCTCTGAAACAGATGTCCCCTGCCACCATCAGCAGCACATAAACATTTAGACGTAGCTGAATTCCCCACAAGTAAGGAGATTAAGCAGGGTTGGGGTTTGGGATGTGTGAGCCATATCCTATCAGAACTAAAAGATAAAGAACAAAATGTATTTAAATCTCCCTTCCCCCTCTTCTGTACTGCTTAAATCATTGCACAGAAGCATACTTAGAACTAAGCGGTGACTATCACCAGTGTTCTCGCTCTATTTCACCCGTCAAGTTAAGCACCTTCTTATCGCAGCTGAAGTGGTGGTAGAAGAGGCTGGATCTTACACAGCCTGCCCCTGGCGGGATACATCCCCAGGGAGTTGACATACTTAAAGAGTAAAGCAGCTCATTTCATCAGATTAGTTTACACAGAAGGGAAAGGAGACTTCAGAGGCCAGTAGGCAAAGAGCCTTTTTGTTCTTTGTAATTTGACTCTGTAATTTGGTTATTATTTTTGTTTAATTCTACAAGCAGCCTGTGAGAGGAACTGACTCTGCATGGGGCCATCTTGTCAATGTTAACAACTCCCTTATTTATTTGCCTGGGAGAATCCTCCCATTTTGAAATATAGCATGAGATTCAGGGCTTATGTCTGCCTGGCTGCTGCCCAAGACCTTCCTCAATTAAGGAGGCACTTGTCATGAGACCCCCTCCCCGCCCAGGGCAGGGTCCTGTACCACGAGATAGGGACTCCAGGGCCCAGAATCAGGTCATCTACTGTCCCCTTCTTCCCACCTTCCCTCCTCTTCCCAGGACATTCTGAGCTATGGACACCAGACATTCACAGTCCTGTCTCCCGTGTCATTTTTTAACTATCTTACTCTGTCTTGATTCCTTTATGTGCATTTGACATGCCCATGCAACCATGTAAAAAGACTTGCTTCTGGTCAGTCTCAGTGGCTCATCCCTGTAAACCCAATATTTTGGGAGGCCGAGGCTCAAAGATTACTTGAGGCCAGGAGTTTGAGACCACCCTGGGTAACATAGCAAGACCTTATTTCTATTTCAAAAAACTTAAATTAGCCAGGCATGGTGGCACACACCTGTAGTCTTGGCTACTCAGGAGGATAGCTTGAGACCAGGAGTTTGAGACTTCCGTGAGCTATGATCACGCCATTGCACTTCAGTCTGAGTGACAGAGCAAGATCCTGTCTCTATTTTTTAAAGACTTGCTTCCTTTCTGTTCATTTTCTGTTCTTAATTATTCAATTTGTTTGGTTTTGTGTGCTTTTGGCTCCTACTTTTGTCTTACTCCTTAGGTGGGCCACCCAACCTGGACCTTAGTCCCCTGGGGACTCAGCACTTCCTTGGACACCAATCATGCCCTAATTGGACTCCACCCTGATTCTCTACCCATTGAGCTGGAGGGGGAGATCTTTTGAAACACCATAGGATGGACAAAGCACTAGGTTTTTCTAGAGTGCTTGTGAAAATGCAGATTCCTGGGCCACACTCCAGACTTCCAGAATTAGGATCCCTTAGGAGTGGAGCCAAGGAATCTGCATTTTACAACCTCCCCAAATGTGTCTTACGCCTACTGAAGTTTGAGAACCACAAAATCTAGATTTTAGAGAGACCAACTTCTCTAATTTATATCAGATAGGATTTGTGTTAAATGCTTCAGAAACCCAGCAAAGGCTTGAGATAAGACTGTTCCCTCAACGTCATTGCAGGGGCTTTCTCTAGTTATTTCTGTTCAAAAATGACTCATATTTTTTGAGCAGTTAATATGCCAGGTTAACCCCCAAATTAATCTTTACAACAACCCCATGACATAAGTACAAGAAACTAAAGCTGAGAGAGGTTATATGGCTTGCCCAAGATCACACAGTTCATCATGGAGTTAAAATCACAACTAGATTCTGCCACATATAAACATAGGAAAACTGTATCAGGTGGGTAGCCTGGCTTGGGTCAGCCTCTAGTGTCTGCAAATACACAGAATTCTGATTCCTAACTTCACACAGACAGCCCCTTAGCATAGAGCTTAAAGCAGGGGAACAACAGAGAGGGAAAGGATGGCCTCAGAAAGATGCTCATGTGGATAGTGTGAGTTCTAAAATCAGCAAAAGGAATTCAAGTCAATCTGTGTGGGGATTCCGGCTGGGCTGGGAGCTAACTCTATCACAAAGCTCTCAAACTGGGCTACCACGCAGGGAGAAGTCAATGTCCAGTGATGTCTAGTAAATTTGATTAGGGTGGAGACCAAAATCAGGAAATTCAATTCAAATAACTGCCCCTGCCATTAAAATATTGCATGTTTTTAGCTGAATTATTCAGAATTTTCCAGATAATCACCCTACGTTATTAATGACCTCAGTATATGTCACTTTTGGCTCTCAATACGTATCTAAGCAACTCATTCTCAGTAACCCTGTGATTCTGAGAGAAGAAAAAAAGTGGACTGAAGGAAGTCCATGGGGAAACCTGGAAGAAAAGCATGAGCCAGCTCTGTTTGGCCTTACCCTTGGCTGTCCCAGGGAGACTCATGCGTCTGCTGTGTCACGCCACCAACAGCCATGCATTATGCAAGTCTGACCTACATTATGGTATTGAGACATAACTGCTATAATAGCAGGCAAAGTTTAATGTTCCTTGAAATTTTTTAATTTATATTTTTACCAGAGCAATACAGATATAAAGGTTTTTTGAATTTTTTTTTTCTCTTAAAAAAAAAAATGAGATGGGGCCAGAAGGCAGGGGTGGGCAGTGGTCATGCTATGTTGCCCAGATTGGTCTGGAACTCCTGGGATCAAGGAATCCTCTTGCCTCAGCCGCCTGAGTAGCTGAGACTAAAGGAACACTCCACCAAGCCCAGCTTTGCATAAAGGTTTTTACATTCCAATATACCACAAGTCCTGGAAATTAAAAAAGGAGTTTCCTGACACCATTTCCTCTACCCTGAATTCCAACCCCCAGAGGTGACTCTTTTGTTTTGTTTTGGAGACAGAGTCTCAGTCTGTTGCCCAGGTTGGAGTGCAGTGGTGTGAAAACAGCTCACTTCCCGGATTTCAAGCAATCCTCTTGCTTCAGCCTCTATGACTCTTGGCACGTGCCACCATGCTCAGCTAATTTTTTTTTTTTTTTTTTTTTAGAGACCAGGGCGGGAGGGAGGGAGGAGGGGGTGTCTCACCATGTTGCCCAGGCTGTCTTGAACTCCTGGCCTCAAGTGATCCTCCCATCTCAGCCTCCTGAAGTGCAGAGATTATAGTTGTGAGCCACCACAGCTGGCTTCTTTTAGCTTTTCTTTAGAGTTCTTAGGAATTCTCTTAGGAATTTTCCTTTGTATTTTCAAATGATACACTTATATGGCTGTGGGGTTTTTTTCTTCATTTTATAATTTTAAGCATCATCTACTGAATTCCTATTACATAAGATTGGAATCTAGCTCTTACGTCAACATATCCCTCTCCCCACCCACCGCCTGTACTTCCTCACTGCCATCCTCTTAACGTAGTAATGCCACAAATTTTGGCCCAATCAATATGTAATGTTTACATTATTTACAACCATGTGAATATGGCTCAAGGCTGAGTCATATAATGTACTATAAATACATTTTGTTACTAGCACGTTGTTTTTCTAGAGATAGTATGTTCTTTTTGTGTAGTTTTCTATGTACCTATCACTTATTCCTAATCAAATTCTTCAAACAAAGCTACAAAATTCCTCTGAATAAAATACAGACAAAGGCATCAGATAATACACCTTTTTTTTTTTTTCTTGGAAACATCCCTCCTGAAGCCTCCTATCTTCTTGACCCCACCTGCACAGGCTGTTCCCCAGGCCTGCCCTACATACCTGGGGCTCCACCCATCACAACCTGGGAACTCCCTGTGACTCTCTCCTGTGTGGGACCTGAATCCCAAATCATTTTTCTCAACTTACTTCTTCTTTTGATTAAGTTTACTAAGAAGTGTGCATGGAAAATACATGTTTTTTAGACCTTCCCTGTCTGAAATTGTCTTTGTCATACCATATGACAATACTCAGTTGACTGCATGTAGAATCCTAGGATAGATGTCATTTCCCCTCAGAAATTTGAAGGCCTGCTACTCAGTTTCCGAGCTTCCGACAGGACTGTTGAAAAGTCCAATAGCATTTGAATTTTCATTCTCTGTATATGAGCTATGTTTTCCTCTGTGGAGCGTTTGTAAATCTTTTTATCTCAGCCTCTGAGAACACACGCGGACATACCTTGCTGCTGGCGTTTTGCGCTCATCGTGTGCTGGCATGTGGTAATAGACCCTGAGGCCTTGTGTCTTTCATTTCTGAAATTTTTACTTAAATGACATCTTTGACAAACTCTTCCTCCATTTCCCTCATTCTCACTTGGAATTCCTTTTAGTAGGATGTTGGGGCCTTGTGGACAGACCATTTAATTTTGTCTTTTTCTCCTATTTTTAAAATGCCTTTGTATTTTTGTTCCAGTTCCTAGAAGATTTTCTCATCTTTATCCTACAGTATTTCTTTTTATTTTTTTTTTCCACATTAAATTTTGTTTTAATGGGCTTAAAATTCTGAGGCCAATTTTTGGTCACATTGTTTCCATTTTAAAATCTAAAAATTTAATATTGCCGTGAAAGAGCTAGTCCACAAAACATTCTTTTCCTTTTGAAGCTTTTATGATCCACTGTACCAATAGCCGATGTTTTACTCTTGAACACAAATGACTCAAATTGTCCATCAGGACAAATGGTGCCGAGTCAATTCTGGGCCAGATTGAGACTAGGGCACAGATGTGGGATGGAATATTCTTTTAACCTCTGAGATTTCTGGATGTACATTTTGCTTTGCTGCCTCCATCAGCCTTCTTGTTAACTGTCTTCATGACACCCACAGCTGCAGACTCTGTCATATCTTGGACAGCAAAACTGTCTCCGGTCTGAGAAGCTCTTTACACACGTGACCCTGGCAGGAACCACACCAACTGCAATATCATCACCAGACTTCCAGATGTTGTGCCTTTTCCAGCTTCTTGCCGCATCAAACTTCCCCTCGCAAACCACAGAGCAGTATGGCCACTCAGCCCGGGGTTTGGCCAACTCTGATTTGGCCTGGATGGCCAAGGGTTCTCACCTATGCAAAGTTGGAAGCTTCCAGAGCAGGGAGAAGCCATTCCTTCTGCAATGAGCATCACTGATGGACAGGTTTTTGATGCTGAAGCCTATGCTGTCATGAGGCAGAACTTTGCTGTAAGCAAAGCATTTCAATAGAAGTTGCCTCGGTCGTTGTTTTGACTTGGAAAAAGTGACCACCAGATCTGCACCTAGAGTACCAGTCACCACTTGACCCATGGGGACAGCACCAATTGTCCTAAAGGAGTGGACGGAGGCCCTGTCAGTTTCATGCAGTGGGTGGTGCACTCCCACAGCACCAGCATTCTCATGGTGATGTTAGCACACAGCTCCCGCATCTTGTCATCTGAAAGTGATGCCAATGCTACCATGTGGGTTATGGTAACTTTTTTTTTTGGAGGCAGAGTCTCACTCTGTTGCCCAGGCTGGAGTGCAGTGGCACAATCTCGCTCACTGTAACCTCCACCTCCCGGATTCAAGCAATTCTGTCTCAGCCTCCTGAGTAGCTGGGATTACAGGTGCGTGCCATCACGCCCAGCAAATTTTTGTATTTTTAGTAGAGACAGGGTTTTATAATGTTGACCAGGCTGGTCTCGAACTCCTGACCTCAAGTGATCCGCCTGCCTCGGCCTTCCAAAGTGCTGGGATTACAGGCGTGAGCCACCGTGCCTGGCCCTTTGGCAACTTTTTAAAAACATACATGGGACTGCTTTGGTGGCTTCCTCATGTTTCTCCTGGCTCAATGGAATCTGCTTTCTAACACCAGCAATGAAGTGTTTCACACCCAAGGTGTAAGACAAAGAGCACACTCTAGGTCTGCTAATGCTTTGCATTACCTGCTGCAAATTCTTCCACACCACAGCTACAATCAGGAGGGCCGGCTGGAGATGTGCGTATACTCATGTTTCAGGTAAAGTCTCTTCCACATAGTGTTCTGAGGTATGGTAGGCCAAATAAGAGCCCCCAGAGATGTCCACGTCCTGGCCCCTGAAAACCTTTATGTTATACAACAAAGAGGACTTTGCAGATGTGGTTAAGGTTATAGATCTCAAGATGGGGCAATTATCCAGAATTAACTAGGAGGGCACAATTTATGATCTCTTAAAAGTAGAGAACTGGCTGATGTCAGAGAGATGAGGAGACAGGAGAGATTCGAAGCATGAGAGGGACTCCACTCACTGTGGCTGGCTTTGAAGATGGAGGACGAGGCCAGAGT
Organism: Theropithecus gelada; assembly: GCF_003255815.1. Classification (NCBI taxonomy): domain Eukaryota; kingdom Metazoa; phylum Chordata; class Mammalia; order Primates; family Cercopithecidae; genus Theropithecus; species Theropithecus gelada. Next base: position 202,608,175 of record NC_037668.1, on the reverse strand, counting down.
CAGGGGATGCAGGGGTGGCCTCTAGAAGCTGGGAATGACCCAGCTGATGCCAGCAAGGAAATAGGGACCTCAGTCCTACAATCACAGAGAACTGAGTTCCGCCAATGATCTGAATACTTAAGGAAACAGATTCTCCCCTTGAGCCTCCAGAAAGGAATGCAGTCCTGCTGACACCTTGAGTGTAGTCCAGCAGGACCCGTGGAGAACACATTTCAGATAACTCATTTGTAGCTGGGCACAGTGGCTCGCACCTATAGTCCCAGCTCCTGACGCAGGGGTCAGAGAAGAGGGACTGAGGCAGGCAGGAGGATCACTTGAGCCCAGGAGTTTAAGTCCAGCTGGAGCAGCATAGAAAGATCCTGTCCCTAAAATAAGAAAAAAAAAAAAAACCCACAAAGAAAAGATAACACATTTATGTTGTTTTAAGCCACAAAATTTGTGGTATTTCGTTACAGCAGTGATAGGAGACTAATACACAAAGCATCCATGTGGTTGCTAGTGGTCGCTTAGTACTTGCTGGTCTCAGACTCCCACATGGAGCCATCAGTGGGGATCCGTGTTCCTGTTTAGCCGTTAATTTATGACCCAAGTGTGTTTGGAAGCCGTTTGCACATGAGGGCTTATGAGGACCCTTCCGGGTTTAACTGGCTTTTAAAAACTACAGACCTCTAGTGTGGGTTTTCTCCTTATTAGTCAGAGTACAGGATTCTATGTGCCTTTCGCTTCTCTTCTATATTAGACTCAGTGTCAACAGGGCTCTGGCTTCGTCCATCTCCCCTGATTTTACCGGCACATTACAATGGGTGAGCCCTGCCAGCAGGCAGTGAGGTGCAAGGGAGGGGAGGGGGGCGCACTGGACCCTGTTTAGAAGACAGGTGGGTCAAAAGCACTTAGTTCTCCAAGCTTCTCAGGGAGTGGGGCCTTCACATCCCCCATGCCTCCTTCACAGATTGTTGTCCGGAAATTAAATGAGATCATTTATGTGAACATTCTCTCTCTCTAGCTTTCTCACTCTCTTACTCTCTCTCCCCTTCTCTGTCTCGTGTGTGTGTGTGTATGTGTGTGTGTGATAATTCTCTTTTTATTTAACTTTTTAATGAAATGCAAACTATTTACAAAAAAAAGTGTACAACTTGCAACGACCTAATTCAAAGTGAATAAACTCAATATCAAAAATAGAACATCTTCAGCACCCCAGCTGGCCCCTTCCTGCCCCCACATCACTACCCCCAACTCTAACCACTATAACCACCCCCATCATTACCCCCAATTATAACCACTACAGCCACCCCCATCCCTACCCCCAACTATAACCACTCTGATCTTCTAACGCCACAGATTGGTTTTGTCTGTTTTTGTTTTGTTTTGTTTTGTTTAGATTACTATTACACAAATAGAGTAATAATATATAATCTTCTGGGCCTGGATTCTTTTGCTCAACTTCATGTTTGTGAGGTACATCCATGTTGTTGTACATATCTGTCATTATTCTGAATGTTTTAAATACAAAACAATAGATAAAATTGGCTTTTCACTCTACAGTTCAAATGCCATTTAGAATAATAATTTCTTCCACTTATCTTAAAAGCTACCAGCAGGAGCAATGAATTGTTTGTGTTTTAAACATATTCATGTAATAGATCTAAAATTCTTTCCTTTATGCAGAAGAAATGGCAAGGGAACCATGATTTGTCTGTGTCATCATAGCCTGTCAAATTCTCCAGGTGCCTAATGGGCTTTGTCTGAATGTCTCTCACCTGCTTCCCTCCCACAAGTCCTGGGGAGGGCTCCTTTGCTCCAGGCCAGGTAGTCCCTCCCCACAAAGAAGCATCCCCTGATTACCCTAAGAACAGACAGGAGAACAATAACAGTATCCAATCTTAGATGCTGTTTTTAATCTATATTTATGTAGCTGTGAAAATTAGCAGGGCCATGCCATCCATCTCCAAGGGAAATATAAAGATTAAACTGAATAGGAACAGTGTAACTACATCAGAGTCTACCATCCAGTATAGTTATGAGGTCACTAAAATTAATGAAACTTTTCTTTAGCTAATGAAATAGCCTGTGGCCAGATCAAATACCAATGAAATTCATTAACTTCTAATCTAGGGAGCAGGAGAGCCAAATTGAATTTTACATGCTAATGTTTTCTGAAACAAAGCAAAATCAAAAGCCTCGGCAAAAAGAAATGAGACATTTGGAAGCTTATCACTAGGCTGCCAACATTGTCTTTCTCTCACACCATGCACTGTACCTAACTGTTGCACCTTGTCATGTTCTACATTAGCAAAGGAACCCCACAGACACTAAAAAAAATTCTGTAAAGGAGTAAAGTGCCTAGGACGGATATAGTTATTACCTAGCTGGCAATTCATGAGAATAGCAGACAGTTTTTCAGCAGAGAGAAGGCAGATTGATGACAGCTTGGATGAGTGCAATTCACAGATGCTGTGCTGGGTACCCAAGAGCAGGACACGGGCAGCCAGCACTTTCCCCAAACACTTGTGACTTTATTACCTAATTTCTACTCACCTCTTATTATATTTGCTCTAGAAGTCAACACACGCTTGTGGCAATGAATCCAACTCGGTGACTTCCTTTTACAAAACAAATTCCAATCAGTGGCAATATTTGAAGAAATGAGAATGTAACGATACTGACTACAGACCTGACACTAGAGAAAGACGAGACTCTCTCCCAGGGGCATAGCAACACACACTGGGGCCCGCTGCTCCCACAAGCTGGTAATTTAGCCCAGCAGATGCAACAAGGCCACTTGGAAACACCAAACTGCATGATCTTGGCTCCTGGCCCAGCCGCTAATTTGTTGAAGGCAGAAGTGACCCTGTGAACCATTCAAAGGTGTATGTTTCTTTGAGAGGAGAAGTGGAAATATGGACTATAAACTGCTCCCAGGAAAAAAAAAAAAAATCAGATGAGAGAGAAGGAAAACTCCTATGCTGTGACAGTTTATTTGTAAACAAAACATCTAAACATATGCCTCTGGGAGCTCCCTTTCTTGTGGATCTCAACCACAGATAGTGTACAAGACATAAGTACATATTGGAGTTAAAACTGACAGCTTCCCTCTCACACTTTTGGACCTCTTTTTATTGTTTTCCATTCCAGAATGTTCATGGTAATTTGAGTGAACATGGGTTCTGGCTTTCAGATTTTGATTTCTGATGTCTGCCACCATCCCTCCTGAGCACTGTCACCAGATTCCTCTGTGGAGAACAAGGCAACCTGCATCCAACATTGACACAGCGGAATCTCTCCACTCAGAGAAGCGCAAGTTTCTCTGCCAAGCACACAGGACGCTTCACAACCCAACACCACATCTCCTTGCAGTTTCCTCAGTACACCCTAACATAACCCCTCTAGCCCATCCAGCTAGGCCCCTTGCTGTGTCCCCTGCAGACCATGCATGGTTCTAGGTCTGTTCCGTTCCACTCTCCTCACTAGCCTCAATTCTACTGCATTCTGATAACCTTTGTGTTGCAACGCAGATGTTATTCTCTCTGTCCACGGTGCTCCTGGGGCCAGGCAGGCAGTGTAGAAGCATGATACACAAAAAAGAGGACTTCGTTTTTTAGGGTGTTCCAGGGATCAGACTGGACCAAGGGAGACAGTCACCCAGGATGGGTAAAGAAAAAAATCTAAATCCTAGCCAACGAATCGCCCGAGGGCATAGGAGTCCAGGAAGTGGCACTAAGCTTCAGGTCCAAAGGGTGGAAGAGGGCACAGCGACAAATCCCCTAGACACATGGTGGGACTGCACACTGCTGCTGTCTGCCACGTGGGTTAGGTGTGGCCACAGGTCAATGAAATTGGAAGTGATAATCCTGAATAAGTATTATTCCTCTTTGCTGTTTTGCTTTGGTTTACAGACTAGTGGTGCATACCATTTCACTTGATTTTCTTTCTCCTTCTAACTACAGTTGATAAACTTATTTAGTATTTGGTCACTCCTGGCCACAAGCTATAGACTTCCTTTATTTTCATAATCTCATGATGCTGAGTGACAGTACTTGAGAGGAAGAATCTGGTGTGAGCAAGGAGCTCCAAGTTCTTGGGTTAATTTTGTGAGTGGAAATGACATGCTCCTCTTTTTGTTTAATCTACATAAACACTTCTCTTAAGAATACCTTGATTTGAAGAAAAGTTGCGAGGATAGCATACTGAGTTTCCACATGCCCCTCCCCTAGTTCCTCCTACTAGTAACACCTTACATTTTCTGGCTACCTTTGTCATAGTTAAGGAACCAACCTTGGTGCATTAACTAAAGTCCACACGTTACTCAGATTTCACTAGGTTTCCCCGAAGGTCCGTTTTCTGTCCGGGGTCCCATCCAGGACATCACATCGCATTTGTTTGTCATCTTTTTCTTAGCCTCCTCTGGGCTGTGGCAGTTTCTCAGACTTTCCTCATTTTTGATGACTTCGACAGTTTTGAGGAATCCAGGGCAGGTATTTTGTAGAATATACTTCAGTTTGTGTTTGTCTGATGTTTTCACCATGATTATTAGACTGAGGATATGGGTTTGGGGTGGGAAGACCACAGAGGTGAGATGCCCTCCTCATCACATCCCCATCACATCATGGTACCAACATGTCTCATTAGAGCTGCGTGTAGACTTTTGTCACTGGGCCGATGTGGTCTTTGCCCGGCTTCTCCACTGCAAGGGCCCCACGCTCTACAGGGGGAGTACAGTAGGGCACAGTGCATTCTGAGGGCTGGGCAGCTAACCCACACTGCCTTTGTATCTATCATCTGGAATCCTTCCACACAGGAGGTGTGTCTCTCAGCACTTGGGCCTCTCTGGGATGAAAGTTTTAAGTGCATACAAAGGCTTTGCCAAGCTCTCTCTTCCTGATGCCATGATGACTATAAATGGCAGCTCCATGGCCTGGATCCAGAGGGAGAACAATGACACCATGATGTATAACGTGAACAAGAAATTAATCTTTATTGTTTGAGCCATTGAGACTTTGGGATATTTTTTATGGCACCATAACTTACCTTCCCCAAGAAAGGGTAAAACAAGGTTATATTCTCAAGGGCAGTAGTCAGGAGGGTGGGGGCCATGAAAGGGCCAGCGTGTCTATTAATGGTTTACGACTGATGCTGGAACACAGTCATATATGAGAGGTCTGCTCTGACATGACATGGCCTCCACAGACTGGGGTCCAGATGGCACTAAACCCTCTTCCAGAGTGCAGCTTCTCCTTCCAGATCTCTCCTAATCACTGCAACACACATTGGTTTTATCACACTTCAAATCTAAAATAAAATCATCTCCCCTCAGTCACAGCCAGTGCCTCCTCCTGACTTTGTATTTCTGCCCCTGGTGCAGTTATCTTCCCTTTCCTGGCTTAAAATCTTAGTGTGATTGTTGAGCACAGCTTCTGTGGTGGTCAGTCATTTCCAGAGATTCTACCCACAATGTGACATTGGCACTCACCTTTTCCATGCCTCCCTCTCTCGAGCTCAGAGCCTCCTCCCCTCTGTCTACACCACTGTGACAGATCCTAATTAACCTCCTGCTCTCTCTTCACCCTTCTCTTCTCCTCCAGGTATCTGTCTCTAAACTAAAGACCAGATCAGTTCTTTTTTCCATGTAAACTACCTTCTTGTTCTACCACTGGTCTTCCATCGTCTTTTCCTTCCTCATCTCCCTGTCCAGTCTTATTTCCCATGAGCCTTTCACCTCAAGTCTACACCTCAGATATCCCTGTTAGATCTGTTTTCCAAGTACTTGCAATTCTCTGTAAGCGGGTTACTCTTCCTGTTCTGCCTTAACCTCTCGTCTTCTTCTCCAAGTGGCAAGTTCTGGCACCTCTTCAAGTTCCGGCTCAAATGTCATCTCCTCTATGAAATCCTTACTGACTCGTCCTATTCCAGGCAGAATTAATCATTCCTTCTTCCTTTTCCAATTTAGAAACAATCACGTTCATTCTTTAATGTTTGACTCAAGAAAAACCTCTTATTTTCTTTCTTTCTGTATTAGTTTGCCAAGGCTGCCATAATAAACACCATTGCCTTGGCTTAAACAACAAAAATGTATTCCTCACAGTCCTCGAGGTTAGACGTGTGAGATCAAGGTGTTGGCAGGTTTGGTTTTTTTCTGAGGCCTTCCTTCTTGGTTTGCAGAGGGCCACCTTCTCCTGCGTCCTCACACGGTCTTCCCCACATGTGCGTCTGTGTCCTAATCTCCCCTTCTTACTAAGACACCAGTCGTACTAGATCAGAAGCTACCCATATGACCTCATTTTACCTTAATTACCTCTTTGAAAATCCTGTTTCCAAATAGAGTCATACTCTGAGGTACTGGTGGTTAGGACTTCAATGTGTGAATTTTGAGGGTGCACAATTCAGCCCAGAACATCTTCCTTCCTTCCTTTTCTCCTTCTCCTCCTTTTCCTTCTTCTCTTTCTCCTTCTCTCTCTCTCCCTCTTTTTCTCTTTCATTTATATAAAAAAGATAAATTGATCCCTGAACTTTCAGCAGGAATAAAAAGCAGTAAAGACATTATCCTTGTCCTCAAGCAGCGGCTAGCCTCTCACAGGGGACAGACATGGAGCCGAATAAGCCCAAGCTCCCTTCAGAAGACACCAACAGCCTCTGTGGCGCTCTATCAGGGCCCCATGCCCCAGGTTCCAGTGCAGATCCTCGCATTGGACTAGAGTGCCTCGTCTAGCTTCCTGTCACAGGGACGAATTGTGAGCTTCTGAGGTCAGGGCCACCTTAGTCATCTCCGAATTTACAGTGCCTTGAAATGCACCTGGTACATAATAAATGATTAACAAATATTGGTTGAATTGAACCCAAATAAATTGATATTATATTTTTACTCCTGAAGGATTTTTTGCTGATAGATTAACTTTTTCATCAGACTTAAACAAGGGACAAGTTTCTTTGTTAAAGTCAGCAGCTCAAAAGTGATCAATTATATGGCATTTTGCAATTTTTTTTTTTTTAAGAAACAGTCTTACTCTGTTGCCCAGGCTGGAGTGCATGGCTTACTGCAGCCTTGACCTCCTGGACTCAAGTGATCCTTTTGCCTCAGTCTCCCAAAATAGCTGGGACCACAGGTGTGTGCCACCATGCCCAGCTAGTGTGTGTGTGTGTGTGTGTGTGTGTTAAATTTTTTATAGAGACAGGATCTCACTATGTTCCCCAGGTCAGTCTTGAACTCCCGGGGTCAAGTGATCCTCCTTCCTGGGCCTCCCAAAATGCTAAGATTACAGGCATGAACCACCCATAATTTGCTTTTTAAACTGATAAAAATACAAATTAACATCTTTGAAAAAGCAATGTTTCTACCATTTTCTGGGGAAAATGACTTCTGGGTTTCCTTCTATTTAGGAATCTCTCAGGTCTTTCCTATTGCAATAAGTTGTGTCTCTAAAAATTGTAACTGCAATAGCAAATTAACATTAGTTGTATTTTGATGCCAACCAAAAATAAAAAGGAGCCTCATACTCTGAAAGTGATAAGCAAGGAGAATCTTACAAAGACTGGAAAATATTTTGAGAAAATAAAAACTGCAAAATTAGAAGCATTCAACTTAAGTATTATATAAAGTTTAAACAACTAATGAGTAGTGTTAATGGTCTGTTCTAGTTTAAGGTTATTGGTGACAGCATTTGTAACTGGCTGTTGGCTCACGTCAATGATCTACCGTAATTGGCAGACTGAGAGTCCCACTTTCCTTTTTCTTTGGAGACTAACGGTAATTTTCCCCCAACCTTATCTCTACCTTCTCTCTAGGAGTGAGGTTCTGTAGAAGGTCTTCGTGTGACCGCTCGTGGCTGTCTGTGCCCTGCCGTAGCCTGCGAGGCAGAGCGGAAGCTGGGCGCTGCAGGAGAGGCAACAAGGCCTCGCCGAGGGGCAGAAACCAGGAAGCTGGGCCAGCCACGCCCTGAAGACTCTGCTCCTCCCCGTAGTAGAGACCAGGTGTGACTTCCCATGGGGAGGGGGTGGTGAGAGTTGAGACAAACTGTCTCTGAAAGTGAAGAGGCCTCAGGCAGGCGGAGCACCACGCACTCTGGAAGAGTGACACAGGACCCACTGGAACTAAAACTGTGATGTGATGAAATGTTGTCAAAGCAAAATAACAACAACAATAAAAATACTAGCAGGCACTTACATAGCACTATGAGCCGGCGTTCTGGCAGCTTTACTTATATATTAACACAGTATGAACTATGTTTTTGTTTAATATCACACACTTACCAGTTGCAAAAGACTACTAATGCCTACATTTTTCTGGCAAGATGTCGTTTTCCATTAAGGCTCTATAAGGCTGGGTGTGGTGGCTCACATCTGTAATCCTAGCACTTTGGGAGGCCAAGGCAGGAAGATCACTTGAGCTCAGGAGTTAGAGACCAGCCTAGGCAACATAGCAAGACCCTGTCTCTACAAAAAATTTAAAACATTAGCAGATCATGGTGGTTCCTGTAGTGCCAGCTACTCTGGAGACTGAGGTGGGAGGATCACTTGAACACGAGAAGTCAAGGCTGCACTGAGCTATGATGGTGCCACTGCACTCCAGCCTGGGTGACTAAGCAAGACAGTGTTTCCAAAAAAAAAAAAGAGAGAGAGAGAAAGAAAAGGCTCCTTTAAATCCAGCCTTCAGCAGATGAGGGGAATAAAACGGGCATGCCTTATATTAAGAAGGCTATTCGGGATTGCCCAGCAAATCTTTTTTTTAAGCTGTTTATGCCACATAATTAAGCTCATAAAATTTTCTTTGAAGAACCAAATAGGTTATATAACCAAAAGCCAAAGTCAAGTGATTCTTATGAGCAAACAACATATAGTTAATCTATAAAATTCTTTTGGGACCTCATACTGTTATAAAGTTTTTCCTTACATAGAAACAAAAGCTTCTTCCCATAACATCCTTCTTTATTCTTTATATCTCTTTCAACAGCTCAAAGTGTGTTTGGTCCTCTGAGAAATCCCTGAGCAAATGCGGCAGTCATTTGCCCTGGGTGGTGTCTTTCTTCTTTACTAAACCTAATCAATTCTTCTAACTCTTATTTATGAGAGATGTACATAAAGTATATGTTTATATAAAATATGTTTATAGAACTGTGTACTGTGTAGTTTAGCAGTGGACACTGTTTGCGTGGTTGCTCAAGTACATGATGCATTGATAATTCATATACAAGAAGTGCTTTTGGGTTGGACTCTGGTCGGCGGGATGGGAACACACTATACAGCTGATCTTTGAACAACTGGGGTTTGAACTGCATAGGTCCACTTATACACAGATTTCTTCGATACAAATTACACAGAATGCACTGGCCTCTCCTACCTCCCCTTCCACCTCCATCGCCTCTTCTGCTTCTGCCACCCCTGAGACAACAAGACCAACCCCTCCTCTTCCTCCTCCTCCTCAGCCTGCTCAACATCAACGCGAAGAAAAGGAAGACCTTTATGATGATCCACTTCCACTTAATAAATAGTAAATATATTTTCTCTTCCTTTCGATTTTCTTAATAATATTTTCTTTTCTCTAGCTTACTTTATTGTAAGAATACAATATATAATACATATAACATACAAAATATGTGTTAATCGACAGTTCTGTTTTTGGTAAGGCTTCTGGTCAACAGTAGGCTATTAGTAGTTTAGTTTTGGGGCAGTCATACATGGATTTTCCACTGTATGGGGGTGTTGGCCTCCAAACCCCACATTGTTTAGGGGTCAACTATACAGGCAGTGCTGGCCTCTTTTCTCTTTGGGGTACAGTCAGCACGCATGTCATTATAGTTTTACTTTCTCCCAAGTATATTTCATTGCTTCAGTGTTTTTGTCTTTGGTTTGGATTTCTTTTTTCATCAGAATTTATAGACCATCTGCAAAGCGTAACTTTGGAGGGAATGCAATGCTTCTATCAGTCAGCATCCCAGCTGGAAAGAGATGACACGCTCAAAGGGGTCACCGAATGGACTTAAACTGACAGGCTATCTAGAGAAACCAGCAGAGGCTTAAGGAGACAGACAAGCTATGGTAAAGCCTCAGGAATCAGCAACAAGGGAGGCCTTTATCACCCCTCAACCTGTTGGGAAGTGGAAGGCAGGGGACAAATATGAGAACTCAGAGCTCTGGCTATGAAGAGGGGCTGCTCGCAGGATCTGAGACTCTAGAAGAGAAACAGATTTCTCTTAGGGAAACAGCAGGCAAGAAACCTCCAACCTCTCTCCACCCTCTTCCATCTCCCCAGTTCCTGCTGCGGACCAAAGCCTGTGAAAAGCAGAAATCTAGAAGATGAAGGGGGGAGGAAATTAGTCTTCCAGGCCACACAGCGGGGTCAGCAGGAGTCTTGAGGGGCAAAGAGAAAATCCAGGTCTGCACAAAATGCAATGGGAGAAGCCTAGTTTCTCAGAAAGCGGGCACTGTGCACTCTGCATCTTTTCATGACCATATCTAGCGTCTAGTGCAGGGCATGACACCCATGACTTTCTCAACAAGGGTCTTACTGAATCTGCGAACAGATTAGATGTCAGTTGTTACCTGAAATAGAAGGCATTGTAACTGACAAGAGAGTACACATGAACTCTGACTTTTTTAAACAACCACATATTACTATTATTTAAAACTTCCTCTTCTAAAACAATGTCTTTCTTTTATTAATCAGCTAATATTTAAGGAGAATCTGGTAACTCTGATTTTTCTTTCCATCAACCTGTCCTTAAGCTGCACACAGAAAAACTGTCTTCAGAAGTGAGTTTCTGATGTTGTTAAGCACCTAAAATCTGTATAAGCAAATAAAAGAGCAAAACCTTCCTAAAGAGAGTATCAAGTTTGCGAGGCTTGGCCACGGGAGGCCAATTCCAGTTCCAGTCCTGATTCTACTGCTTGTGCTTCCTGGAGTAGGTTACCTATACTCCGCATGCCTCCATTTCTTCAGCAAAAATAGGAGTAATAACAGTACCTGTCTCTTAGACACTGTTTTCTAGTAACAGTCCTGCCTTCACCGAATGCTATTATCCAGCACTGCATGTTTCAATCAGTCAATAACTTCTATTGCATCCAACAACTCAAAATATCTTGTTTAAATCTGTCATTGTTTGTTCTCTCTAACTGATCCCCTTGCCTGGTTACTAGAATCTACCTTTGTATCTACGTTACATGAACTGACACTTTGGCTCTGTTCTTTGGTTTCGGAGATTGTGATTAAAATAGGGATGCCAGATAGAATACAGAACTTTAAAATCTAAATAAAGACAGGTAATATATAGATAAAATACAAAGTAAAAACCTTTGAATTTCAGACAGACAACCAATAATTTTTTAGTATATCTATATCCCAAATATTGCATGGCAACTCTAGATTGGAGGGCACCTCTTGAGTCACCCTCAAGTTCAGGATTCAGCACCTCTCAGCTCATCCCATGCCACGTTCTCACCCTTCCCTAGAGCAGCCCTGGGTCTTGAGTACAAATTCAACAACTCAGCTCTTCTTGGAGGGATGTTTAAGTAATTACTGCCCCTGGGAAGAAAGTGATCACTTCCCCTCGCTTGAGCCTTGGCATAGATCTACAACACCAGGATATCCATGCTAAGGCTCAGGTGAGGGGAAATGATCACAATACCATAGATATCCTGGTTCTCAATATTGGATGTGTAGTAATAGCAGAATAAAATGTATGAAAGCCAGTGGCGCGATTCAGATTTAATGGTCACCTTTTGCTCTCTGAGGATCTATCAGAATAGCATCTTCGATGTCCTGAGAGAGAAGCTTCCTCTCCCATCTCTGGTCCAAACAATGGGCTCTGTTTGCTTTGTAAATGTATGAAAAAAGGGCAAGTCTTCCAGTTTCAGGTCTGATAAGGACCGTTGAAATCTGAAAGGCCTTGGCCAGGTTAATGAGATGGAATTCTGAAGACACTACCTAGAATCTTATCAAATTCAAAGTTAACTATAAATTGTTATTGCTTTCTAAAATCCAAGTACAAGCCTAAGTACCTTTGAGGGAGAATGGGTCTGTTCACTTGGAGGAGAATGGAGGTAGATGCGGCCATCCACCCCACAAATCCAGTGGGACGGTTCCTGACTGACATATGGGAACTCATTGTTTTCATCTTCATTAGCCATAGAAATCTGCCCTAATTGACTGCATAAAGGCAATTGAGCTGGTTAGCAAATTCAAATTCAATAAGGCATCTGGGGAAGATACTTTCTGCCACTCAAAGTTGTTTTTGAAGTTGTGGGCTCTAATTCTTGCCGTCTTATTTATCACTGTTAACTGCAGGAATAATTTTACAAGTCTTATTTCAAAATGTAGTCCATCCTTTTTTTAAGGGTAATCTGTTACTTCCTCCTCCCTGACCCTCTCAGTTACAGACTCTTTCTCTGTGTTTACTTTCTGAATGTTAATAGGAGTTGGATTGTTGAGGCCAATATTCTGGCTGCAGTGGCCATGAAGATAACTGGTCCTTCTACAACCAGACATTGTTATGACCTCTGTCACATAATGATGTGATTAGTCCAAAAGCCCATCTCCCCTCCCTCCACCTGCCCCACCCACAAACACTGTGACCAGAGTCAAAATCCCTACGTTCTTTGGATAAGATGAATGCATGCCCTCTATGCCCTATTTTTTTTTTTTTTTTTTTTTTTTTTTTTTTTTTTTGAGACAGAGTTTCGCTCTTGTTGCCCAGGCTGGAGTGCAATGGTGCGATCTCAGCTCACTGCAACCGCCACCTCCGGAGTTCAAGTGATTCTCCTGCCTCAGCCTCTCGAGTAGCTGGGATTACAGGCATGCACCACCAGGCCTGGTGAATTTTGTATTTTTAGTAGAGATGGGGTGTCTTCTCCATGTTAGTCAGGCTGGTCTCAAACTCCTGACCTCAGGTGATCCACCCGCCTCAGCCTCCCAAAGTGCTGGGATTACAGCAGTGAGCCACTGCACCAGGCCCATGCCCTCTATTTTTTAAAGAATATAAGACAAGTTTCTAATCTCCATTGACAATCACTTCATTTCATCCATTCAAATCCCCTGGCTCTGGGATTTTTCTAGCCATTGGTTGAACTTGGACAAGTAACTTAACCTCTTGAGTTTTCTCAATTTTCCAATGTAGAAAAAAAATTAACTTAGAGTAGCCTTAAGGCTTAAATAAAATTATTTCAAACACTGTCAAGCATATACTGGAGGCTAATACTCAATCATGGTTGTCACCACTGAACTGTGAGCTCACTTAGTTGGGATGGCAGCCCCATCTCCCTCTGGCAAAGAGCTTGCAGCCCTGGTGGGAGGAGCAGATGGCCACCAGGGAGCCATTTCAGTTGAGGCCACACTCTTCCCAGCCAGGCAGCCCCCAACTAGTCACCTAGCAGTGCAGAGTACTAGGGCTTGGTTACCCCCACCCAATGTGGGGCTTCTCTGAAAGGCAGTCTGGCTCTGGACTTCTCCTTGGATCGATAATAGACTCCCACATGCGTCACCACCAGGGGTTGCCCTGTCCAGCCTACTTCGTTCCCTTTGTCTTCCCCAGACATCACTCCCCTCTATAAACCTTTTACACCCCTTACCCCATCTCTTTGCCCACTCCCTAGAGAACTCCACAGTGAGGAAGTTTCCCCTGTGTATATCACTCTCAAATACAGGTTAAGTTGGTGATGGTGCCCAGCACTTCTGCGAAGGGAATAAAGGCAACTGGATTGGATTACAGTTGGTCTTGGAACAACACAGTTTTCAATTTCGAGGATTCACTTATACTTGAGTCTTCCTCCACCTTTGCCATCCCTGAGACAGCAAGAACAATCCCTTCTCTTCTTCCTCCCTTCATCCTACTCATTATGAAGACAACGAGGACAAAGACCTTTATGGTGATCCACTTCCATTTAATGAATAGTAAATATATTTTCTCTTCCTTATGATTTTCTCAATGACATCTTCTTTTCTCTAGCTTATTTTATTATAAGAATATAATATCTGATATATATAACATACCAAATATATGTTAATCAACTGTTTATGTTATCAGCAAGGCTTCTGGTCAACGGTAGGCTATTAGTAGCTTTTTTGAGGGGTCAGTAGTTATACGTGACTATTGCGGGGGAAGCACTGCCTCTAATCCCAGCATGGTTCAAGGGTCAACTGTACCGTTAACAAAGGAAAGACCCACCTGTATATCTAAGAGAGAGAGAGAAAAAAAAAGAAAAGACATTTTAGAAGAGAACAACGCGGGAGAAAGGTGGTGCCCTGCTCCAGGGTTAGCCCCTGGAGGTCCTCTGCCTACGCAAGACCTGAGAGAGTCTCTGCTGAATCAACATTACTTCACCCGTGGTTTGCACCCCATGCCTGGCTAGAATTCTAAACTGATTTGAACTAAGCCCGTGACTCCACATCCTAACCAGCTTTGAGCCTCTGAATTTCCAGCATCCGGCAAGTTTTCAGAAACCTGGTAATCATGTCAACTACTCACAAACATGAGAGATTTTTTTTTTTTTTTTTTTTTTTTGAGACGGAAGTCTTGCTCTGTCGCCCAGGCTGGAGCGCAGTGACCGGATCTCGGCTCACTGCAAGCTCCGCCTCCCGGGTTCATGCCATTCTCCTGCCTCAGCCTCAGGAGTAGCTGGGACTACAGGCGCCCGCCACCTCGCCCGGCTAGTTTTTTTGTATTTTTTCAGTAGAGACGGGGTTTCACCGTGTTAGCCAGGATGGTCTCGATCTCCTGACCTGTGATCCGCCCGTCTCGGCCTTGAGATTTTTTTTTAATCTATAACTCCTTCCTGATTCTTTACTCTGTTTTATTCTTACAGTTGTCCTTTAAGGAAGGATTTTTTTTTTCCATTGAGGAAGCTAAGGCATAGAGAAGTTGAGTATCCTGTCCAAGTCCTACGGCAATTACGTGGTAGAGCCATGGGTTTGAGATTTGTCTGTCTGACCTCTAACCACTCATACATCATCTCCCTATATAGGCATTTAGACCCTAACTAAATCTCTGATGCACAAAACAGTAGGAAGAAACCAAAACCGATGTGGAAGTGAGCAACTGCAATGCCAAACTGCTGCATCTTACTGATCTCGATGTCGATAAAGTCACAAACTGTAGCCTATCATTCCGGGACTGCACTTGCCCCTCGCTTCAGCAGCTCTGCCCATCATCAGCTGCATCCAGCATGCTCTGTACAGGCATCATACAGGCACAGGGCCTTTGGATTTTGTGAACCTGTGGAGTCACAGGTATCCTGACTCTGATATCCCTCTTGAAACTGTCTACAGAGACAAGTTCGGCCAGAATCACCTCATGATTCGACAGGCCAGCAGAGATGCTCTTTGCCGCTGCTCAGCAGATCATGGTGAAGGGTCAGGACCCATCTTCTGCTAGCTGCCCACTCTGCTGCCAAGCCCCACAACTGCCACAGAATGTTCTGCTTCTGACAGTCCATTTCTCCGCAATGACCAAGAGTGGGAACTGCTGCTCCCATCTGGGCAGTGGAGCTACGTGGCTCTTGCACAATTAGTTCAGCTCTTGGAAAACTGTTTACTGAATATTTTGCCAGCTCTACATGGAATTGAAGCTGTGTTTTATTCTTAGCCTAACCACAGCTTAACAGGTCACAAACCTTAAGGGTGTGCAAATCTGTGCTCCCTTCACTCCAGTGGGTGCTTTCTCCCGTGCTCAGGGCTTCTGAGAAGCTGTGCCCAGGGAAAGCTTAGCCTCATGAAACAGAGCCTCACAAAATCCACCTGCCAAAAGTTCACCGTGTCTATGCAGAAGCCAGCCTTGACTTGAATTTCTTATAATACTGGAAATAAGGAAATGGGGTCTGATAAAAAGTCCAATGTTTGTGAATTGTTTGTACAATATAATTGACACCTACTATGGATAGACAGGGCAATGGGGACCTCAGTTGTGTGAGGGAGCCACTTCCTGCAGGCCCTGGGAGCACTGGAGATGGGAAGGAGGGTCAGCAGGAGCTGTCTGTGACAAAATCACTTCACAGAACATGGAAAGGGAAGCCACCTCTAACTGTTCTGCCTTTTCCTCCAGGGATCCTGGCAAAATGTGGGGTGAAGAGAAGAGGACACCTGCTTGAAGCTCTCCCAGGAATGCCTCCAAGACCTAAATGCAGAGACTGGAGCATCCCCTTGGATTAATGGGGTCTCCTATAACCACTGCCCACTTGCCATTGGGCTCAGCAGGGTCCGGCTCTCTAAGGTAGTGCCAACTGTGATCTTTCCCTGCTCCCCAAGACCTCATAGGCTGCTCTTGCTACCTACTTAGGACTCCAAGCCTGAGACAAAACATTTTTCTATAAGAGAAGGATCTTAATTTCTAAAGAAAGCACTTCTATACAGGTTTTCCCTGTATATAAGCAGAATAATTTTTAAATGCAAGAAGAGGGAGAATTTAAGAGATAACATAGCAGAAATTCAGTACATTTTGCCTCTGGAATAAATATGAATGACTTTTTCTGTTTATGTAAATATCTGGAACAACAGGTCTGTGGTGGGTGCTGACGACTGGTCTGCTGCATTCTTCTGAAGGGTCTTCAAGTACAGGAGAGTCTGGAAGACTAAAAGATGCATTTCCTAGGCTCCCTTGCAGCCAGGATTCTCTAGGGAGATCTTGGGATTTGAAAGGCAGTTGAAGCAGAAACAGTTTCAAGATTCTGGCTCCAATAGCTCCCTAAAGAGGAACCCATTCTATGAAGTTCTGAGAGTCATTCCTGAAAGTACAGATTACTGCTCACCCCTCCAACCCTCCTAATTATTGTGTGAGCACCCAGTTCCCTGTATTAAATATCTTTCCGCTTAAGATACATAAAGTGGTTTCATTTCCTGCAGCAAACTGACTGACATCAATCCTTTGTCTGAGATCCATTTGGTTTGAGGTTTCTTTTTGTTTGTCTAATTTTGGGTTTTATTATTATTATTATTACTATTTGTATTTTTAGTAGAGACAGGGTTTTCACCATGTTGGCCAGGCTGGTCTCAAACTCCTGATCTCAGATGATCTGCCCATCGTGGCCTCCCAAAGTACTGGGATTATAGGTGTGAACCACTGTACCCAGCCTAGTCTGAGTTTAATAATGTATTTGATCTTTCCTCACTTATTCTCATTTTTACCTCTTGACTTGTTTTTGATGTTCTCTTCTTATCCTGCTTCTCATTTTATTTACCCCTCTTTAGCATATAACTGCAGCTGTAATAATCTAGAGGAAAAGGCATACATTTTAGAGTCAAACAGATCTCATTTTAAAGTCCTGCTCTTTCACTTATAATCTGTGTCACTATAGATGAAGTTTTTAAAGTCTGCAGCCTCTGTTTTCTGATCTCTTAAACATGCCCAGGAATATCTTTCTTATCAGGTGTGGTGCCATTTAGGTGAGAGGTCCGGGGGGCCCCCAGCAGGACACAGAGCAGGACTGAACAAATCTCAGTTTATTCCCCTCCTCCTCCTCCCTACGCAAAGAATTCTTAGAGTGATCTTCATGTATCATTGACAATCAGTTCCAGTGCTGGGGACGGCCATTCTCCAGACCAAGGAGACAAGCCCAAGCCCCTCTCCATAGCTGGGATGAGTGAGAGCTCAGTGGAGGGTCCTTCCCATCCCCATGACCATGGACTGAAGGACACACACATCAGCCCCAGAGTCATCTCCCCCAGAGCTTCAAGGTCAAACAGCATTTACTGTGTGCTCTTCAGAAATATAAACTCCCATCCCTGAGGATCTGGACTCAAAGGCTTGACCACTCCTAATCTTCCTGGAGTCCATGTGTACAGAACCCAAGTCATTCCTCTCTCTCTCTCTCTCTCTCTCTCTCCCCTCTTAGGTATCTCTTTCCTTCTCTCTTCCTTTTTTGTCCATTTCTGCATTCATTTTCTCACTCTCCACGTCTGCTGGTTATTTTGTTTCTCACGTCTCTCTTTTCCTCCATGTACAGGGTGTTTGGCCCTATTCTGTTGCAACCTCTCCGTTTCACTTCCTGTCATTCTTTCTCCCCAAATTTTCACTGTTCCCTAACTGCATGTATTCCTGCATCTTTCTCCCCATTTCTGTCCCCACCATCCCCTGCCCCTGACTCTCCCTGTCACAATCCCCTTCCTGAACTCTGGCTCCTTCCACTTACTAAGTCCCTTCCCTGTCACATTGCTCTTTTTCCCTCCTGGCACCAGGTCTTTCTGCCTTTCGCCGTCCCAGTTCTTTTATTCCCCTCACTCTGTATCTCCCTTTTTCACACCACTTCTGCTACCACTGGTCCAGGTACCTCCTCCCTGCTTTGCTCCGCGTCATCTCTGGAGAGCCCTTTTCAATCCGTATCCTCTTCTGCGTCTCCTGCTCGTTCACCCTTTTTCTCTACTGTTAGTCTCTAAGTCCAACCCCTCTGTCCTCTGATTTGTATCTCATTCTTCTCCCTCCCAGACTTTCTAGCTGTCCCTCAGTCTGTCGATTTCTGTCCCCGACCCAGCCCCGTGCACATTCACAGATATGGGGGGAAAGAGGCCACTGCCTGGAAGAATAGTTCTATTTTCCAGTGGTGCTGGGAAGGCAAACGCACCGCAGCCAGCCCAGCCAGGGGAAGCCATCTGTGCAAAAGAAACACCGAGGTCACGAAACAGGTGCAGGTCACCTCCTCCAGCACGAGGGTTGGGGGGTCCCCCAAGGCAGTGAGTACTGTGGGGAGAACTGGGGAGGAGTACGGGTTGACCTGAGAGGTCACAAGGAGCGGGGAGTCTCAAAAGATGGCGCGGTCCCCAGAATTCCAGGGTCGGGATGAAGACTCAGCATCCGGGGCTGCACTGGGTTGGGGGAGGTGGAGGGAGCGCAAAACACTTGAACCCGCCGCTGACTTTATCCCACGCAGTTATGCGAGATGATGGAGGGGGACGGGAGTCACCCAAAAGGAAAACGACGCGGCAGGGGGTGTCTACCTGGACCTCCCTCAGACAGGTTGGGGGAGCAGGCCGGCTCAGAGCGATTTTAACCCAAAATAAACGCAGACCAGGAGGGGCGACCGGGCCTGGGAAAACCTCATAGCCATGCAGGACTTCCCGCGGGCCGGGTGAGCCGGCCAAGATACTTCAACACACGCGCTGGCTCCTGAACCCCAGCTGCGATGGATCAGGGGCCTGAGGGGTCGCAAAGCACAGATTTGAACCAGACAGACGGGGCCTTACCCACTGGACTCTGCCCTTGCTCCGCTTGACATCTGCCCAGTTCATTCTGAGCCTCTTGCCAACAGCGGCAAAAATAAATCTTTAATTCTTTATCCCCAAGCCCCCGGTGGAATCTGTAACATAGTAAGGCCTCAGCATGAAATAAAGCCGCCTCCCTGAGCCCTTTTCCCCGAGGACAGGCACACCCCACTCAGAGTTTGCAGACTCTGGACACTTGGAGCCCAGGCGCCTTTACCTACAAGCTGATCGCTCCGTTTGCATGTCGTCTCCAGGATAATTTCCTTACAGTGCTTTCCAAAAGCAGCTTTTACACATCCTGATCATGTTCCTGAAACACCCCTGTTATTGCTTCTGCCCACCGTTGTCAGTGGATCCTCTGAAGCAAAAATCTGCTTAAAACCAAACTACTCTGTATCTTAGGAAATAAAAATGTAGACAGAAATGACTAAAGAAAAATGTTATATTCAATAGTCAATGTTAAATTACATGTTTTATGGTTCTGAGATATAAACCCCTATCTCCAAAAAATTTCTAGCACACAGCTAATTTGTGTGAATATTATTGGGGGTGAGACACAGGGAAGAAAGATGATATAAAAGTTAATATGCTTTTGGCAGCAAGTAATAGGATGTTTGTCTCAAGAGAGCTTAAACTATAAAGGATTTTTGTTGGCTCGTGAAAGTGGAGACTCAGAATTCAGCCTTTTTTATTTCCTCACTCTGTCCTCCATTTGAGAGCTCTATTCTTACAGAGGCAAGCTGTTGCCAACTGGGACAACATTCTTGACAAGTAGGAGAGAGAGTCTCTTATCTAACTGTGGAATTAAACTTCCCCCTCCTTCAGTCTGACTGGAATAATTTAGTGAATGTACTTGCTCCTGAACCGAGAACTGTCACCAGGGAAATGCCATGCACTGATTGGCTTAAACCTGTTTCCTAAAATGATTCTTGGCAGAGGAATGGAATTATCACGACTGACTCAGGCTAGATCTGGAGTCAGTGCCCAAAACCACATTGTTCCTACTCTGAAGAGGAAGGATGAAGCTGATGTTCACACACACGAGAGAGCTAAAGAGAGGGGTCCAGTCCCTCGTTTGGATCGAATTACAATGAAAGACTGAAGAACATTTACAAGACAAAAACAAAATCAAAATGGACATTACAGCACAAGTGAGAAGTCCACACCAGAAACCCTGAGGAGGTCTCTGAACTTCCCATAGGATATGAGAAAGGGAGTTGAAGCTGATTTTATCAAAGTCATAAAGCCAGGACAGACTGACCCAACTTTGTCTGGGTAACACCTACAAAATTTGTCTAACAATAAGTAGGCAAGGGGAGGGGGAACAGTGAGGAGGAAACACAGTTGCACAAAAGAAAGTACTAGACTAAAAATGCCAAAATGTGCCAGTGTGGTTGTGTGAGCCTGCAATCCCAGCGACTCAAGAATCTGAGGTGGGAAGATTGCTTGAAACCAGGAGTTCAAGGCTGTAGTGAGCTTAGACATATGCCTGTGAATAACCACTACACTCCAGCCTGGGCAACATAGTGAGTCCCTGTCTCTAAAAAGAAATGAAATTTTTTTAAAAATGCAAAATATAATAGCATCTGCCATTAGGTGATGAAACTATGATTGTTTTTCTCTCTTTTTCAAGTTTTTCTGTTTTTCTAATAATCTTAAAATGAGAATATATTTTTTATAATTAGAAAGTATTAATATAAGTCGTTAATGGTGGCTTCCAAATGTAACTTCTCCCTAAAATTCCTGTGATTCATTCTTTATTCACCATCCACAAAAGCCACAGGCACAGTAATAATTTTTCCAATATTTGTTAAGCATCGAATTGTCAAGCTCTTCAGAGGGTTGGCAAGATAAAAGTCCCTAATTAACAAATACTCAAGGACTGACACATCTTTTCCATAATCATGTTGTTGTTTAAATTGTGGAATATTTGTGGTTGGAGGCTATGCTTAATTGTTAAAAAGTTAATTGTTTTTGAGTCAATAAGTGATCACTCTGGCTCCCCAAGAGAGACTAATTAACTTGGAAAATCCCAGTGAGAACCCCAACTCCAAGGGGAAGCACATTTATCTCTAGATGACTTTCCATATGCGATAGAGTAAGTTCTTGAAAGGCAAGGATTCTGTGCGCTGATTATCACATTGGCATGCACAGATAGGTGCATCACAAATGCTTTTCTTGATAGAGATAACAGCAAACAAACTCACATGGGCCATACCCTCTTTAATCAGCTTCATTATTTTCTCTATTTTGTACTATGTGAATCATTTTTCTTTCTAATTTTTACTTTCTTTTTTTTTCTTTTTCACATTAACCAGGTTTTGATTAGTGAAGATTCCACTCCCTGAACTCCTTGTATATCAGAAAGCGAGAGATTTTCTGTCTTCCTGGAAAACCCTTTATTTATCAAGGACTCTTCCATCCTCTCAAGCTCCAAAGCTGCCTCTTCCTTCCCCATCTCGGCAGGGACACTGCTGACATGCCTCTGACCACGAGCACGTGGCCAGGTCTCCAGATCCGTGCCTAGCCCAACTATCTCAGGACATAATTTTCTCTACTTGGAGTTTGGTGAGAACTACGAATTTCTTAACGTCATATTGATTTTGCTTAAAATGAAAAATCTTAAGCCTGTGGAGGTCAAGGGTGAAAAGAATTTTAATTATCTTAAAATAATGGTGAAAAGGAACAGTAGAGATTTCATGACTTTAGCTCCTGGTGAGGTTGAAAAAATTAAAGGCCAAAGAAATTAAACTTATCCTGTAAATGTATAGAGCTGGTCAGTGACAAGGACAGGATGATGAACCCGTCTTCCTGGGGCCCTGGTGATACTGGATGGTCCTCTCAGCTCTGTGCCATGCAGCCTGTCCTGGTGTCATTGTGCACATGCTGCCCCACAGCAGTCACTCTCATTTAAGTCCCAAATGTAGGTATATTACAAATTGCCTGCAAGAGAAAAGCAAACTGATATCTCAAAAATGTGGACAGACACGGCATGTCAGAAGAGCGGTATCAGTCAAAATCAGATGGTGCCATATAGCATCCCGTCGCACAACTACCCATGAAAATGCCTTGGTCAGGGAGGGGGTAGTGTGGAGAATAAAACCACCTTCTGGAAACCAAGTCTTCTGCTTTGGGAGATGACTATGTAATGAATGGTGGAGAGTAGTTTCAGTTCTGTATGGAACACGACTACTGAGAATCATGCTGATAATCATAGCAATTTTAATACACGTTTTTAAAAAGGGCTTCCTATATCCCGGGTGCTATGTTGTTCCAGTTGTCCAAATGAAAGCTGAATTCTGTCCATTCTACAATGTAGGTCTGCCATCTAAAGAAACATCCAACCTCTATCTCAGCCGGCTGCCTCTGCTCATTCAGCAGGGTGCCAATTTTCCTTCACTGGAAGTGTGCACTCTCCCCGTAGAGGAGCAAGATTCAGCAGTTTAGACAACATGTTTTCTCACCCTTTGAATAGTCAGACACTGACTAAAAGAATAAAGGTGACCGATACACCTTTTACCACCAAAAGCCCTGACTTCTAAACCAGTTGTATTCTCCACCTGCACAATCATATGTATGATCCACCTCTCTTCACCCAAGATAGACATGAGCAATGGAGTGCACCAACCCTAGCAGCCATTGCCTCCCTTTCCAACTGGAATCCACTTGGCAGGCCCAAGCAAACATACTGCCCAGGGCTCATGTACTTGTGCAACTTCTTCCCCCACCCCCACACACCTTGTCTCTGGGCTTGGTTTTAGGTCTGGCTTTGACCCATGAACATTAACAAGCAGGGTGTAAACAGAGGCTTGGTAAACCCTTGCACACTGGAGCTGCCTCTCGTGGTACACTCTGTTGCGAAGTCGGTCTTGTCTCCATGCTCTAAAGAAACTCCAGCTAGACTACTGAAGGTGAGAGGGCACAGGCAGGGAGCTCTGAAGGTGGTAGCCTTTAGATGGTTCACCCCAGTTGAGCTGCACATTATCCCTCAACCACACAGGTACAACTGAGGCAAAAGAAGTGCTTGGCTGAGCCCCGTACACCCACAGGATCACGAGAAAGAATAAGTAGCTGTTGCTCTAAGCCACTAAGTATTGGGGTGGCTTGTTACACAGCAACAACTAAACTGGTGTATCTCTACTGGAGGTTTTAAAGAGTCCCTCTATATCCTCTCTACACAAGAGCAGAAAGGGAGAAGAGAAATTAAGGCTTAAAATATCCTCAAGGAGTAATAGTTCTACCTACCTCAGGCAAAGTTCCTTAGCAAATTAGTCATTTTGTTTCTCTCTCTAATAAGGATAATAGCAACCAGTCCTACGTATGTCCACATGTATAGTGTGAGGTTAGAAGAAGTGATATATTTATTTATTCATTTACATCACAACTTGGTCAAGAGGAGATTTAGACAGGCTAGGGCAATTGGTAAAATATTTTTCATGCCCAATAAATGAATGTGGTTCATAAATTTCAGGTATTATAATATTTATTGAAACATTTCTTCACTTATAAGCCCTCACTGTTTCCTGGTCTCCTCTATCAACATTTTTATAAGAAAAAATGTTCATTGCTTTACCTAAATAATTATTAGCCTGATTAATAATTGATCCCTTTCTACCGTTTCCATTTGGAAATAGAAACACTTGGCTTTCAGCAGTACCTGATCAGTTTTAGGGGTGATGGTGAAGTGATTTAGAAAAGGAGCCAGTGTAAAGAAAGGGGCACTGAGTAGGACAACTGGGCGGATTAACCATGTGGCTGGTGACATGGAGGACTGTCTAACTTTCGGTAGGCTCTCAGCCACACAAGGGCCAACCACAAAAATCATTTAAGTTTGTCACAAAGGCAATAATTACTCATATAATGACTCCACTTCATTCTCATCCCTTAGGCTGAAATAAGGTAATAAAGGAGGTAAATTGTGTAGATAAATTAATGCATTGCAAATCCACTCATCAGTTACTGTGTCTGGTTTTAGATCATTAATGCATAATAATAGCCTATGTGCAGCCCTCCTAGCTTCATGGTCTGTTCTGAGATTTTTATCTCAGAGTAAACATAGGAACCCAGGAAGAGCCAGGAGAGAGAAGGGACACAGGGGGAGGACACTCAGAGTAGGGAGAAGTTAGGGAGTTCTAGATGACTTTTCTGTATGTTTTTTAACCAGTAAAACCTTTGATAAATACATGAGTCAAGCCAGTCTAACTATTTCAATTGATACTGCTGTGGTTGGTGACATTTTAGATACATCAGTCCTAAGTTCCTATTGAGTATCTCTTAGTAGAGATACTTGAGCAGATTCAAAACAGAATTCTGACTCAGTCAGCTGGGTCTGGTATAGTCTAAGTCCATGACAAATTGGAGCACAAAGAGTAGTCAATCTTTCTGATTTTCATGGTAAAATCATTTCTTATATTTACTCCTGAAGCACATGAATTGTTTTTCCAACAGCCACTTACAATACTGATACTTGTCTTAAAGTGAAACCCTGAACCAGCTATTATCCAGCAACTGTCAAAGAGTGACCAATGCAATTGATATTTCCAAAAGCTTGTGTACTAAGGGATATACTAGAACATCTAAGTTCTATTTATGCTTTAAGTTTGGACTATAAGAATACACCCAAAACAGCATGCTTGGACTGTAAGAATACATGTCCTCATGGGAACGTTTTCCAAAGTGACAATCAGCATATGCCACGTTGATGTTATACCGCTTGCTGTTGGATTGAGAGGAAATGCTAGAAGCTGCTATATGGAGAATGTTTCTCCATCTCATGCAAAGCCAGGTAAAAATGTAAAATATTCACATCAACATTTTTGGCACCCAAATTCAAGGGAAGAAAACCAATTCCCCTCTAGAGCCTCCAGAAAGCAACACAGCCCTGCCAACCTCTTGGTTTTAGCCAATGAGACCCATATCAGATTTCTTACCTCCAGACCGTAACGTAATAAATCTGTGTTGCTTTAAACAACTTATAGCAGCCGAAGGAAGCTAATACAATGAGTTAAGTTTGAAGTACCTGTGGGACATTTAGGAGGAAAGCAGCAAAGGGCAGTGGGATCTTCTGCTCCAGAATGTCTTCTCTTTTTAAAGACAAATGTTGGGTTCCCAACCACGTGCATCTTTCATGTGCACTCTGTGCCTCTTCAAGACTTGGTTTTATTGTTAGTATTGCATATTGTACCAGATAACAGGGGAAACTGTGGTTGGGGGACTCGGGCTGTTAAACGAAGACTGTAAAAATGTAAGAATGTGCCAGTCTGCAGCAAGAGCTTCTTGCATGACAAGAGTCAAGGGACAGCCCAGCACAGGGCTGAGGAACACGGCAGATCCGTGACTTCCGCATGATGCCTGGGTCACAATCTTGCCTACTGACTCTCTAAACTACTTTTGTACACCGAATTCACAGCTCCCCGCTTCACCATCTGCAGGATTCACTTGTCAGTTTTCAGAGAGGTGGGCCGCCCCCGACAGTTCCACCAGGTCAGCAGCAGCAGCCGCGGCAGCTTTGTTCCACACAGCCAGCCTGTGCAACGAGGAGTGTGATCTGTATAATGTTGCTCTGATTTTATAAAATTAATGGAAATGAAAAAAAATGAATGTGCTGTTACCCATTAAAAGTGTAAGCCTCATAAAATTTAATAGAAATGAAGATGGAAATCCTTAGGAATCAATTGTCATCTCAGTGGGATGCCCACAGGGACCCGAGCTCATGGACTGAGGGTCCTGCTGTGAAGGAAATTAAAGGAATCATTGAAAGGGGTCTACTAGGAAGACCATGCAGAGTGAGCATTTACTGAGTGCTTACTGTGTACCAGCGCTTTACATCCATAACCTCATTTGACCAGAGGATGAAAGCATCGGCTGATTGGGTAAGTGCCATGCTTATCCACTTGAGAGGTTAGAAAGTTGTTTAGACTCAGAAGGGTTAAAAGGCTAAGGAGCTTAAGGAATCAGAACCAGTAAGTGGCAGAGCCAGAATTCAAGCCCAAGCAGCCTGACTCCTCCCCATGTCCCTGGTTGCCACCATTACCTCCCATTATCACCATCTTGACATCATCTCCCTATCTCTCCCTGCACTCCTTTTATCTTGTTCAGACTGGCCTCTGGGACATACCAGATGCCCTTCTGCCTTGGGGCCTTGGAACCTTCTTTCCTTTTAAAACACTTCTCTCCCAGATACTTCTCATTCCTTCACTCCCTTTGAATCCACAAATGCCTCGGTGTAGCACATGGTCACATCTACAGTGGCTGGATGCTCTGTCCATGTGTCCCAGGAAGGCCCGGCCAGGACAGGGGAGACAGCCTGGGACTGGGTGTGGAGTAACCTCTGAGTCCCTCTGGGCTGGGGTCAGCTGCCCTGTGGAGGCCGGGAAACCAGTGCCTGGGGTGCTTTCGGCACCCCCCAGCCATGTGTGGAATTAAGTGGTACAGTAGTTTTAGTTGCATGCCATGCAGTCTTCCCATTCACTGTGGCTGAACATCCAGTGGGTACTCCTAAAAGTTGTATCATGGCCTGTGCAGCGCCATGTGGAGCACAGTGGATGGCTCCATCCTTCACAGGATGACCTTGAGGCTGGAGGGTAAAAGCAAGAAACTTCCAGCCCCTCAGAATAGTCGTCTCCCCAGGGTCCCATTTCCCGGAGCCCTCAGTACAAGGGCCGCATCCTCATGGCATGATGAGAAGACTGACTTCAAGAAACTGAAGAAATCACACAGAACACAACAGCACCTCTCGGCGCCCTCAGGACCTGGGAACCCTGGTCCTCAGCTCTACGGCTGGTAAGGGCTCACGGTGCCTTTGACTCTAACCTCTTTCAGGTGATTTACAGATCTTGGATGTCTCCTCTGCAGGTTCAGGATTCAGACAGCCCAGTGAGAAAGGCAGTACTGTTTCCAGATAAGGAAACTGAGGCTCAGATCGCTGGCTGTCTCAGCTTCATCCCACACTAGTGCTTCTCTGAGCCCGGACTTTTGGCTCCAAGAATAGTGCTCCCTCTAACACACTGGGACATCGGCACACAATCTGTGAGGAACATGTAGTCAGCGGGTGCTTACTGTCAGACTGTGGCTCCAGAATTCAGAGAACCCCATGCTGAATGAATTAGCACTTCAAATTGGTTGGAGATGCATTCCCAGAACGCCTCTCAGTGTATGTCACAATGCCTCCCAACTAGTGCTTCTTCAAGATGTGGCTAAACACCTCCAACAAAATTCTTTGATAGAAAAGGCAAGAGCCATTATTTCCATAGGTCAGAATTTATTTCATACCATCTCATTTATAGCATTTTCAAGTACAACATTCTGCTCAACATCATTTACACTTGAAAACAGAAAAGCACAACTTGGTAAGGCACCAGGTTACGTTAGTCTGGAGAGAAAGCCTTGCTCCCATTTTGGCTTGTGTAATACCTGGGTAGTTTCTCTTGAGTCTGTCAAGCAGAGAACAAGGTTATAAAAGGTCCATTTATACATACATGGTAACAAGAGAAAACAAACAGTTTTGAAGTATGCTGTATTTTTAAATTATAATGGTGGCCTACACTTGTAGTTCAGCCAAAGTGGCATTCTCTAAAGCAAAATTTTTATAAAATCTTCTCTGCAATACCAAGCTGCAAATTTAACAATTTTTTAGCTTTGAAGCAAACCAACTTTATATTTAACTCAAGCACATACTTTAAAAACATTTTCGGCCCCAAACTATGTTCACAAAGAAATAAAAATGGAGGAAAATCTCAAGTATAATCGTACCTTTACTATTCTATAAAATGCAGCAATATATTTTAAAAACTGTTGCATTTAAAGGTCAACCCACTAGATTTTTAACACTAACAGTCCAAGGTGTTATCAACCCCAGTTAAAATTCAACTGTTTGCATAAAGCTTTCAGAACTGGGCCACACAGGTGTGCTTCACTAAGCACTTTCCACCTGTGGCCTAAAGGCAGGAGGTGCAGAAGGCCCCTCCAGGGAGACCAACTGCAGCCCCATATACTGTCACATGCATAAAACTTCTTTCAAGTGTTGTGTTCTATCTTAAAAATGAATTTGCACTACACTCCATGCTATTTACTTTAATATAAAAATAGTGTTTCAAATCGCTTACCAGTTAAATAACTCATCTTCCCTCCCACACCTCTGGACACCAGACAGGCAGAGCCCAGCCTGGGAAGCCTAGCTTTCCACAGATAGGTAAGCCAGGCACGGCAAGATGAGACTGTATTCGATTAGGTCTATTTTAAGCTTTTCCACAAATCATTTTATTCCTTCAGGTTGTAACTAAATGCTCCAGGAAACTATGACCGACATCACTTCCAATGTGTTGAATAATCAATAGTTAACAGTCTATGTATTTTAGTGGTTTAAAGATTAATCTTTTGTTAAACAAAGAAATTTGTTAATTTTATTTACTAACAGGAATAAATAGAACCCCTAACCTAAAGTATAACCTGAACTTTTACTTTTTCTATAGAAAAACACAAACTGGATTTCTTTTTAACATAAAAAAGACAACACAAAACCCACAGAAAAATAAAACTCTTCTATCTAACTGGCTTTACAGATTTCCCTCGTTAGTTGTGGAAGTGACTTTGGTGGCTCTGGTTCACCCACCGCAAGCCCGACACTGTTAACTCAGAGTGTTTAGGCTGCCTTGTGGTGTCTCGGAAGCATTCCTACCAGAGCAAAAACTACTCTCCTGAGATGGCACATTTTCTCCAGAAGATTCAGCCCTAAAAGCTGCCACCTTGAAGGATGTATTTCACTGTCACAGGAAGCAGCCAAGCATGGGGGCCAGGGTCCCGACATGCACCTGGCTGGCCACACGCCCCGCCCCTCAGGAGTCCTCAGAGTCCGCTGGCGTCTGCTGCTACTGCCCTGAAAGCCATCTGTGGCTTTAACTGGTCGTTTTGACAGGTTTCAAGAGATGTTCATTTTATTTTTTGTTTAAGATGTCCTCAAAAATGTATATATTAAGATACACTTAAAAACATACTCTGAATATAATAAAAAAGACGTTGGTTCAAAAAAGTGTCAACAGGAAGAGGAAGCCAAGCTTCCCTAACTGTGTTTGTGGCCATGCTTTCCCCATTAACTGTGTAAAAGTCTGAATCAACAGCAAAGACAGCCATACAGACCTATGTATTTGTGTGCATGAGTGTGCGTGGGTGTGCACACAGAGAAGTACATCTTGGCTGACTTAAGAAAAAATGATCTGTGTTGTGTCCCACAGACATTTGCTGTTGGCCTTTCAAGAGTATTCACCTCCCTGCCGAAGAGACAGCTTGAGTATGGAAGTTTAAAAACAATCCAGATAGGTGCTCCCTGTTGCCGTTGTTACCTAGGATGGAGGCAGCTTGGTGCATGTGTTACAATACCGAAAGCAAATGTCACTTTCTGATCTCCACAGGAACCACTCCCTAAAACATGAGAACTCCCGACTAACACTTGCTTTCCTCCACACAGCACCTTGCCTATGTTCATATGTGTCAACACAACTGGTCTAAGAAAGAAAAGTCCCAATCAGCAAGTCTCCTTTTTTTGTCTACACAGTGCCAGAGTCAGTGGGATGTTTTTTGCCCGTTGTTTTTAAATCATAAGCCACAGGTATTAGCAAATGACAAAAGTGACTGCTTTGAGGTTTTGTAGGCAGAAGGTCTCTCATTTTTTCCCCCAGATTTTTGCTCCTTGAAAAAAAAAAAAAAAAGGCATGGTTTGCATGGAGTTTCAAAGCTAAGAACTGTTCTTACCATGGTTGACCTGTGTACATAATGCACTGTGCATTAAGTAGCCCTTAATCAAGAGAGGGTTAACCATAGCGTTCCTCCCTTTTGCTCTTCTGTACATTATAATGTAGCAGAGCTTCATTCTTGACATCCAGATTTGAGGTGTCTTCTTCATATTAGATATAAATTAACCAGAGGTCTAGAACTCTAACTTTCCAGAGATGTGAAAAAATTTTAATTTACTTCAAAAATATCTTGCATAAGTATTTCATCCCTAAGCTCAAACAAACAACAAGAAAATTAAAGGCAAGAAAGAATACATCAAATTGAGAGCTCCTCCTATAATACATATACACACACTCTCGATATAGGTTCTACACAGTAAAAGAAGTTGTTTCAGCTAATATAGCCACTAATATCGATTTCATCTGAAAATAGCCTTTCTGGGTGTCTTGCCAGCATCATACGAAACAGCAGTACTTCTTCCACCAGGACTTGGAGAGGTTTTTCATTTTATCTGGAGTCCTGCTTTTAGACTTCTTTGGCTGTTGCTGAGTGTCCGAGTATTGAATGCCAGCGACGATGGCTGCATCAAAGACCTCTTTGAGGTTTTTTTGAGTCAAGGCTGAACACTCGATGTAGGAGGCGGCTTTGATTTCCTCGGCGCACAGCTTAGCCGCCTCTTCAGGCACTGGCTTTTCTTTGCATTTGTCCAACTCAATGAGGATTTTGACGTCTTCTCTGAGATCCGACTGCGTTCCAACTAGGATGATGGGGGCTTTGGGACAGTGGCATCGAATCTCCGGCACCCATTTCTCACTGACATTCTGGAAGGATGAGGGGCTCACGACACTAAAGCAGAGGAGGAAGATGTCCGTGTTGGTATAGCAGAGAGGCCTCAGCTTGTCAAATTCATCCTGCAACCAAGCAAAGTACCCAAAAGTTATTTTTGTAATGAATTCTCATCAGTAAAAAGATCATCTTCACATTTTTCACGAAAGGGTCCGGCAGGTGATAGAAGACCCACTGGTTCTAGAAGGAAGAGCCAGCATTCTTGAAACGATCCTACTGTTTACCCAAGTGGTTCTAGCGCACCAGCAAAGGTGTGGCAGCCATCTGCTTTCAGGGCCAGCTATAGTCTGAACACTGCCAAATACGTTCACCATGTTCATTGACACTGAAGACCTACTTGCAGCTTAACATAGAAAAAGTGCTCAAAGCATGTGGGTTCTAGAAATAAAATGGACTTAAGCCTTCAGCTGAGTGTAACCCAAACTTACTCTCAATTCTTGGTACTTAGCTACTCTTCCAGGATTCAGACCACACCCTTATTGATCCTCAAGACTCCCACTCAACCCCAGTCTATGAACACAGCTCCTCTCTTTACCAATCCAGCCCTGCCTTTTCCCACAACAGCTCTGAGTGATGCCGATTTCATGCCATCTGCACTGTGCACACGCTCCGTCCACACCATGCACAGCAACGCAGAGTAACGATAATCAGATGCAAGGCCAGACCAGAAATGGAGTTGAGGACCTTTGTCAGTCCACTGTCATCAGTGACTCAGAAAACATGTGCTTCTCAATGCCACATACAGACACTGGTTCATACATCCTCATTCTGGCTGTATCTCCTCTTCCTCCCTCCCTCCTACATTTTCTCCTACTTCCTTTATCCTTGCCAATACCCATGGCCTCCGTGTACAGCGCTTTGGACAGATATGAATTGGAGAATGACCCTACCCTTAAGGTACAGAGAAGTGGATGGGTTAAGTTAGAGTTGATTACAAATAAACCAACGGTTGCGCTGCCAATGCTCTCCCGCAGTCATCCATTTAACAGACACACTGAACATCACCTACACTCAAGGCACAGTGGCAGACAAAGGGATTTGGTTGTGAACAGAGAGATGTTGGTCTCCAAATTACCATTTCTTTATAGAAAACACCCTATAGTTCCCTATAGCACCATATTCAGCTAACTGAAAACTTTCGCTCAACTCTTTTGTAGAAAAATATTTACTCCTTCCTATTTAAAATGTATATCTGTTGGTGCCAACCATCCTCAGGTGTAAATAATTTCCCCATGACAAGAAAACGTTCAATGGCACTCATGTTTTTCATTACTCAATTGACACACTCTGATGATTTACCAAGTACTATCTACATCTACATTATTCTCCAACCGTGGCTTTTTTCTCTTGGTATAAAATAAACCTGTAACTTATTTGAATATACTTTCTTCATTTGAGGCTCCATGAATCAATTACGGGACGACAGCTGACCAACTTATCACATTAAAGTCAACCAGCTAAAATAATGTTCAACAATCAATATGGCATTTCAGAATGTCACTTGTGAGGCTTCTGTAAGCGAAAGTTGAAAAAGAATGACTTAACCAAGTGTGGTGGCATGTGCCTATAGTCACAGTTACTTGCGAAGCTGAATCGGGGGATCACTTGAGCCCAGGAGTTTGAGACCAGCCTGGGTGACACAGCAAGACCCCTCTCTCTAAAAAAATTTTTAAAAAGAAAAAGAATGACTGACGTTTCTTCATGCCAACTTTTTGATGAATAAATAGACACAGAAACACAGCCAGGTAGACTATGGCTCCAGTTCCGAAGATCTTTTAATGGAATGCTCCCTTTGTTCTTAGAGGGCCTCAAAGAAAGAAGTATAAAACTGAGACCAGTATTAAGGCAGCCCCCTCAGGTAGCTGCACCCCTGGCCGTGCCCTGGTATCTGGGGTTGCGTTACTGAGAAAAATAAAGGCAAGCACAAGGGCTGGGCCTTCTGAGTGGGCTTTGGAAAGCTATCTCCCCAGATCTCTTGAGATTCTGGCTAAGGGGCTTGAGAAATACAACAGAAATTAGACCCTCCTGCTCAGCGCCTGACCAGAAACCTTAGATATCTGATGGAATAATGCAATACACACGTGCAATGAGGACAACTGGAATGCACCTTTAAGAAAAGGCATTCTGAGGCCAAGCAATTTGCACGTGCTTGCCAGGTCTGTGGTACAGACACTGCACAGGAGTCTGATCAGGGTGGGCAGGGCAGAGAGACGAGACTGGATTCTATACCCCTCTGGTCTAGCTGCAACTTGATATTTTTTTTCCAGTATAAGAGTTTTCCAAGTACCTTATGGGTCAAAAGGCTGAAGAATTTTCAGCTTCTATTGGCAATTCTCCAGTGAACTACTCCTATTTCAGCAATACTTTTTTCTCTTCTGCCAAAGGTATGTTTTTTCAAGTCTCCAGTCTGTCTCTGATCAATCTGCCCTTGAGTGAGACTGTAAGCCCAGTGTTAAAAACTCCTTTTGACATCTTATAGACTCACCTACCCTCCCTAAAATGAAAAGCCAAAGGTACACGAAGTGATTTCTTCAGCCTGTAGAGCCATCCATACTCTGCTCCCATCAACTTCTCTGGGAAACCCACTCTCCAGCTCCACATCCCCAAATTCCAACCTATCTGCGCTCACATTGATTCTCCAGGCATCTGAAATGGAGGTCAGTGGAGTCACTTAACCCTCAAGGCTCTCATGTCAACTGCCTAGAAGAGGTGCGTGTTCCTTCCTCCGTAAGGAAACATGGCAGGTATCACAGTGAGTCCCCTAAAATGTATTTTATCAGGTCAGGACTAGGGAGAGTAGAAAAGAACTACCATTTTGACCAGCTTGGCTAGTAGTCTAAATAAAGACTAATTTATAAATGGGGGATCAGGAAAACGAAAACAAAACCACAAATACCTGACTTATCTTACCAGCAGTGAATTTTTCATCGTTTTTGAAGTTGGTTTTCTATAAATTGTTCGATGGTGGTCTTACTCATTATTTAATTGGATGTACTCTTCTAACCAGCACACAAAGGTTAAGGAATACAGTAAATCTCATTGAAAATATTGCTGAGGGGCCAGAAGAATAAT
The DNA here is from genome assembly GCF_003255815.1 of Theropithecus gelada. NCBI lineage: Eukaryota > Metazoa > Chordata > Mammalia > Primates > Cercopithecidae > Theropithecus > Theropithecus gelada. The sequence goes on along the minus strand of NC_037668.1, from coordinate 202,574,361 downwards.
TTCCAAATAAACTGAAACTTACAAATGTAGTACCAAAACCTTCGTTTTTCCTTAATTATAACTTTTTTGTGTAAAAATACTTCTAAAGTGATGCTTGTGCTTTCCTGATTTTTACACAGATTATACTAAGGAACAATTTAACTCTTCCTTGATGATTCACAGTCATTTTTGCAAAGTTTTCCTGGTAAAATTCCTATTTGTCTTTCAAAACTCTGCTCAGAGGTTTTCCCGCCAGGCCCAACCAGCCTGCACCTCTGAGCCTGAGCCTCTTTTCTTCCCTTCGCTTGCTCCTTCACAAGCTTCCATAAACCAGTGTGTCTTTCCTCCACACTGTAAGTCTATTAAGGAGCAGGTCCACAACTTAGGTTTGCACCCCCACCACCTGGTCTGTTCTGGTTCATCCATTCCAAAACCACGAGATTAAGCCCTGCTATCACTCTGCTGGGCACTGGGCACAAAACCCCAGCTCCAGAAGCTGCATCCTGCTTGAACAGTCAACACTTATGGGGAGTCCAGTGGACAGTGATATTTGAGTGACATCCTGGGGCAGGTAGGTGCACTGAGCTTCTGCTCCACCCTGTAAGCCTCCCTGCTAAATGTGCCTTTGGACTTCCTGTGTTTTCCTGACTTCCGTCTTATCTTCAGGGTCTGACTTCAGTAGGTCAGATGGCTATGTTTACTGAAATGTCCCTCTGCCCGTGTTTTATTTATTTAATTTTTTTTTTTTGAGACAGAATCTCACTCGGTCACCCAGGCTGCAGTGCAGTAACGCGATCTTGGCTCACTGCCACCTCCGCCTCCCGGGTTCAAGCAACTCTGCCTCAGCCTCCTGAGTAGCTGGGATTACAGGCGCCCGCCACCACACCCAGCTGATTTTTGTATTTTTAGTAGAGACAGGGTTTCACCATCTTGGCCAGGCTGGTCTTGAACTCCTGACCTCGTGATCCACTCGTCTCAGCCTCCCAAAGTGCTGGGATTACAGGCATGAGCCACTGCGACCGGCCACCCGTTTTAAAGCTCAGAAAACCCGACCCGCTGGTAGGCAAAGCATTCTCACTTCATACAAGGAAATGAGTTTGAATTATAACCACCACCATGGCATTCAGAAAGATTTCAGTACTAGAAGTGACGGCATTCTTTGATTTTTCTTTTTTTTTTTCCCCCAAGAGACAGGATCTTGCTTGCTCTGTCAGCCAGGCTGGAGTGCAGTGGCACCATCATAGCTCACTACAGTACAGCCTCAAACTCCTGGGTTCAAGCGATCCTCTCACCTCAGCCTCCTGAGTGGCTGGTGGCTGGGACTACAGGCAGTGCCACCACACCAGGCTAATTTTTTTATTTTGTAGAGATGATGTCTTGCTATGCTACCCAGGCTGCTCTCAAATTCCTGGCCTCACGCAGTCCTCCCACCTCAGCCTCCCAAAGGGCATGAGCCACCACACCCAGCCTGATTTTTGTTTTCTACAGACGATAGAATACAGACAGTGCTTGGTGTTTCCAAGCTGACGTGCTCCCAAGCTATGGCCTCCACCAGCCTGGTGTTCCTTGGAGATCAAGGCTCCCCGGTCTTATGGCATCTTGAGGTTTAAAAAATAAGATCTGTCCTCAGCTCTGAATCTGCTGTCCCAGAGTAGGTGAGCAACTTGGAAGCTCTGGCTTAGATGAGGCTCTGTGGGGCGGTGGCAAGCCAATGCCTTCATAAACATAGATAGTCATGCCATGGCACCTCAGAAAGTGAAGGGGCACTTTTATCTGCCTACAAAGTACCCCCGGAACTTTGCTGAACTCTAGAACACACTAGAGAGACAAGCTCATTAACTATCACTTTGCCAAAATCAAGTACCCCTGGGTGTTCACAAGGCACAGCCTGACTTCAATGACTCGACTACCCACCAAGGGGGGCGGGGGTTCTTCTGGGGAACACAGTGAGGGAATCCTATACTCCCTGGCTATTTCCTTCAAGTGCCCAGCCCTTGAGACAAAGCATTCACAATTTTTTAGAATAAGCCCAGTTAGTTCATCCCTCCAGCTTAGGACTGCTCTGACAAATGTATCTGTGCTTCAAGGGATGGGGCTGGTCCTAGCGAGTCAAACCATAGCTCAGGAAGGGAACTATTAACTCTTACTGACGTAATTCCATCTTTTTCTTGAACAAATTTCTTAAATATCTGACTCACTGGCCTTTAATAAAACGATTATAAGATATCACTAACTTAGTTTGGGAAATGACGACAAAGCATCACTGAAACTTTTTCATAAAAACCAGGGAGTAAATAATAGAAACTCCTATAAGATAAGAGCTGTTCTTGACCGTGCTTCCTCCCTTGCCTGGCTATACAGAGCTGGGCCAAATCCTGCTTTATTAGTTTGGAGGTATCTTCCTCTGCTTCCTGCCCGCCAACCCCTGGCCCCTGCCCACCCTCAGAGAGGGGCCAACAGCAGGGGTGGGTCCACTTCATGAGGCTTTCGAATGACCTAGTTACTGACTGGGGGAATCAAAGGTTATTTGGAAATCTTTAAAAGGCTGTTTCCTTTCCCAGCACTGAGCTGTAACATGATACTGACCTGTCCGGCAGTGTCACAGAGTTGGAGTCTCACGGGCCTCCCATCCACAGACACCACCGCTAAAAACAAAACCAAAATGACAATCAGGAGGTGTCTTTTAACTCCTTTTGGAATACCAATAGTTTTAGCTTTCACCATCATTCTCACTCCAAACACCTCTGCTCCCATTCTAGGTCCTCTAATGAATTAAGGACTAGCCTAAAACAAGGAGGCCCTGTGGAGGCATTTTTGTATACAAACCCAGCGCTGGCAAGTCACTCCACGAACCAGGCAGCAAATCCCTGAACCCTTTGATGGTGCCCCCAGAAAGGCCTATGCTTTTCTCTCAGTCCTGGAAGATTTATTTTCCTGTCACACTTGTTTCAAAGGACCTAAAAACAACACTGGGGGTAAATGGGAAGTAACCCTGCAGTGTTAAATCAGTGGAAAACCTGATTTAACAGGTTTTCCCTTGGGAAACGTTCCCCAACTTCAGGGTTTATCATAAAATTCCAGTTTGTTTTGAGAACATGTGCAAACACAGGCTGCCCGCATTGTCCTGTTTAAAAGTGAGGGCACTCTTTATCTCTATGTCAGGCCAAAAGGAGGATTAAAAAAGAAAAGAGAAAGCCATGCCCACCTTTCCACTGGGATTCGGGGACTCAGGGAGTGTGGAGAGGCCTGCAGCAGGACATGTCGCGGAGGTTTCTATTTTAACTAAGCAGTCAATTTTGTCTCTTTCTACACAACTTTCTAATTGTTTCTCAATGTTTATTCTAGTCAGCAGCAGGGGTGGGGTGGGGTGGGGGAGGGGAAGACACAATCCTCTGTGGTGGGAACCCACCAGTACAGCACCCATTTTTCTAGGGTACCTTTGGGATGAAAGGAAGGTCAGAGAAGCTACCTTTTCTCTTAAGAAGCGAAACAGTTAAATGTTTCATACTAGCTTCTGTGAATTTCAACTTTTTCTTAAATTTCAAAAAGACCTGAATATCGAGATAGAGAATTCCTTTATCTTTGTATCTACCAAGGCAAATGACATCGCACCCGGTACATAAGAGCTTTAAGTAGCTTAAAGGGATCCTGAAAGGATACCAACAATCAGAATCTGAGCCCATGTGGGCAGGGAAGGTGGTGGGGCTCAGAAGAGAGAAATGGTGTTTACTTTCCAGGTTTCATCCAAACCTAAGCCTTCACGAGGGCCGCTCGCGCTATTTTCACTAAATCAAGTGTTTTCCCGGCGTCTCCGCGGCTCTTTAAAGTGGAGACGCCCCTTGTGAGCTAAGCCGCCTAAAAGGAAAGGAGCGAGGCTCAGGTAAAGGCACCTGCGCGTCACCTTCTGATTGAAACTGCAGCGGCGCCAGCGACGTCGCCCTCAGGAAACTTTGCTCTACGCAGCAAACTGACCCGGCAGCCAGAACTCAACCTGTTTCACTCCTGCTTATCTGTTGCTTAAATTGTGAGAATTGTGAGGGTTTTTTTTGTTTTTTTTTTTTTGTTTTTTTTTTTTTTGGCAACGGCTCTGCCGCTCAGCCCTCCTCTCTCCAAGCTCTGGTTGTAGGGCTCCCCATTCCCCCCTGGTCCTTTCCTGTTAGCTCCGTGCTTGCCCAGTCCCTGACACTTAGGAAACGTCCTACTCGCCTCATTTGTCCAGCTTCCCCGCTGGAGCAGCGTCCGGGGCCCTGCAGCCCCCTTGGGAGCCCCGCGACCCTCGCGCCACCCTCTTTCCCCTGGACGGACCGCGGCCACGCGCCCCCGGCCCCGGCCCCCGGGCCCGCTCACCGGAGAAGTTGTCGAAGGCAGTGGGGATGTACTCGGTGGGGTAGCCGTTGGTGGTGTAGCTCACCACCAGGCTCGTTTTGCCCACCGCACCGTCGCCGACCAGCACGCACTTGACGCCGCGCCCCTCGGCACCCCCCGCGCGCCCTCGGCCCCCCGGCTCCCCAGGCCCGCGTCCCCCGCGTCCCCCGCGCTCCCGACGCGGCGGCACCGGAGGCGCCTCGCAGCGGTCGGGGAACGCGGGGTCCCCCTGCTGCGGGGGCATCGATCCGCGAGCGCGGGCTTGCGGGCTTGCGGGCGCGGGCGAGCAGGGCCGGGCCCGACCGCCCCTTCGCCCCGGAGGGTGGCGGTAGGGAGGAGCTGTCACCGACAGCTGCGGGCGCGTCCCCGGCCCCGGAGAGTGGCGGTTCCAGGCTGCACGGCTAGCAGACAAAGGCGGCCGGGGAGGGTCGTGGCTCCGCGCTCCGGCGGCGCCAGCAGCTCTGCCCCACGCGATTGGAGGACAGCGGTCCGAGCGCCGTGGATCCCAAGCGCTCTGTCTCCGCCCGGCTTCCCGGCGACACGACGCGTGGGGGGCGGGCGGGGAGGGAAAAGAGGCGGGTCCGGCCGGGCGGCTCGGTCCCCGCGCCAAGGCCACAGCGCCCCCCGCCTGCGCGCCGCGCGCCTGCACCCGCGCCCGAGGCGGCGCCGCGACCCGGCAGGCGGGGACTGCGAACACGGGCGCGGGAGGACCCGGAACAGACGCTCAGGAGGACGCCTCGCACCCGGTCCGGTGAGCGGCGCCCGAAGGAGCCGGGCCAGCCTCGACAGCCTCCTCCCCAGCTCCCGAGAGGGTGACCACCGCGCGACTGGGCAGGGCGGTTCCGCTTTCTGGCGCCCACAAGAGCCGGGAAGCCCGAGCCGCCTCCTATTCCTCTCCGTGGAGCCCCCGGCCGGCAAGGGCTGCACCCAGGGGGGAAGATGAAGTGTCCTGGAGGCCTGTCCTGCGAATGAGATTGAATTAACAGACAGCCTTTTTCCTTAAGTCTTAATTGCAGCTGATCGTGTGATTTTTCTCACTTTGAAGCAAAAGGATGCCAACTCCATTGTGAATGCTCCTTTTACTTTCTCTTTCGGCATGCCGTGAACCTTTATACATGTATGCTCCGGCAATTTTTTTATAGCCCCAATTCCTTCATTTACTTAAAGATAATTCGGAGACAAAGTATTCCGTTTCCCTTTGATTCCTTTCTCTCTCTGCCTTCCTTCTACATATGGTCAACAGTCCATTCAGAAAAAGGACTGCTCTTCTGAGCCAAATCAGAATACAAACAGTCCTGGGGGTGTACAGTGTGCTGTGAGAAGAGCCACATATTATTAATACACTATTGATGCTAGTGGTAGTAAAAATAACAATAATAAATACTGAGCTTTCATAATGTGTCAGATACTGTTATAAGCACTCTTCATGAACTAATTATTTTAATCTTAACATTACTTACAGCCATTTTACAGATGAGAACACCTGAGGCACAGAGATATTAAGTAACGTTTTGGGATTTCACAAGCTAGTAAGTGGCAGTGCGAGGATCCAAACCCAAACAGTCTAGCCCCAGAACCTGAGCTTCTAACTAAAATCCTGGAGGCAAAAATAAGAGTGTATGATAAACATGGTCTTGAACGTATAGCCATTGTCAGAATGCAGGTGATGGATTTATCAAGAAAGTTAGAAGCTTGAAACCAGGACTCCTGACTTGCAAAAGACACTTTTACATTGCTGGGAGATCTAGCAATGTGCACAGATGGTAATATATTTCTGCAAATTTTGAAAAACAAAAGTATTTTAATCACCACCAGTTAAGTTTACTGTCTTTTTTAACTCTAACTTATCCTTATATTGAGTGATTTTGAAGAAGCCAGGTTGTTTGGTGTAATGGGATACAGAATCAGGATGAAGGTGAGATAAGGGGGATGTCAAGGATGCAAAATTTATGACAAATTGAGCATTCAGAGGCAATATCAAAAAATAAAAAAATTAGAGGGCCCTTACTCTTAGGGTCAGGCAAGTGCCAATGTTAAGTTTTGAGCCTCAGTTACCTGGCTTGCCTCTCCCTAGCCCTGGCCATGATGACAGGATATATCTGTGTGGTTTACAGTTCTCCTATGTAGATGTGTTGTTGCTAGCCATCCAGGTATAGGAATGGCTACCACTGACATACCTATGACCCTCTGTGAGAGTCACATTGGTGTCCTCAACTATCTTACTTTCCCCAACACTAGAACGGTTCCAGTAGCAAAAGAGTAGCAGAGCTTGAGATGGGCAGAGCTGGAAGCTAGTCTAGCAATTCTTTCCATCATAAAACACCTAATATCGGCTGGTGCGGTGGCTCATGCCTGTAATCCCAACACTTTGGGAGCCTGAAGCAGTCAGAGCGGATGAGGCCACGAGTTTGAGACGAGCCTGGCCAACATGGCGAAACCCTGTCTCTACCAAAAATAAAAAAATTAGCCGGGTGTGGTGGCTCACACCTGTAATCCAGATACTCCAGAGGCTGAGGTGGGAGGATCACTTGAGCCTGGGAAGTCGAGGCTCCAGTGAGCCCTTGATCAGCCCAGCCACTGTACTCCAGCCTGTGCTAGAGTGAGACACTGTCTCAAAACGAAACAAATAGAAAAAAACACAATATTGTTAGAGAAGGTTTGACTCTCTCTACTATACCTGATCAAAACGGAAGTTCTCTCTTGTCAGAAAGGTACCTGTACTCTAAATGCAGCAGATACCGTTATAAATGCACCATACATCTTTGAAGAAAAATCACATGAAATGAATGATCTGAATTCCCACGTTTGTAAGAACACGAAGCTGTAACAGTACAACAAAAAGCAAGTTCACCTGTGTGTGAAGTGACTTCCTATTGTTCCTATAGAAAATATCTTACAAAACTGAATAAGTCATCAAAGCGTATGTAACTGAAACATGTAAATAGTGTCATAGAAGTGTGTCAAGTAGTTTATTAAAATATGTCTTACGTATTTTGTTGAAGTTTATGGTGTTTGCTAGCCTTTTAAAATTTGTAACTTACTGTGATGCATTTCTCACTTTAAACATTTGTTTTTGTATCTAATTTTCTATTCTGAATTTTGTATTTTTTTTTCTTAATGAAGTCTCACAAATGTGATAAGCCTCAGGCCCTACAAAACTTGGCTTTGCCCCTCCATGTGGCCAGCTGTCAGTTTTTGTGTCCTGTGCCTCCCTCTCTTGCTTTTCCCCCGTCTCATGCTGAATATCATCCCATGCCCACTCATCTGGGCCCATTTTTCTGGACACAACTTAATCAGCTCCCTGCATCCTTATCTAAAATGCCAGAAACTAATGTTTGCCCTATTCATGAGACTGTTCTGTAGACAACATAGGAAATCAGACCCCACGCCAAACAGTTCGGTATTTCATCCAAGTCCAAGAGCAGAAAGATGACAGAATGCCTACCACCGTCGGGGGCTACAAGAAGCCCTTCGAGGTGTGGGCTCAAGTTGTATGATATATTTGTTTGTTTATTTGCTTATTGTCTGTCTCCTCTTACAAGCTCCATGAAAAAAGAAACTTTATGTTGCTCATTCCTGTATCCCACACTTAGAAGCACGTGGGGCAAGTCGTAGGTGCTTAATAAATACTTAAGCAATGGTAAATATGTAAGTGAAAGTAAAACATGTTTTGAACTTGACAGTTCTGTAAAAAAAAGAGAAAAGAAAAGAAGAAGAATGTAAAACATGGACTCTCAAAACATGGACAGTTGTATTTTTATGCTTTCATAAAATATTTTTAGAAAGAATGAAGGAAATTTGACCACTTCTTGCAGCTATTAATATAAAACCATGTCTTTGCTCAGTTTCAAGACAAAAAATGCATTACACCTCATGTATTCCCTTTTGATTTTTCACCAAGGCGGTGCAATGCCTTCCTTCATTGTGCCGTGGGCCTAGAAAATTCTGAAAACTGGGTGCAGATTTTCCGTTCTTAAGATCTGGTCTCTCTGAGGCCCTCCAGCCCAGCTGTGAGCATTCATCCCCCTACCTACCCCCAACACTTCGTCCAGGACTTCCAGCAACCCAGCCCTGGGCCCCCAACAATACGTCAGAGAAGGTGTCCTCCTCGAACTACAGGTCCGTAACCCCTTTCTCCTCCCGTGAACTTGCTCTTTCTCTGCTTAGGTGTCACCTCCTCCAAGAATGTTTATTTTTGTGCCTAATTTTCTATACTTAATTTTGTGTTCTTTTTCTTAATGAAGTCCTCAAAATGTGGTAAGCTTCAGGCCCTACAAAACTTGGTTTTGCTTCTCCATCTGGCCATCTGTCCGTTTTTGTGTTCCATAGCCTCACTCTCTTGCTTTACCCCTTTTTATGTTGAACTGCCCCACACCCACTCATTTGGGCCCATCTTTCTGGGTTCGACTTCATCAGCCCCCGACAGCCTTATCTAAAATGCTTGGAACTAACGCTTGCCATATTCATAAGAATCTTCTACAGGCAACGTAGGAAAGCAGGCTCCCACACCAAACAGATTGGTGTTTCATCCAAGTCCAGAAATGTTCCCTGACCCCTTATGTGGATATATTTGTGCTTGTCCCTATCACAGCCCTTATCTAGTGAAATCATCTACTGATTATACAGCACCTACCCTTGCTCATAATCCCCTAAAAGGGGGGATCCCCAGTTCACAAAACTCTTCCCCCCAGCGCAGTATTAATATGTTTTCTAGGATTTTTTCCATCAAGTTATGTTAACTGTTCCACTAGCAAATAATTAATAGTGAATTTGTAGTTTTTTACTAAAATGATAAAAAAAAAAAGTCCTAATAGACTTTCCACTGTGTACCTGTCACTGTTGTATCTTTTGATATATTTAAGAAATAAATAAATTTGTATCTGCTCAACATATTCCTTGCCAGGTGTCGTTGTCATCATCATATTCAATATAAAGTTGTTTCTCCTGCTATTGATAACATTTCGCCGTTTACTGAGTACCAAATCAGAACAGCACGGTTTTTTTGGATCTTTCATTTTAGCATGTCATATAACTCTGTGTGTTCATTCACTCTTTAAACGGTAACCCTTTGCCTTGGACACATTAATCTAATTTCTTTTTTTTTTTTTTTTTTTTTTTTTTTGAGACTGAGTCTGGCTCTGTCGCCCAGGCTGGAGTGCGGTGGCCGGATCTCAGCTCACTGCAAGCTCCGCCTCCCGGGTTCACGCCATTCTCCTGCCTCAGCCTCCCGAGTAGCTGGGACCACAGGCGCCCGCCACTTCGCCCGGCTAGTTTTTTGTATTTTTTAGTAGAGACGGGGTTTCACCGTGTTCGCCAGGATGGTCTTGATCTCCTGACCTCGTGATCCGCCCGTCTCGGCCTCCCAAAGTGCTGGGATTACAGGCTTGAGCCACCGAGCCCGGCCCACATTAATCTAATTTCTTTCCTTCAGCAGTGCCCTAGTTTTTTTAATACCCTGTAAGAGGACATCAGAAGAATAATTCTCTAAAACTGGAGATTCTAAGCTGGGTTATCTATTGCTAACATGGCTGTCTGCTCCCAGGATTCCCTTCTTTGTATGATTCTGGGCTAAAGTTGTCCAGACACATGATTCTCAGAATTGAGAAGACTGAAGGCAAGTGGAGGAGGGTCATATGGTCAAACATGCCAGCGGATGGACACAGTGATGCCCAGCACGCCCTCACTAGCCTCCTGCTTTGCAGTGATATCATCTCACTGCTGGCTCTGCTGACCCAGAGCAGCCCTCAGTTCTTACCCAGCCCCTGGGCCCCAAAGAGGCTGCAGTCCCTACACCTCATGCCTCAAGCTTCCCTTCCACAGCCTCCTAGGGGCCACATCTGCATAACTTACTATTGGCTTTTCTCCAAGTTCCCATCAGTAAGTACCCTGCACAAGGGTTTCAGCTGGACAAGGTTAGGCACTGTTTCCCTCTGAACTTCCCCAGCAGTTCCCGAACTCGTGATTCCTGAGCCCTGTACCTTGGAGTGGCTCTGATTTCCTGACTGGGCCCTGACCAATAGTTTCTTGTTTTCCACTGGGGATGTCATCCTAGGAAAAAAAAAAAAAAAAAAAAAACGACAAGGAAAATGTCTTGACATGTTTCACTAGAGAAGGTGGGGAAATCACATAAATGTCACCAAAGCACCAAATGGGCCACCAGTGGCTCCTTTCAGGAATCACAGACATCAGCTAGTGTCACAATAAGGGCTCAGACCACACGGTTGGATGTGCTGATACTAGTTTCCCTGCCTCCAGAAGTCCTTTTATCACCTGCCATCACTTTGTTGATAACTAGAATGGATAAATTAAGCTCTCCCATTGGTATCATGAAAGTTTAAGATGTAAAAATCAATCCTTAATTTTGATTGAAAAAATTATTTCTCAAACTGTTTATGTTGTTTTATACTAGTCAGATTAGGCTATGCTATGCTGCAGTAATAAGTGAACTCAATTTTCAATGTCTAGAAACATAGGAGTTAATTTTTTGGTCATGCAAAATTCACAGCGGATTTAGTAGCTCTCCAAGGCAGCTCCCTTTCAAGTGAAGACTCAAGAATGCAGTCTTCTTGCATCTTGTAACTATGCCACCTGTGACCCTCATTTCTGTGTGTGCGTACCTTGCATTTCTGTACATGAACGTGTGCATTCTTGTCTGTATATGTATCCATGCATTTCTATGAGTGAACACATGGATTTCTGTGGGTGAACAAATGCGTATAATGGCAATTTTATAAGAGCTCAAAACTAAAAACTATATAAATGTCTAAAACAGTAAAATGGATGAGTTAGTTTGGAAGTTCATGATATACTACTATTCAGTCAAGAAAATGAGTGAACATACAAGAGTGAATCTCATCAACTAAATGAGAAGTGAAAGAAGCCAGACACAAAAGAGTATAAACTATCTTATTTGATTTATATAAAGTTTAGAAATGGCCAAAACTTGACGGGGCGTGATGGCTCACGCCTGTAATCCCAGCACTTTGAGAGGCCCAGGCAGGTGGATCACGAGGTCAGGAGCTCCAGAACAGCCTGGCCAATATGATGAAACTCCGACTCTACTAAAAATACAACAATTAGCCCAGCATGGTGGTGCACGCCTGTAGCCCCAGCTACTTGGGTGACTGAGGCAGAAGAATCGCTTGAACCCAGGAGGCGGAGTTTGCAGTGAGGCAAGATTGCATCCCTGCACTCCAGCCTGGGCCACAGAGTAAGACTCTGTCTCAAAAAAAAAAAAAGAGAAAAGAAAAGAAATTGACAAAACTCATCAGTCATCAGTGCTAGATGTCAGAGAAATTGAGGGCAGTTGTTACATTCAGGAAGGAAAGGGGTCATGGGAAGCTTCTATTTCTTGATCTGAGTGGTGATTTTACAGGTGTGCACTGTATAGTAATTATTGGCCATATATTCGTTTCATTCACTTTTGTGAATCGTGTTATATTTTAAAGTTTTAAAGATTAAACAAATTCAAACATGTAAATCATATTAAATAGAACTCATGGCTATTTGCATTCCAAAGAACTGTTTGCTTTAGCCTAGAACAGTGCTAATCACATATTGTACACTTTTTGAATTAAATAACACTCTTATAAAATTTAAATGTGATTTGAGTACCAAAATCCTATTTATACAAAGTTTTTCCAGGAACATGAGTACTGCACATCATTTACATCTCTAATATTTATTTTTAATGGGAGTATCATCTTCCACCAGGGCTATTTATGTGTTTTAATATTTTAACTAACTGAACTGGTTCTGCAGAATTATCACAAGAAATAAATGGCAATTTATATGCATAAGTTCTGGAAGAAAAATGAAGGCACCAGGGAGGGCCCTTAGAGGGATGGCAGGTAAATTTGCCCAGAGGAGAAAGGCTAGATCGCTGCTGACGTGGAAAACAGATGCTATTCTAGGCAGGCTGAGCTACACTGGTGGCACCTTTTCCGCATTCGTCTTGGTTTATTTTCCTCTGTTAAATCCCCTTCTTTGGGTCTTCTCAGCTGTTGCAATTCTGCCACTCCTCCTTGATGAGAAAGGCTATCTCCATTCCCTGGGACCTGGAGCTGCTATAGCAATCCCAATTGGTCTTCCCAGCTGTCTGACCCTCCCTTTGGATAGAAAAGCCTCCTTCCCAGACCTTCAGAGAAACTGGTGTTTCCAACTTCCCTCCCCAAACACACATCATAGATAGAAAGAGATAACTAGGAAAGGGGAATGGAGAGAGGGGCTGGGACCAGGAGTAGCAGAGGCAGTGGTGCAAAGAGGTTGGGTTTTGAACATGCCTTGAAGGTAGACGCAGCATGATATACCTGGAGCATTGGGTCTTGAGTTTACCTGTACAAGAGAAGGCCAGGGGCTGGGCATGCTGGCTCATGCCTGTAATCCCAGCACTTTGGGAGGCCGAGGCGGGCACATCACGAAGTCAGGAGATCGAGACCATCCTGGCCAACATGGTGAAACCCTGTCTCTACTAAAAATAGAAAAATTAGCCGGGAGTGGTGGCACACGCCTGTAGTCCCAGCTACTCGGGAAGCTGAGGCAGGAGAATTGCTTGAACCCGGGAGGCAGAGGTTGTGGTGAGCTGAGATCGCACCACTGTACTCCAGCCTGCCGACAGAGCAAGACTCCATCTCAAAAAAAAAAAAAAAAAGGAGATCAGGATAACTCCATGGATGGCCTGACAAACTGAACTCATCATTGACTGAGAAAAGGAAGATTCCAGCAAATGGCAGGTTTGGGGAGAAAGAGTAGGAATTCAGTTTGTACATACGAAGTTTGAGTTGCCTAGGAGATGTCCAAGAGGAAATATTGGGCCGACAATTGAGCATACAACTCTGGAGTTCCAAGGGAGGTGCTGGTGAGAGGTGTAAGTTCAGAGTTTCATCAGCATATGGACAAAGGATGACAGGGCCTAGGAGTGGGTAAAGACCAAGGAAAGAAGAGGCCCAAGGACTGAGCTCTGAGGACTCCCTTGTTAAAGGAAAATAACAGACATTTTAAGAGCTGGAAAGTATTAAGTAAGGCCGAATATCAGACACTGGGAAGGAAGAAATAGAAAAGCTAGCTGCCAAAAACTCTGCCTGTAGGAATAAAAGCTTATCTACACAGGTACCTAGCACCTTACCACAGTTAGCCACTTAGCCCATCTGAACTTAAAACAATTCTTGTTTCCTTTGTTTACAGTGTGGCCAGTAATAAATCTGACACGGCACTGTAGCAACCCTATTGTAAGGGCACCAGGCTCTGCCTATTTGCCAACAAATTATTTCGTTGGTTTCTGGTGCTGGGTTGGATTTCAGTGAAAGAAGTCGAAACTACAGTGGAAAACAAAGGCCGGGTGTGGTGGCTCATACCTGTAATCCCAGCACTTTGGGAGGCTGAGGCGGGTGGGTCACCTGAGGTCAGGAGTTCGAGGCCAACCTGACCAATATGGCGAAGCCATTTTTGTACTAAAAATACAATGCAATTTTACTAAAAATACTAAAAATACAAAATTAGCTCATGGCTGTAATCCCAGCTACTTAGGAGGCTGAGGGAGGAGAATCTCTTGAACCCGGGTGGCGGAGGTTGCAGTGAGCTGAGATCGTGCCGTTGCACTCCAGCTTCGGCAACCAGAGCGAAACTCCATCTCAAAACAAAACAAAACAAAAGTCTGGGTAGTCATGGGGTTGTGTCCTCAGGATGCAGCCCTGAACCAAACAGTCCGGTTTTCTTTGTCCAGCACACCCACTGGATCTGGTTGTGTCGGTAAACAGACTTGCCCAGAGTTAGTTTTGCCTGATAAGGCGCACGTGTTTTCCAAGTTTATGAGAACCAAAGGGACAGGGGCTCGGCTTTGACTAATAACGAAACTGTAGTCATCTATTTCCTTTTAAAAAGTATTAAAATATCTGGCTTCTTCTTTAGAAAGAAAAATATTCTCTTGAGTCCTCTAAATCATGAGTGAAGCTCTTATAGTTACTGTTTCAAAAGACAAGGTGACAAATTCTATTTTTTATTTTATTTTATTACATTTTGTGATGGAGTCTCTGTTGTCCAGGCTGGAATGCAGTGGCACCATCTCGGCTCACTGCAACCTTCGCCTCCCAGGTTCAAGTGATTCTCCTGCTTCAGCCTCCTGAGTAGCTGGGATTATAGGCACCTGCCACCATGCCAGGTTAATTTTTGTATTTTTAGTAGAGACGGGGTTTCACCATGTTGGCCAGGCTGGTCTCAAACTCCTGACCTCAAGTGATCCACCCACCTTGGCCTCCCAAAGTGCTGGGTTTACAGGCTGAGCCACCATGCTGCCCCCAAGGTGATAAATTCTAAGCCAACAGTGGGAGTTCAAAGGCCAGACATCACCAGGGAGGCAACTGCTGTGCAAACCTGGGAAGGCTGTGGAGATTTCCTTAGAGGAAAGCACTGGTTAATATTTATTATTTCCCTGGGACCAGAGGTGGGAGATGACTTCGTGGTCAGAGGAGCCTACATGTGATCCTGATAGTGCCACCTGCCTGTGCAAGTCATTTTATTTATCTGACCTCAAATCCCCTCATCTGTAAAATTAGTTTGCTAGGGCCACTGTAACAAAGCACTGTAGATTGGGTGGTTTTTAAACCACAGAATTTATTTTCTCACAGTTTTAGAGACCAGAATTCTGAGATCAGTATTTCGGCAGGGCTGGTTTCTCCTGAGGCCTCTCTCTTTGTCTCCATGTCCTTCTCATGTCTTCACAGCGTCCTTCCTTTGTGTGTATCTGTGTGCTAGTTTCCTCTTCTCATGAGGACACCAGTCTTATTGGATCAGGGCCCACCCTAATGACCGTTTTAACTGCCTCTTTAAAAACCCTGTTTCCAAATAAAGTCATATTCTGAGGTACTGGGCGTTAGGACTTCAACATATGAATTTTGGGGAAACAAAATTTATATATTTTGGATATATTAATTCAAAATTCAGCTCATAACCACATGGATAATCCTACTTGTACTTCTTCTATACTTATGCTATGAGAGTATGTATTACGTATACATAATAATACATATTATATACTGAGAATTACATTTGATAATCAATTTTCTGTTGTTTTAAAATGTTTGTTGTTTGTACACACACACAAAAAAACTGTGCTGAAGTGCCAATAATCTAATAGGAGTCCTTTTTTTTCTTTTAATTTTCCATAGAGATGGGGTCTCACTATGCTGCCCAGGCTGGTCTCAAACTCCTGGCCTCAAGTTATTCTCCTGTTTCAGCCTCCAAAGTTGCTGGGATTATGGACATGAGCCACCTTGCCTGGCTTCCAATAGGAATTCTTATGATTATACTGTGAGACCAAATCTAAAAGGGTGCTGATGTCTAACTTTTTTAAAAGATATGGTGATATTTTAATGTAATTTTCTTGGATTATTTTAGGTCTGCTTGGGAGCAATGATAGTATTCTCAAAAGAAGCAATAACCAGTGCAGGTCAGGAGAGAAAGCTACTGAATTAAGAAAAGATAAATTATTTAAAGGTAAATCAAAAGGACAGGCCAACCTGCGTTCCGTTGCAGTTTTATCATTTTTGTTATTGTTGTTGTTTGCTTGTATGTTTTTTGTTTTACTTTAAGACCGAGTTATGTTCTGTCGCCCATGCTGGAGTGCAGTGGTGCGATCTCAGCTCACTGCAAACTCCACCCCCTGGGTTCAAGTGATCCTCCCTCCTCAGCCTCCCTAGTAGCTGGGATTACAAGTGTGCACCACCATGCTCAGCTAATTTTTGTATTTTTAGTAGAGACGGGGTTTCACCATGTTGGCCAGGATGGTCTCGAAGTCCAGACGTCAAGTGATTCACCAACCTCAGCCTTCCAAAGTGCTGGGACTACAGCCCAATTATTAATTGTTTGATTTTGAGCCTCAGTAAATATTAGTTCCCTTTTCCTTGATTAGTGTGATAATATACTCCAGAAACAGAATATTGGTGCTAATGACTTTTGGAAAACACACGATTTTATAAATTGAAAATCCAACAGTTTTTGTTGTTTCTTTAGAGAATCAAGGCACAAAGTAAATGATCAATAAACACTGGATGAATGCATGGATTGATGAATACATGGATTGATCAGTCAATGGATAGATAGGAAAGCAGAATGATACAAGGATGTTTTTATACACGTCTCACTTGATCTGAACTCTAACCAAATATCGACATGGCTGGTGAAGCCATCAGGATACTCCACTCCTCCTCCTTCTACTCTCATATATCCCCTCCAATGTAGGTGCTATAGAATAGATGCCATTAAAGGGCTTTATAAAATTAAACCTCAAACCTTTTAGATGGTATATTTCTGTTTTAAAGTCATACTTCCTTTTGATCTCTCAATTATGGCTGATTTGGGTTGGCACTGACACCAGATTTAGTTCACTCCCTCTCAAAACCTACTTCCCTGCCTAGTAAGAGATGCACTCCCTCCTGCAGTGAGCATCCAGGGTCACCTGCAGTGGACATACCCAGTTCATGTTCTGGCGGAAGTGTTTATAGCAGTCTACAACGAATCTGGTCTTCCTGGTTCACACCTTAGACTCTAGGCTTCTGGATGAGAAAGACAGTTTTCTAACTTCTTTCACATAGTCTGCATCTGAGCTTTAAGCCACCTTGTACTTATTCTGCATATGTTTCCCTCCTTTCAGAAAGTTCCCTAAGACTCTGGGCCTCTACTTGTCTAATACTTGTTCCAACCTATTTCTTTATCCAGTTGATAAAGGCAGTTTTGATGCTTAATGAAGCTCAGCTTTTTCTGCACTCTTCTAGGCTGGCAACGGGTATATCTAAGACAGCCCCAGTAATCCTGCCTCCTGGAATTCATACGTTTGGGTAGTCCCCACCCACACTGAGTAGGTATGACCCGTGTAAAGAATGGGATATTACAGAAATCACGGAATGTGACTTCTTACTCTGTCTTAGGAAGCCAACTACCATGAGAAGAGGACACTCAATCAGACCTGTGGAGAGGCCTACATGGCAAGGAACTGGGGCTTCTTGCCAACAGCCATACGAGTGAGCCGTCTTTCAGTCAAACCTTCAGAAGACTGCTGCTCCAGCTGACATCTTGACTGCAGTCTCATGAGTCAGAACCACCCGATTAAACTGCTCCCTAATTCCTAACTCACATAAACTTGTTGTTTTATGTGAGCCATTACATTCTGGGCTAATTTGTTAGGTGGCAATAGATAACTAATATACTTCCCAAGCTCTCCAAACCTTAATGGTAGATTCCATCTGTCCTTGAAACTTATTTGCATCATCCTACCATCTTCCCAGCATGGCTACAAGCAAACTTCTTGCCTCTCCCTGTTTCAAAGCTGTTCTTTCTCCTAAGCCCATTCGCTGGAAACCAATGGATGCATCTTTTTTGCCGGGTGTGGGGGAACTCAGGATATCACCACTTCCTTTCACCTCCCCAGGTTCTCATTATAGTCTCTAATTTAAGTGTCCCCAAGGAAATGGTCTTCTGGAATCCTATTTTTAAGTACTGAGTTATCTATCTTTCCTATGTAGAGTAAGAACAGACATAATGTTCTCAAAGGAAGTCAGCCCAGATGAAATGATTGTTACATATGTCCTATCCTTTATATTCAGACATGATACTACCCTGCTGGTCCAATGTACTAACGGGGGGCATGGAATTATACCAATTTTTAATTGCATCCAGTTCCTCTGATCTTGAATGAACTTTTTAAATGACTGGCTGGATTCATGGGAGCTGTCAATGGAACAGTTCCTGTGTCCAGAAACATATAACTGGATTAGGCTGAGAAGGGAGTAGGGCGCTACTCTCAATTCAGTCATTAACTGAAATGACTGGTCACCAATAAGGTATCTGTTTATGGTAAGATCATTCCACTAAAGCCGAGTCTCAACTTTTTCCTACATCAAGATGCCAGAGAGCATGCCTCCAGCATAACTCAGTAACAGTAGCTCACCTTGACACTGATGTTTTGTAATGATGAGGTAAGTTGGAGTGGTAAGTGATAAATATGGCTTTCTCCTCCCAATCCTGCCTATCCCCCTCCAGAGCAGAACTAAACATATTCTAAGGAAGTGTGTGTAGATCACAAATTACTTAGATATTCTCCCTAACATCTGAGAATTTCTACACTAAAGTGATACTAACATACCACAGGGCCCAAGAGGACGAGAGGTCATTTCAGTTCTAGAGAATCTGTTGCTTATGAATAGTTTGTGTTCTAGGACTTTCTGGCTGTATCCTTGTAAAATGCTTTGTACTTCTTGGTAGCCAGGAGATTGACGCACGATGTTATTATAGAAGCAAACAGAGCATCCATTCAAAGTAGAGTTCCAGGCATCCATTCAAAGTAGATATATCAAATAGGCATTTTGGACAGTTTAAAAGATCTCAAATTCTTTGTTCTTCCAAAAATCATCCCAGTGAAAGGAAATGTTTTTGTTTCAGTGGCCTGAAAAGAGAAACTCTTGACTTCAGTTCCTTCCAGCCCTGTCATCCGCACTGATAGCAAGGCCTCACCACAGCCTTCCTAATGGACGGAAGCCAGTGTCATTTCTGGATGCCCACAAGAGTGCCAGCTGGTTCCAGACTTTCTAATCCCTGCAGAGGAAAATAAAAATGAACTCTCTTTGTCAAAGGTGAAAATGAGAACTGGAATTTTTCCTGAATAGAAAATGAAGCACTCTCTATTTCTCAGTGACAGCTCCTCATGACGGATTTCAGACTGTGCCTGGGTGAGAAAAAATTCACAGTCAAACTGAAAAAAACATATTTTTTGATGTGTGATTGTGACCAGTTTCCACACACACACACACACACACACACACATAGAATACATAAAATCAAATAATAAATAGAGACAGGTGTAGATTCATTTAATATATACTTACTGAATGTCAACTATGTTATGATCACTGTAATAAGTGCTGGGATTTGAACAGTACACAAAACAAACACCATCCATTTTCCCATGAAGCTTATAGATGATAAGCAGACATATTAAACTATAATGTGTGTAAAATGTTAGGAAAGGACAATAAATGGTGACGGTGAGCTGCCTGAGGGAAGTCCCTTGCTTTATTTTCACAACTTCTTCCTCAGTACTTGGAATCATGCCTGGCACATCATAGGAGATTAACGTATATAGAATGACTTAATGAATGTATATATTCATTATGAGAAAGGTAAGATAGAGACAACTTGAGTTGTGGGAAGCCACAGTGGACCCCAGTGGGAAAGATAAGTAGGAATTATCCACAGGAAGGGGACAAGGTGTGGGGAAGCATTCCAGAGAGAAAGTAAAATGGACTTTTTTAAAAAATGTCCACCAGGAGTGGTGGCTCACGCCTGTAATCCCAACACTTTGGAAGACCAATGCAGGAGGATTGCTTGAACCTAGGAGTTCAAGACCAGCCTGGGCAACATAGCAAGGCCCCCATATTTACAAAAAAGACTTTTGTTAATGAACCAAGTGTGGTGGCACACACCTGTAGTCCCAGCTACTTGGGATTCTGCTATGGGAAGATTGCTTGAGCCCAAGATGTTGACTGCAATGAATCACGATCATGCCACTGCACTCCAGACTGAATGACAGAGTGAGACCTTGTCTCAAAAAAAAAAAAAAAGTTCATACTTTTTAAAAGTCACAAATCACAATGCAGCTATTTTTATCATGAATCACATCAAATAATGCGAAAAAAAAAATCCACCACGCTTATAAAATAATAATCACAAGAGATGCCAAGAAACAGATAAAAACACATTACTAATGGGAGATTTTAGCACACCACTGGGAATAAGACAGAGCTAGTGAACTAAAATTAAGATATCAAAGAACTAAACAATATAATCAATAAGGTATATCTTAAGAATGTATGTGAAAGTTTTCAGCCTGACAATAGAAAATACAATTTCTTCTCAGGGTACAAGGATCATTCCCAAAATTGATTATATATCAGGTCACAAAGAAAATATCAGTAAGTTCCATAAAGTGGAAATATTACCAAATATTCTACCAATATTACCGAATATTCCATCAAAACAAATATGTGTTCACAGTGTAATAAAACTAGAAATTATTGACAACAAAAGCAAGCAAAAAAAGCCCTTTTCACCTGAAAATGTAAAAGCTTTCTCTGAGGACTCTTGGATGAAAAGAGAAATATAAAATGAAATTTAAAAATTTCTAAAGCATATTGATAATTAAAACACAATGTATCAGAATATATGAGGTATTTAAAATAAGATTATTTAAAGCCATAACCCTAGGGAAATTCATAGCCTTAATCACATTTATCAATAAAAATAAAAGATTTTAAATAAATGAATTAAATTCCCAGCTCAGAAAGTCAGGAAAAAAAAAAGAAAGAAAACCCAACAAAAGAAAAATTGAAGTTAAAAGAAATTAGTGTGACAGTGAAAAAAAATAGATTTAGTTAGATCTATTTCAAATCAAATTCCTCGTGTTTAAAATTACTTGGTCAGGCACAGTGGCTCAGGCCTGTAATCCCAGCACTCTGGGAGGCCGAGGCAGGCGGATCACGAGGTCAGGAGTTTGAGACCAGCTTGGTCAACATAGTGAAATCCCGTCTCTACTAAAAATACAAAAATTAGCTGGGTGTGGTGGCATGTGCCTGTAGTCTCAGCTCCTCTGGAGGCTGAGGCAGGAGAATCGCTTGAACCCGGGAGGCAGAGGTTGCAGTGAGCCGAGACCACGCCATTGCACTTCAGCCTGGGTGACAGAGTGAGACTCCGTCTCAAAAAAAAAAAAAAAAAAAAAAAAGATAATTAACAAAATAAATAAGCCATTAGCTAACTTAAGAAAAAAAGAAAGAATGCAAAAATACAAAATAAGAAATAAGGAGAAATAACTATTGAAACAAGAAAAAATAAATCACGAGTCTATTTTGAAAACTCTGTGCAAATAAATTTGAAAAATTAGGTGAAATAGATAACGTCCTAAGGAAATACAGTTAGCCAAAATTGACTTGTTGAGATTTACATAGCTTAAACAGATTAGTATCTATACATTATGTGGAGGAAGTTATCAAGGAACCATCCTCCAAAATGCACGAGACCTAGATCATTTCAGAGGGAAATTCTTTTTTTTTTTTTTTTTTTTGAAACGGAGTCTCGCTCTGTCGCCCAGGCTGGAGTGCAGTGGCCGGATCTCAGCTCACTGCAAGCTCTGCCTCCCGGGTTCACGCCATTCTCCGGCCTCAGCCTCCCGAGTAGCTGGGACTACAGGCGCCCGCCACCTCGCCCGGCTAGTTTTTTTTTGTATTTCTTAATAGAGACGGGGTTTCACCGTGTTAGCCAGGATGGTCTCGATCTCCTGACCTCGTGATCCTACCAAAACGTCAAAGATAAGGTAATCTCTACATTGTTCCAGAGCAAATGAAGGATATTTTCCTAATTCTTTTTGTGAAGCAAGTATAATTTTGATACCTGAACTTGTTACAGAGCAGGAAAAAAAATTACAAACCATTATTATGTATGAAAATTGAGGCAAAGTTTTAAAATAAACCATTTATAAACAGAATTCAACACCACATTAAGAAAATAATACACCTTGGCCAATGGCAATTATTCCAGCAATTCAAAGTTGATTCAATATTAGGAAACCCACTAATGTAATTAATACACCATATTAGTTGATCTGAGAAGAAAAATCATACGATTGCTTCCATAGAGGCTATAAAACCTTTTATAATATTTAACATCTTCTGAGAGTACAAAAAACTCAAACTGGTCTTCCTCTATTCGCATACTACAATCAACACAGAAGACTTCCATGACCAAATGTGTGGGGATTTCTCCACACAGCAAGCAAGCAATCAAATCTTCAGCAGACACAAGCTGAGTATCCTTCAATTCAGTTCTGACAGCATCTACCTGGAGATAGGGTCAGATCCCACAGTTGGGTCAGTCCTATGAGACTGCTCCCACTTCCAATGCCAGTAGCAAGCCCCGGGTTGTTTTGTCTGTGCTTCTGACTGACTGGCTATAAAACAGGGATCCTACGATCTCTCGAGTTTGATTAATTTGCTAGAGTGGCTTATAGAACTTACTTATGTTTTTCCAGTTTATTTTAAAGAATATTACAGGCTGGGCGTGGTGGCTCACACCTGTAAATCCCAGCACTTTGGGAGGCCGAGGTGGGAGGATTGCTCAAGGTCAACAGTTGGAGATCAGCCTAGGCAACATAGTGAGACCCCCTATCTCTACAAAAAATAGAAATAAAAAAATTAGCCGAGCGTGGTGGTACATGCCAAAAACAAACAAACAAACAAAAAAGGATAGTACAAAGAATTACAGCATGGCAAGGGGAGCAGAGCTTCCATGCCTTCCCTGGGCATGGAAACCACCACATGTTCAGCCATCCACAAGCTATCTGAACCCAGTCCCTTTGGAGTTTTATGGAGGCTTTATTACATAGGCATGATTGATTAAACCATTGGCCATTGGTGATCAACTCAACCTTCATCATCTCCCCTCCCTGGAGATTGGGCAGTGGGGCTGAAAATCCCAACTCTCTAATCCTGCATTGGTCTTTTTGGTGACCAGCCCCCACCTGAAGCTACCTAGGAGTTGCCTGCCATAGTCAACCCAACAGCATAAAAAAGACACATCACTTGGGAAATTCTAATTTTAGAAGTTGTGTGCCAGGAAAATGGGTCAAACTCCAAATATGTACTCTAAAATATCACAATATTCATCACCCATTCCTGGTTAAAAAAAAAGAAAAAGAAAGAAAGAAAGAAAGGAAGAAAAAAGAAATTAATCGATACCTTTATGTATATATAGTCAGACTCAGATATCTGACTAAGTCAGGCAGACACTGGCAGTAAATGGCAATACTGCAGGAGGTGCAAACTCCAGCTTTGGGGATTTTATACACACACACTATATATATAGTAAATATATATACATTTTTTGCAAATATATATATATGTCCTAAAGGTCCAAAAGCCAGCATCTTGCTTAATGGAAAAACACTAAAGCTCTAGAAGCATTTCTAATAGGATTAGAAACAAGGCAAGGATGCCCATTATCACCACCACGTTCAACAGCATACTGGAGATATTAATTAACGATGTAATAGAAATAAATAACAGAGTGTACAGATAAGAATTGCAAAGAAGCTAAACCATTTCTACTTGCAGATGATTTGATCATGTGCCAGTAAAATTCTTGATAGTCAATGATAAAACTAACTCAAACAATAAAATAATTCAGTAAAGTAATAGGTTATAATGCTAACATATAGAAATTATTAGCTTTCATATAAACAAACAATAACTAGTTAGCTAATAAGATGATAGAGAAAATCCATTTACAATAGCAACAAAAAGGATAAAATACCTAGAAATGAATCAAACCAAAAAACACGTAAAATATTGCAAAATTAAGTTCAGCCTAAAGCTGCCTCCTTGTAAGTTTGGCCTAAAGGTTTCTCCATACGTAATGAACTGTAACCTAATGGGATGTGGCTATGTAAACATACTGTAACCTACTCTTGTACCAGTCACTGAGTTCCAGCCAATCATAGGCAGGTAGCTGTTCAAATAAGGCAGATGCCAAGCTGTAATCAATCTAGCTGTGTCTGCATCTCACCCATTTTCTGTACATCACTTTCCTTTTTCTGTCCATAAATCCTCACTGACCACAAAGCAGTGCCAGAGTCCCTCTGAAGCTCTTCTGGTCCAGGGGGTGACTGAATTCATGAATCATTATTTGCTCAATTAAACTCTATTAAATTTAATATCTCTACAGTATTTCTTTAACAGACGGGGTCAGAAGTGGAATCTGAAGTTGAGATTCCAGTGACCAACAAGAGCATCAAGTGACCAAGTAAAGTACCCCTTGACCATTGCATCCATTGCTCTCTCACAGCAGCTGGGGATCATGGGTGAGTTCTCTCTCAGATTCTGAAGTTCCACAGATTTGTGTTTTGAGTTATCTGAGTTTGAGCAAAAAAAAATTTTTTTTTTTTTTTTTTTTTTTTTGAGACAGGGTTTTGCTCTTGTCATCCAGGCTGGAGTGCAATGGTGAAACCTCGACTCACTGCAACCTCCGCCTCCCAGGTTCAAGCAATTCTCTTGCCTCAGCCTCCTGAGTAGTTGGGATTATAGGCATTTGCCATCATGCCTGGCTAATTTTTTGTATTTTTAGTAGAGACGGAGTTTCACCATGTTGGCCAGGCTGGTCTCGAACTCCTGACCTCAGGTGATCCGCCCGTCTTGGCCTCCCAAAGTGCTGGGATTATATGCGTGAGCCACCGCACCCGGCCCTTGAGCAAATTTTTTATCCAAACTGGGTTTGGAAGCCATGACAAAAACTGGACTGGGTCCAGGATCAGATTGGATCTAATAATTAACTGACTTGGATCCAGTTAGAGGCCTCAGATGTCTGACTTAGTCAGGCAGAAACTGGCAGTAAATGGCAATACTGCAGGGAGTGTGAACTCCAGCTTTGAGGAATTTGCAGGGACTTTTGCATTTTAGCCCCTTTGTTTATTTTTCTTGCAAACCTAGGAAGGGAAAAAAAGTCATTAGCTAAGTCAGTCAAGGGGATCTGAGAGCCAAAGGCATTCAATGTAAAAATGAGATGCTTAATTTCTGAAGAATTGAATACACCACCTCTTGGCTACACCTATACTTACATGTGTAAGAATTAGGCCCCGAAGAGCCCCCAAAGCAGCAAATGCTTACGGAAATGGCAAAATCTTACTAAAGGTAATTTGAAATTACAGTGGAACATTCCAAATAAACAATACTGTATTTTTAAAAGTCTGTTATTGTAGCAGATTTCACACACACACAAACTGCATTTTAAAATGAGGGCTCCTAAAGAAGGCTCTTCCAGGGATGCCTACTGATGTGCAGAAACTTCTAAAAAGATTTCAGTACTTTTATTCCCTCATTTAAAAACAAAAAAAAAAGTCTTGGCCGGGTGTGATGGCTCATGCCTATAATGTGAGCATTTTGGGAGGCCAAGGTGGACAGATCACGTGAGGTCAGGAGTTCAAGACCAGCCTGGCCAACACGGTGAAACCCCATCTCTAGTAAAAACACAAAAAATTAGGCGGACATAGTGGCGTGTGCCTGCAGTCTCAGCTACTTGGGAGGCTGAGGCAGGAGAATCACTCGAATCCAGGAGGCGAAAGTTGCAGTGAGCTGAGATCGCTCCACTGCACTCCAGTGTGGGGAACAGAGTGAGCCTCCATCTCAAAACAAACAAACAAACAAACAAAAAATTCTTTATAAAAGGCAAATAAAAAGCTTAAGTGACTGACCAGAAATGGTGGCTCACCCCTGTTATCCCAGCACTCTGGGAGGCCAAGGCAGGTGGTAACCTGAGGTCGAGTTCAAGATGAGCCTGGCCAATATGGGACACCCCGTCATTACTAAAAAAAAAAAAAAAAAAAATAGCTGAGTGTGATGGTGCGCACCTATAATCCCAGCTACTTGGGAGGCTGAGGCAGGAGGATCGCTTGAACCCAGGAGGCAGAGGTTGCAGTGAGCCAAGATCGTGCCACTGCACTCGCACTCCAACCTGGGTGACAGGGCAAGACTCTATTTTAAAAACAAAGCAAAACAAAACAAAAAAAAACTTAAGTGACTAATTGGTAAGAAAATTTACCAACATTTTGGCTAAGTTACTATTTATGAACCTATGAACCCCAAATATCTGAGACAGGTCTCAATCAATTTAGAGAGTTTATTTTGCCAAGATTAAGAGCATGACCATGACACAGCCTCAGGGGGTCCTGACATGTGCCCAAGGTGGTCGGGGTACAGCTTGCTTTTATACATTTTAGGGAGACGTGAGACATCAGTCAATATGCGTAAGATGTACATTGGTTTGGTCTGGTAAGGCGGGACAACTTCAGGTGGGGGCTTCCGGGTCATAAAAAAAAAAAGGTTGCATTCTTTTGAGTCCTTGATGAGCCTTCCACTGAATACACAATATAGTCTGGCTCAGTGAATCTTCATTTTTACATAAACAATAGAGCAGAGGAAACAATCAGATATGCTTTTGTCTCAGGTGAGCCTCAGAAGGAGACTCTGAGTCCTATCTTTCTTTTGTCCACCAGGAATTTCCTTGTGGGCAAATTGTGAGGGAGATATGTCACTTTTTATCTTTGTAACTATCTTATTTAGGAATGAAATGGGAGGCAGGGGCACCTGACACAGGTCCCAGCTTGACGTTTCCCTTGGCTCAGTGATTTGGGGTCCTAAGATTTATTTTTCTTACACATATCCCACCCAAAGGCAAAAAGAAAGCTATCCTGGGTAGAGTGTTTATAAAAGGTAGGCCCTCAGGTTAAATGGCCTTGATTCTTTTTCAAAGCTATCCATGCTGAGTCCAGGTATAGAGAATGCTTTAATTGCCCTGTTTCTTAATGAGCTCCATCCTGAACACGGTAATTTTAGCTAAGAAAAAGTAGCTAAGTTAACAAGACCACCTATTAAACTAAAACAGTCTCTAAAATACACCTTTCTGGCATTTGGCTGGCTATCTTAAAACACTTTTATAGAAGAAATTTATATCTCTAAAAGAAATTTGCATTTGAAAGGGTGTCTGAGAGGGAGGACTGGGTCACTAGAAACTCTTACTGTTGTTTTAAATTTACATAACATGTCTTGCCTTTGATTAAGGTACTTTTCCTGGCCATATTGCCTTAACCGGGTCTTTACGTACAATCTTTTCCCTTGGATTGAGCAATTGATAGTACAATATTTAGGCCTATAATCTCAGCTCTGTGCTTTTGAGAATTTTCTACCTTGTTTTACCTAAGAGTCATCCCTTTAGAAGGCAGATTGTGGAGTAGCTAAAAACTACTTAGACAAATAAAACAGATAGTTCTAAGACTGATAGTATGAACGGGGAAAAGAAAAACTATTTGAAAGCTCACAAATGAGAATTCTTCACGGAAGCTATAAGACCTGCTTGTGTCTATATGTCTGTATGTGTATGTGATACCATTTGGTGAAGAAAGCTAGTTTTTAAATTGTTGGTAAAATAAAATAAAAAATGACTTCAGAATTGTTACTTAAATATAATATAAACATTTATGCCTGAGTCTACTGGTCAGACAGGTTTATGCTATCTCTGCTTCAAGCTGTGAGATCATAAAACTTCTGCTTCTGTTATATTTTTGATATTTGCTTGATTTGACTGTGAGCTTATGTTTTTTTCTCCTCCGAGCCTCTGGATTCTGGGGTGCAGACAGGTGACCTTGGTAACATCTGGGGACATGTCCTCAGTGTCTATATCACCACCTACAGGGCCCAGTCGAGCTCAAAATGACCCCTTTCTCCCTGGCCCAGCTTTGCCTCCTGGCCATTCTGTGAAGGGATGAATGTTTCAGACATCATCTTCATAGCTGTCTTCTGTCCTGAATTCTATACCTAATATGTAAATTTAGGACCCAGATGGGACCTCCTCTTAGAGCCATCCTAGGTGTCATGTGGCTACTTGAGATCCGGGATGATTGAGAAAAGCATTAGAGAGAGTACCTGTCTCATAGTATTAATATTCTTTCCAGTAATTTAAACTCTTAAAGTCATATTATTTGAAATTAAGTACCAGATAATCATAAAATGTCTGAGTTTTTTACAAGTATGGTAAAATACTAAAACATTAATTATTAAACATAAATTTAAGTTTATATACTTTGGCATCTTATTTTTCTGTGATATAAAAAACCTAAATATATACAGATCTGTTAATGAACAAAAATTTGAGCAAACGTATCTTCGTAAAAATTATAAAATGGTTTTCATCTACAAATACTGATACAAAACAGTTCAGAATTACTTTTCAGACTTTTACTGAAAATTAGGGTGACTAAGAGTTAAAATTATAGTTAACATATGTAATTAAAACTATGTATATAAGTGAATTCTATATACAAAGTGTACTAACAAAAAAGATATGCTTTGATGAAAAAAGCTATAAAAGAACACAAATACATAGCTGTTGAGAAAAAATTATTTTGTCCAGTTTAGAAGTTACTTAAATATTATTTTATAATAAAAGAATTTTAAAAGATATAAATAAAACTAAATAACATAAAAAGTCAGAAAGAAAAACAATTTTTAAAATTTTTCGAGAGATTATAAAACCTTTATGAAATCTCTGCATGGTCAAAAGCTGACTGAGATTAGTTTGTTTGTAAGGTTTTATTAAAATCAGCTTTAATATTGATAATTTATTAATACAAAAGTAAACTTTGGTTTTCTCTTTTAAGGAAGATTTTTGTAAAGTAATAATAGGAGATAATAAAAAATTTTTGTTCACTTTTAGGGACAACTCAAAAAAATGAGACAGCAAGAGGAGAAAAGGAGAGACAGATTCTGTCTAATGCTGTCTTTATTGGATATTTTAATCTTTTGGAAGTCTGGGTCTCCTCTTTATCAAAGGGTAAAAGTTTTTGCTTTTTAAAACCTTTTAATTATCACTAACAAATGGCTATTATTTTACAATGACCTGTGGTCATACTTTGATTAAATGTTTTAAACCTTTGACATGTTTGACAGCCTTCCCAAAATCAAATTTAAAATTCAAAATTAACTCTCTTTAAACCTCAAACTAAATTCGGGATGCTACAGAGGGCCCATACAGCAAGCAAAAGACAAATAAACGTGCTTACTTAATTTATTTTAATTTTTTTTGAAATAGGCTCTCACTCTGTTGCCCAGGCTAGAGTGCAGTGGCACAGTCACAGCTCACTGTAGCCTCAACTTCCCAGGCTCATGCAATCCTCCTACCTCAGCCTCTCAGGTAGCTGGGACTACAGGTGCACACCACCCTACCTGGCTAATTTTTTTGTGTTTTTTGTAAAGATGGGGTCCTGCTCTGTTGCCCAGGCTGATCTTGAACTCCTGGGCTCAAGCAATCCACTGGCCTCAGTTTCCCAAAGTGCTAGGATTACAGGCATAAGCCACCATGCCCAGCCTAATATGTTAGATTATACAAAAAGCATTGTCAAATAAGAAATGATTTTCAGTTAACTTTCTTTGAGTTATATTTTTATGAATATATTATTATAATATACGTTTGAAAATTATATAATATTCCTAAAATTCTCATATGTCATGATATATTTTATCTGTCACAATTATGGTTATTGTGTCCTTGGAAATAACTAAATTTTCTTGTCAATTGCAACCTTAATCATGTTCACAGTTAATGGCTGAATTCTGATAGAGTTTCTAAAAGCTCTTTACAAGCAAATAAACTCCTAAAGTACTGTGCTTTCAAGGAAGTTCACGAAAAAGATAAAAAGGACTCTGACAAAAATTATTGAATACAGAGTTGTCATGACTAGAATCATGTCATTTAGACTGGGAAGGAAATTCTCAGAACTCTAACAAAGGGGTTGACTGGTTTATGAAACTGCTAACACAAACAAGACAAAAATTAATTGAAACCAAGAAAATACTTTGCCAGATTTTCATGCTAAATCAGCCAGTACTAAAATTGTTTAGATATGCAATTTAAATGAACTCTATAGTTCAAGTCAAATTACCTATGATAACCTATCTAATAAACAGTGCTTTGCACCTAAATTACAGAAACTAAATTGGTAGTGTTAAGCATAGACTCATGGAGAACCTGGATGGCTACCTGATTCTTCCGGAGTCCTTAAAACTTCCATTATATAAAGCTCTATATCCATGACTCATTATTAAAAAAAAAAGATAAAACTATCCAAATTATATACATAACTGTCGTGACTGTTGTAGATTACTAAAATGGTTTTAAGACCAATGTTTGGTTTGTTAAACCTATAATTCTAGAAAGATAATAAAAACTTTAGGTATATTCTGCTATCTGATAGGCCAACTAAACATTTATAGAGATATTTCACTGAACTGTCATTTTCAGTGCCTGTTTTCTGGTTGCATGGAAGCTTTCCCATGCAAGAAAACTGATGCTATAATAGTAACTAAAAGGTTATTAGGAAATGTTTTTTCCTCATGGGACATTCCTAGAAAAATCTCCACCAATAAAGGTACTTGTTTCACTAAACATGTTATAAAACGGTTAAATAAGGCACTACAGATACAATTGCATTAGCCAAAGCTAACTGAATTGACTGAATTGCCTTGATTAAAGGTTGTATAGATTAATGACAATCAGATGCTCTTCTCATGGAAAGCATAAGTTGGCCTCTTATGAAATAATCACTTGAAGGCCTATGCTTCTAATAACAGAATCTCATGCATCTTCTGCTCCTAAACTCTAATATGACTAAATACTGCAGGCTTTTTTTTTTTTTTTAGACAGGGTCTCTCTCGGTCACCCAGGCTGGAGTGCAGTGGTGGAATCATGACTCACTGCAATCTCAACCTCCTGGGCTTGAGTGATCCTCCCACCTCAGCCTCCCAAGAAACTGAGACCACAGGCACACACCACCACCCTTGACTAATTTTTTTAATTAGTTTTTATTTATTTGTTGCCCAGATTGGTCTTGAACTCCTGCCTCAAGCAATCCTCCCACCTCAGCCTCCTGCCTCAGCTTCCCAAAGTGCTGAGGTTACAGGTGTGAGCCACCATACCCAGCCCGGTAAGGCTTTAATACATTATGCCAAAGTATATTTTCACCAGATTAAAAAAAAAAAAAAAAAAAATCTTTTCATAGTCCACCGACTGAGGATAACCAAACTCTTCCTGATCTACAACCCTGAGATTGGGTCTTCTGGAAAACAAAATCAGAGAAAGACTACTCTTGCCACCCACACTACAACAAAACTTTTCTACTGTCATGACACTCTTAACTCTTAATTTTTTCCTTACTTATGCCTCTATAAACAATAAAACAAGAAAGGGGGTCTTGTATACACTCATGTGGTATATTTTACTTGTGAAAGATTTTACAGTCAACTTTATACGTGAACAACTTTATGCTTTAATAAAGAAAAGATAAAGGGCCGATGTGGGGGAAAAAATTTAATGGTACTTTTATTACTTCATGATCAGACAAAAACAAAACATTGGTCCACTCCTCTTAACCTTCGTCTAAGAGAACATTGCCAGGAGGCCTTCACTCTTCTGGATGGGCGTGATTTGTTAGGTCTTTTCTTCCATGGCTTAGAGTAAGTGAGACAAAAGTTAGAAACGTATCCCTCATAAATTTCTACAAGGCTCTATAATAGATTCTTCAGCAAAGACTATGGTTACACAACAGACTTCTTTAAATTCTCATACTAAAATGGTGGTAAATAATAGAATTGCTCTAGATTACTTGCTGGCTAAACAGAAAAGTGTACAGTTACTGACACTTCTGGTTACATACAGATAACTACACCAGGTATTATAGAGATTTAGCTCTAAAGTATTAACAAACAGACTGCTTGGTTAAAACAAATAGACTTTGTATTTAGCTCATTCTTTCATCTATTTAATTTTAGTTGGTTTTGTTCATGGGGATCTTGGCTAAGGAATATACTTCAAACTCTTGGTATCACCTTCCTAATAATCATAATAGTAGCCTCTCTGGTACACTGTATTCTCTCAAAAGTTTTCAATGTTTTCATACAACTATTCATAAAATGTCAAATGGTCTCCCTTTGACTAGAAAGACAAAAACTCAAAGAACTGCATGATCTGTAAAACTGTACACTTAAAAATGTTACAATAGTCAGTTTATGTGATGCATGTTTTACCAAATAATAAAGAAAACAAACCACCTACAGAATGTTTGACATTACAATTAATCACGGTTTCAACCTCCTAAGTTTTGAGATGACAGATAACTGGAACAAAACTTAAATGATTGCTGTTAAATAGATCAAGCATAGGCTATCCACCTATTTCATTCCTAAGGATACAGTGACAAAGTAGTCACCCCAAAAATCTTGTGGTACAAAACACTCAGATTACTGCTTAGTTCTAACTACCCATGAAAATCATTTGGCCACCTTGCCTTTGGTGGGTTTACCGTCCCGGGGATTTCATTGTCCTCTAAAATCAGGGAGTACATTTCAATGGCAACATCTTCCACCAACGCCAGGCCCGAGAACAGTGACTACAGAGCTCTTCAAGGATGTGGGTCTTCCCTCGTCGGTGCATTTCTCAGCATCTTAGAGAAGGGGATGCCCTCTGGATTTGGGGACAAGGAGGTTGCCGGTCAGTATGATAAAACTGTTTCAGCATTTTAATCTCTCTGTCCTTTAAATCCTTTAAATTCCTTTCTCTGCACTGCCCTAGAGAAGTCCTGGCAACTTAGCCTTACTGATTTGTGACCAACACTGTTCGTCAACCAAGCAAACAGATGCTGAAAATGCTCCCTAAAAATCCAAACCACACATCACATCTGAATCCTGTGCTGGCTCCAGGCCAAGCTTGCCTCTGGGTCTCTATGCCTGTCCTTTGCAGAAAAGAAAACAAAAGGAATGAATATCAAGGGCTTTTGTGCCTTGCACAAGATAAAATTTCATTACAGGATATGCAACTTGCCATTCCTGGGGGAGCTCTGAATCCTAAAGTGAATATGAAAGTGTTGACACATCTCTGTGTTTCAAGCAGTTGCCCTGTCTCTTGAAAGACAAGAACACAGCATATTCAGCATGCAAAAGGCTGTCAAAATGTTTATTTTTATTACATCTAACTGTCCTGTGTTTTCAGTAATACTGGTGACCTGCCAATGTGATCCTGAGCCAGCTAGGATCATCAAACCATCTAGTCAGATCTGGTGGGAGCACTGACACCAGGAATTGGTAGACCTCGGAATTCAAACTTCAGGGGGACTTTTACTCTCTCATGTCTTAAGATTTATTATTTCCTATATACCAACTTTCTTTACTCATTAATCTCATCAATAATGTCAGTCATTGCTTTTGGCATACTGTGGGAATGATCAAAGATATACCTATGGCCTGGCATGGTGGCTCAGGCCTGTAATCCCAGTACTTTGGCAGGTCGAGGTGGGTGGATTGCTTGAGCCTAGGAGTTCGAGACCAGCCTGAGCACACAGTGAAACCCCACTTCTACAAAATACACAAAAATTAGCCAGGCATGATGGTGCATGCCTGTAGTCCCAGCTACTCGGGAGGCTGAGATGGGAGGATCGCTTGAGCCCTGGGAGGTCAAGGCTGCACTGAGCCGTGATAGCACCACTGCACTCCAGCCTGGGTGACAGAGAAAGACTCTGTCTCAAAAAACAAAAAGAGCGATATCTAAAAGCACTTGGTTAGACAATAAACTACTAAGAGGGGAAATAAACAATTTCTTAGACATAAACAAGTAATACCTTACAAAGCACCTCCCTTCCAAGGAGACAAAAAAAGCAATAGAAATTTTATCAGTTATCTCAACCATCACGATTCAGTTGTTCTGCTAATGAATAAGAAACAGAAAAAACCCTCAAGATTTAATATTTGGAAATCTCTACTGAGTTTGAGTAAATTTCTTCTACTTCTCCTTGGATATAAAGCAGCCTCAGACTAAATGTTTCTGAGGGACTTTTTTTTTTTTTTAATTGTATAGCTTTCATAGACATAAAATAATGCAGAAAAAATAGGGGGGAAAGAGAAAAGCAGGGAAAACATTTATCCAAATTCTAACAAAACTACTATTAGTTTGTTCAAAACAGGCTTTCTTTACCTCTATTTTCCTAAATTTCAAATTGTGATACTGTTAAATATTAACATATATTTGGTTTATATGCCATCTCTTGGCATATAATTCCTAAAATCCCTAGAATCTCCAAAGTGATGTGTCTTTTTATGCTAATGAGTTGACTGATGGCTAGCAGCCCCTAAGTAGCTTCAGGACTGGTCACCTGAAAGATCAAGGCAGGATTAGAGGGCTGGTACTCTCGGCCCCATCCTCCAATCTCCAGGGAGGGAAGAGGGGCTGAAGGTTGAGGTGGTCATCATTGGCCAAGGGTTTAATCAATCACGCCCACATAATGAATCCTCCATAAAAACCCAAAGGACTGGGTTCAGAGAGTTCCCAGATAGCTGAACAAATACATGGACGGTGACTCACCCTGGAAGTGCATGAAAGCTCTGCCCCTTCCCTCATACCTGCACCCCTTCACACCCTTTCATTTGTATCCTTTGTAATATTCTTTATAATGAACCTGTAAACTGAGTTCTGTGAGCCACGCCAGCAAATTAACCAAACTCAAGGAGGAGGTGGTGGGACCCCAAGTCATAGAAACACAGGTGAAACAACCTGGGGCTTGTGGTTGACATTGAAAGTGGGGGGCAGTCTTGTGTGACTGAGCCCTCAATCTGAGGTTGAGGGATTTGATGCTATCTCAGGTAGTACCAGAATTCAATTGGAGGATACCCAGATGGTGTCCACTGCAGAATTGATTGTTTGCTGGTATATGAGAGGTTGGTCACAGAGGTCTTCTGTGTTGATTGTTGTGGAATGAGATCAGAGAAAAAAACAGTTTGTGTTTTTTCTAGGCACAAATGCTTACTCTTACCTGGGCACAGTGGCTCACATCTGTAATCCCAGAAATTTGAGAAGCCGAGGTGGGTGGCTCACTTGAGCTCAGGAGTTTGAGACCAGCCTGAGCAACATAGCAAAACCCCGTCTCTACCAAAACTACAAAAATTAGTCGGGTATCGTAGTGCATGCCTGTGGTTTCAGCTACAAGGGGGGTTGATGTGGGAGGATCACTTGAGCCTAGGAGGTGGAGGTTGCAGAGAGCGGAGATCCCACCACTGCACTCCAGTCTGGATGATAAAGTGATACTTTGTCTCAAAATAAATAAATAAATAAATAAATAAAGCCTGTTCATTATCATTTATATTCCTCCCATTGTTTCTATACATGATCTTGAAACTGAGGTGTAAAATAATTATCATAATGTTGTACTTAATAAGTAAGACACCTAGAGGCAGAAATACCATTTGACCTAGCAATCCCATTACTAGGTATATACCCAAAAGAATATAAATCAAAAGATAAATGCTTGCATATATTCACTGCAGCACTGTTCACAATAGCAAAGACATGGAATCAACCTAACTGCCCATCAGTGATAGACTGGATAAAGAAAATGTGGTACATATATACTGTAGAATACTATGCAGCCATAAGAAGGAATGAGATCATGTCCTTTGCAGGGGTGTGAATGGAGTTGGAAGCCATTACACTCAGCAAACTAATGCAGGAACAGAAAACCAAACACTGCATGTTCTCACTTATAAGTGGGAGCCAAATGATGAGAACACATGGACTCGTGTGAGGGAACAACACAAGCTGGGCGTATTGAGGGGAGGGGAGGGAGAGCATCAGGAAGAATAGCTAATGGATTCAGGGCAAAATACCTAAGTGATGGGATGATCTGTGCAGCAAACCACCATGGCACATGTTTACCTATGTAACAAACCTGCATATCCTGCCCATGTACCCCAGAACTGAAAATAAAAGTTAAAGAAAAAAATAAGCAAGACAAAAAACAGGCCACTATTCTAACCATAACACAGATTAGAAATAAAATGATCTCTGTATCTGCATATTATGTCTGGAAGTCTTGGTTTCATTATTAAATGTAACTGTATCCACTCCAATTGCCGAAAAACAATGTGTACAAGTCACCTAGCTACAAAGAAATAATATTGCTCTGAGCTGTAACGATAGCTGATTAAAAACTTTATGGAAAGAAATGTCTGTCCTGGGCAATTCAAATGGGTATGGAGTGATGGAAAAAAAAAACACTGAACTGCAAAGTTTCAGATCTGGTTCTGGCATTGTCTAGAATTAAGATCTTATTTAAGCCAATTTGTAGAACATGGACAATTTCTACAAAAGTCAAATCTTTGGTAGAAAAGTTTGTTCCTTCTAGCTCTAAAATATTATTCTGATGCTTTAATTTTATTCATCACCTGTTATTGGGGAAGAAAAAGAACACTTGGTAACAGTTGATATTAACTTTAAAAATCATCTTCTTTTAGTTTCACAGTTGCCAGTTAGCTTAAAATTATTAACACAAGGTGCCGGGCACAGTGGCTCACGCCTGTAATCCCAGCACTTTGGGAGGCCAAGGCGGGCGGATCATGAGGTCAGGAGTTGGAGACCAGCCTGGCCAATGTGTTGAAACCCCGTCTCTACTAAAAATACAGAAAATGAGCCGGCCGTGGTGGTGCATGCCTGTAGTCCCAGCTACTCAGGAGACTGAGGCAGAAGAATGGCTTGAACCCGGGAGGCAGAGGTTGCAGTGAGCCGAGATTGCGCCACTGCACTCCAGCCTGGGCAACAGAGGGAGACTCCGTGTCAAAAAAATATATTAACATGAGGTAATGATGGGACTTCTGTATTTCAGCTGGGTATCAATGTCTTTTTCCTTGAATGTGTGTTAATATCTTCCTTTACCACACTTCAAATAGTTTGAATCCTGTCTGAAGATCAAAGATAAAACTTTGAAGTGCTTTATCAGCCTGGAAACCCATTGTGAGGGCACATAGGCAGCAGTCAGGTCACACTGTAACTCTGATATGTCACCTCAAGTGGCTGGAATCAGGTGTCAGCGACACAAATTGCAAGTAAGAAACACCTTTTCTTGTACCTATTTTCACAATGTTTATTCTTATTGAAAAGCCTTTACTTATTGTTTTCTTTCTCTTTTTAAGTCATAGGTTAATAACCCATAGGATTATTACTGAAGAGAATATTTGTTTATCTTGTTAAACTTTCCCTTTGAAAAGGCCCTTGTTGTACCCTTCTTACTGAAAACCAAGACTCACACTAGCAGTTTTGGGGCATCTGCTCAGTGTGTATGGTGAGTGTCCCTGCAAAGCAATATATAAATCTTATTTTCATAAATGTAATTATATATAATATATTGGGGAGCTTGATAGTTTAAAGAAGGTCTTTAGTAACAACTTTATCAACAACTATTTTGTTATGTAAATACTCATTTTCTAATTGTTTTATTTGAAGTTTTGATTTTTAATGATACTAGATTTTCTTAAATCAGGGCACATCCATAAACATTGTAAAAAATTATTTCAGGGCTGGACCTGGTGGCTCACATCTGTAATCCCAACACTTTGGGAGGCTAAGGTAGGAGGATGGCTTGAGCTCAGGAATTCAAGACCAGCCTGGGTAACATAGCAAGATCCTGTCTTAATTTTAAAACATTTTTTTAAAAAAAATTAGAATCACCAGAAAAGAAAAACAAAACAAAAGAACAGAAAAGTAGCATCTGAAACACAAGAAAGTAAAGTCCACTGATGTCTAATCTCTGTGGCCAAGTAAGTTCTTCACTCAGCACAGAGCAGGAACAGGTGGGTGGCAAGTGTCAGGGCAGAGCATCTTCTGTGATATTTTCATGGCAATACAGTTGGGCCAGGGTATGGTAGCAAATAAGAATAATATGAAGAAAACTAGAAAATAAAAGATTTCATAAAGTCTTTGGGCAGTTTTAAAATGTTTAACCTGTAATAATGATCATTAAAAGATGATATTTTAAAAGAATGTATACATTTCGTTCAAACACACATTGGATTTTCTTCTCCAAGTATGTGTTAGCTCTAATTCTACTCATCTACCAGTCTTGGGTTTTCAGTGCTCATCTGTCACCAGGATCCGAATTTAAAATATCTTGGGCACCACCTTGTGGTTCAATTGTTCTACCCTTTGTAAAAGTGCTTACACAAGCTACTTACTCGTTAATTCATACATAATTACAACCTAAAGTATTTATGGTTAAAAGCAACCACTGCATTTTTGAAGGTCTCATGCAGTCAAAGTGGAAGTTCATGATTGCCTTTAGTCTGTACTTAAAGGATACTCTTAGTCTAATCATTCCCAAGTACAATAAACTTTGGATGATACAATTAAATACTTCCACCATGATTCTTGCAACCTTCATATTGACTTTGCTGACGTTTGAAATGGTTGCCTTGGTGAGAGGGGATAGCAGAAACCAGATTTATAGCTGTACTGCTTGGGTCAAATTTTACCCACTGTTCTTAGATACTGAGGATTAAGGATGAAAAATTATAGCCTGCAAAACTTATGTCCACACAAAATCTGTACATAGATAATCATAGAAGCTTTATTCATAATTGCCAAAACTTGGAAATAACTAAGATGTCCTTCAGTAGGTGAATAGATAAGTAAACTGTGGTACATCCAGAATATCATTCATCACTAAAGGGAAATAAGCCATCGAGCCTCTAAAAGACATGAAGAACCTTAAATGCATGAAAGAAGCCAATCTGAAAAGGCCACACACTATAACATTCCAATTATATGCTATTCTGAAAAAGACAAAACTATGGAAACAATAAAAAGATCAGTGGTTGCCAGGAGTTGGAGGGAGGGAGGGAGGGATGAATAAGTGGAGCACAGAGGACTTTTAGGCCAGTGAAACTCCTCTGTGTGACACTGTAGTGGTGGAAACATGTCCTTATACATTTGTCAAAACCCATAAAATGTACAACGCTAAGAGTGAACCTCAATGTAAACTACAAACTGGTGATAATGATGTGTCAATATAGATTTACTGAATGTAACAAATGTACCACTCTGTAGGAAATGCTGATAGTGAGGGAGGCCTGGAGATGGAGGATATGGGAACTCTCTGCACTTTCTGTTCAATTTTCTGGGAACCTAAAAAGGTTCTGAAAAATAAAGTCTATTAAAAAAATTATAAGCTGAATCCTCACAGTTAATTTAGCTTCCTTTCACAACCAAACTTTTACAAGCAACTGAGTTAAGTCGTTTCCGCCCTAATTTGAAGGCACTATTAAATGACAACATAAAAGCACAAAACATAGTACTTAAGCACTATGTGATACACTCTTTTAAAACTAATCTTCTGCCGTGCGCGGTGGCTCACGCCTGTAATTCCAACACTTTGGGAGGCCGAGGAGGTCAGATCATGAGGTCACGAGTTCGAGACCAGCCTGGCCAACATAGTGAAACCCCGTTTCTACTAAAAGTAAAACAATTAGCCAGGCGATGTGGTGGGCGCCTGTAATCCCAGCTACTAGGGAGACTGAGGCAGAAAAATCGCTGGAAACCAGAAGGCATAGGTTGCAGTGAGCTGAGATCATGCCACTGCACTCCAGCCTGGGTGAAAGAGCAAAACTCCATCTCAAAAAAAAAACCCAAACAAACTCATCTTCAGCATTTGGTCTCTCAAGTCACCTACTTGGCTCTCTTTCAAGTGTACCTTCCTTCCTTTTCTTCCTTTCCTTACTTCTCTAAAACTTTTGAATAAACTGTCACTCCTGCTCTACAAAACAAAAACCAACAAACAAATAAACAAACAAAAAAACTAATCTTTTAAATAAAAATCAGTCTGATCAAAAAAAATTACAGCTAGTAGTACAGAGAGGTAGCTCTTCAATGCTTAGTAAATGGCTTAAGTGTATTGTTTGGGGGAAAGGACACATTGAAACAGCATTAAGAGTTGATTCTGCGTGCTCCAATTACAATTTTTTAAATTCTGGTTTTATGCACACTGGAAAGGGTGGGAAGAGAAAGTTCTTGCTGAAATCTTGATTAAATTTTCAGTTTCAGGAGACTGACCCAAACATTTCGTGGTTCACAGATGGCTTGTAACAGCAGTTCCCAACACTTTTGGTGGCAGGGACCAGTTTCATGGAAGACAATTTTTCCACGAACTAGGGGTGGTAGGGACGGTTTCAGTATGAAACTGTTCCATCTGAGATCATCAGGCATTAGTTAGATTATCATTAGGAGCCAGCAACCTAGATCCCTCACATGCACAGTTCACAATAGGGTTCGAGCTCCTATGAGACTAATAACACTGCTCTTCTGACAGGAGGCGGAGCTCAGGTGGTAATGCTCACCCGCTGCTCACCTCCAGCTATGCAGCCTGGTTCCTAACAGACCACAGACCGGCACCTGACTGCAGCCCAGGAGCTGGGGACCCCTGGCTTATAACAAAGTAGTCAAGTGATTGCATATTCATTTGTAGCCCTGAAATGACAACAAAATAGAGCAACACTGCAGTCAGGAGACAGTTTCCATAGGGACCAACAGGCAGATTCAGGCTGATTATAGCTACTGATGTCATCGAAGTGTCATTGTTCCAATTATGTTTCTCACAGCAAATGCTCATTACAGCATTTGCTGGGCCCTATCTGGATCCAGAGGTTCCAGTGGCCTTTGGATTTACCCTTTCACATTGTCTGGCTTCTACTACAGATTATATATGACCTCTTCAGCTTCTTGGAGGGTTTGGTCTGAGAAACTCAGGGTCCTTTGCCTCTCGTGTTGGAATAAGATGGAAACAACCTACAAAAGCTAGAAGATAGTGGGAAC
Organism: Theropithecus gelada; assembly: GCF_003255815.1. Lineage (NCBI taxonomy): Eukaryota > Metazoa > Chordata > Mammalia > Primates > Cercopithecidae > Theropithecus > Theropithecus gelada. Next base: position 202,533,759 of record NC_037668.1, on the reverse strand, counting down.
AGAAGCTCCAAATGTGTGGGTTACTCAGGGATGAGGGAGAGGGAAGTGAGGGAAAAGCAGTTTCTGAAGGGCCGAATCAGGCAGAGAAGGAGGAGAGGTCAATGGCGCCTCTTCCCAAAGTCACTTTAAAGTTACTGTCTACTCTGTCTCCCTAGAGCCTCTTCAAAATGCCACCTTTACTGCTGCCAGTCTCATCTCATGCACCCATACGTAGCTTTATGGTTGTTTCTCTTTCTGTTTGAAAATCAGAAGGGAGGCTAAGGTCTTTGGACACACTCGGCTAAACTGACAAATCCAGCTGACCCGCAAGGACCACAGTGACACTGAGAATTCTACCTGCTCTGGTGACCTGTTCATTCTGTTTGACCAGTGAAGCAGAGAAAATGACCATTTTGGACAAATATTGAAAGGCAGTATCAATCCTGGGACTTCTTGGTGTTTTGTAAATAACTTTGGGTATCAGCACACACAGCACTTTACAACTGGCTATGGCCAGGCTCAGCAGAACTAATTCATGAGCCTGGGCCAGAACACAAATCAGCAGAAGGGTTTGCAGGAAAGACAGGATTCCCCACACTGGGTGGACTCCCTTGCTTAAGTGACAGCAGGCAGACATGAGAGGAATGGAAGGAGGGGTTAAATAATAGAGCGCGATGCTAAGGAGGTCAAAATGGGAAATTTGCAACCCAAATGGCCTGGAAATCCGCTCCGTTGTGTGGCTCAAGTCCACATTTCTCAGCCCATAGGCTGCCAACTTACAAATGTCTGCTGTTCTTCACACGTGAAAGAGGCAGTGGAAGGATTCGGGAGAAACCTGTGTCAGCTACAGAGAAAAAATTCGTGTTCATGTCCTTTAGACAGCAGCTTAACAACATGGCCTTCTTCAAAAGACAGTGGGAGGCATGAGTGGAGAGCTATAACAGGTTAGGGTTGGTTCTAGCTACAGTTCCAGAAAACCCCAAGTCACAATAGCTGATCTTCATGGAGCATGTACTGTTAACCAGGCACTGTTCTAGACATCTGGGGCCCGTCCGTGAACAACAGACAAACAGAATCCTTGCTCTTGTACAGCTCACATTTTGTGGGTGAGGGTGGGGTGGAAACAATACTCAAATGAAAGGAAGGAAGGAAGGAAGGAAGGAAGGAAGGAAGGAAGGAAGGAAGGAAGGAAGGAAGGAAGGAAGGAAGAGAGGAAGGGAGGGAGGGAGGAGATGGAGCAGAAGAGGGAGGGGAGGGGAACAATGTATTAGAAAGGAATAACTCTTGGGAACTGGGGAATAGAGAGAAGGGTATGGAGGGGAGGGACACTCACGCTGAGGTGGGTGAGCGCTTCCGCAAGTCTGGGTAGAGGCAGTACTGGTGAGTGGAGTGGGTCAAGTGAAGCCCGCAGGTGCTTTCAGAGGAGTAAACAATGATTCACTCAAATAGTGGAAAATGAGTTTTGTGCACTCTGTGTCCTACTAGTCAGTTCACTATAATTTCTTATAATTCCTTAAATTCTCCCTTGCAGGCCAGGCACGGTAGCTCACGCATGTAATCCTAACACTTTGGGAGGCTGAGAAGCATGGATCACCTGAGGTCAGGAGTTTGAGACCAGCCTGGCCAACATGGTGAAATCCCCTCTCTACTAAAAATACAAAAAACAGCCAGGTGTGGTGGTACACACCTGTAATCCCAGCTAATGGGAGGCTGAGGCAGGAGAATCACTTGAACCCTGGAAGCAGAGGTTGCAGTGAGCCAAGATCATGCCACTGCACTCCAGCCTGAGTGACAGAGCAAGACTCCCTCTCAAAAAAAAATTCTCCTTTGGTTTTTGGTTGGGATTATCACGGCTTTAAAAGTTAGGAATTTAACATTTTAAGAGCTGACTCTGTTGCCAGACCTTTAAAAAGCCACTGCTTTTCATGGCAAAAACCGTAATGACTTTTGTACCAACCCAATACTAAAACAGGGCGAGTGCTTGCACTAAATATCAGTTGTCTTATGGTGTAGCAGAGTATTCCTCTGGATTTCTGAAACTGAAATTCAGAAATATGTTGTTAAACATAATAGGTTTTAAACTGCAAATATGTAATTATTATATTTTATATATTTTTATTGTTTTTATTGCTGTTTTAGCAATTTTAAGCATACAATTAATTATTGTATTTTATATTTTTTATTGTTTTTATCGCCATTTTAGCAATTTTAAGCATACAATTAATTATATTCATAATATTGTACAACGATCACTATTTCCAAAATATTTCACCACCCAAACAGAAATTCTTTATTATAATAATATTAGTTAATAAAACGCATTAAGTAACTACAAAGTACTAATCACTATATAGCTATTGTTTCATTTAAATATCATAGAAACCTCATGAGTTAGTTATTTTTATTTTATTCATGAAGAAGTGGAAGATAAGGGAGATTTAACAAATTCCTCTAAATTTAATAAGTAGCAAAATTATAACTAAAACTCAAATGTAACACAACCCTATAAGCAAGTGAGATTTTGAGGTCAATGGACTAATAGAAAAGTCTAATCACTAACTTACATTGTGTTTCCTCTTAATGGTTTTATTTCATCTTCCTATAATAAGATGTCAAAGTGTAAAACTCTGATCTTGTAAACTCTGATCAGAATAAAATTATTAAGATTGTTGGCTTTAAAAATGCTTCAATTTACAGATTCTTTCGGTAATAGCTCCGGGGATAATTAAGGGTTGCACTAAATTAACTGTTGAAGAGAAAGGAGCCGGTAGACAAAAAGTTCTGAGTGTCAAATGCTACTGATTAAGGGTTTCACAAAAGGAGAACAAAGTGGTTTTTCAATTAGAATGTAAGTCAATGAGAAGATTAATTTTGATTAACAGAAATACACTTAACCTATACATAATTTTAACAAGAAGATAGATATTCACATACAGTCATTTCAAGAGTCTCTGAATACTTTAATTATCTTCTAAAACTCTCAGATTCCCCAGTAAACTCTCAGAGCAGGATCCTATCATTCTTTAGCTCCAAATGCTCAATAGATCTCCATTTTAATTTTTCACAGAAGTCGACCATCCAGAGAATGGGGCTCCATTTGGTTTCAGTTTTGTTTCTCCTAATTTCCCTTTGTGGTCATTTCTCGTCACAGAATTTGCTCTCTTTCTAGTCTCTCACTCTTAGTTTCAGTTACCAAGTATTTGTTAAAACTCATTCCCAAATTCCTACTCTGAGAGGCATTGGAACCAGAGCAACTCCATCTTAATAGGGGCTGGGTAAAATAAGGCTGAGGCCTACTGGGCTGCATTCCCAGACACTTAAGGCATTCTAAGTCACAGGATGAGATAAGAAGTCTGCACAAGATACAGGTCATAAAGACCTTGCTGATAGAACAGACTGCAGTAAAGAAGCCAGCCAAAACCCACCAAAACCAAGATGGCAGTGAGAGTGACCTCTGGTTGTCCTCGCTGCTACACTCCCACCAGCACCACGACAGTTTACAAATGTCATGGCAATGTCAGGAAGTTACCCTATATAGCCTACAAATGGGAGGCATAAATAATCCACCCCTTGTTTAGAATATCATCAAAAAATAACCATAGAAATAGGCAACCAGCAGCCCTCGGAGTAACTGGTCTGCTCTGTCTATGGAGTAGCCATTCTTTTATTCCTCCGCTTTCCTAACAAACTTGCTTTCACTTTACAAACTCGTCCTGAATTATTTCTTACACGAGATCAAGAACCCTCTCTTAGGGTCTGGATCGGGACCCTTTCCTGTAACAGCAGCACCACCTTCCCTTTTGGTCTGCAAGCCAGAAACTGGAAGTCATCCTTGCGGCTCCTTCTCCCTCATCCTCGCAACTACTCTATTACCAGAGCCTGTGTGTTTTCTCCTGCCTTATCGGGGTGGCTGCAAAATCTAGCACCCAAACAGGAATGTTTCTGAGAGTAAAAAGGACTAATGTTAACAGTTATGTCGGCAGGGCACAGTAGATCAGGCCTGTCATCCCAATACTTAGGCCGAGACACGTGGATAGCTTGAGCCCAGGAGTTCAAAACTAGCCTGGCCAACATGGCAAAACACCATGTCTACAAAAAATGCAAAAATTAACCGGGCATAGTGGTGCACACCTGCAGTCCCAGCTACCCAGGAGGCTGCGGTGGGAGGATCACTTGAACCCAGGAGGTGGAGGTTGCAGTGTGCCAGATCTTGCCACTATACTCCAGCTTGGATGACACATGAGACCCAGTCTCAAAAAACAAACAAATTGGCCAGGCACAGTGGCTCACATGGGTAATCTCAGCATATCCGGAGACTGAGGCGAGAGGATCACCTGAGGTCAGGAGTTTGAGACCAACCTGGCCATCATGGTGAAACCCTATCTCTACTAAAAATACAAAAATTAGACCATCGTGGTGGTGCACACCTGTAATCCCAGCTGTCAGGAGACTGAGGCAGGAGAATTGCTAGAACCTGGGAGGTGGAGATTGCAGTGAGCCGAGATCATGCCACTGCACTCCAGCCTGGGCGACAAAGCAAGACTCTGTCTCAAAAAGAAAGAAACAAAAACCAGTCTGCAACCACAGGCATACGCTGGGATTGTATGACCCCCTTGTCCATAGATCCTCATTTTTCTCCATGTCCATAGTTTCTGGTCCATCATTCCAGTTGTCTTCTAAGGATCTGGTTCTTATGGAGGCACACCTACCTTGATCCCTCTCCCTCCCATGCTGCACAGGCAGCCAGACATGGGCATCTTTTCAAAATGTCAACCTGGGGAAATCCATCTTGCCCATCCCCACCGCACAGTTTCTCAGGACCTCCTGAGACCGTGCAACTCAGGCTGCCGTCACTCATATTGGCTCAGAATAAACCTCTTTAAAAATATTTTGGAAAAATTTGGATTTTGCCATCATCAATTACAATTTGTTAAAGAGTGTCCTTGTTATAGAAATTTTTTTAATTATGCTGTCATCAAATTTGTCTATTTTTTCCTTTATGGATTTTGTGGGGTTTTTTTTCTTTAAGTAGACATTCATTAAATCAAGAATTCAAAAACATTTTCCTCTATCATTTTAGTATATTTCCCAAATGGAAAATTTGTTGTTCCAACATCACTGATTGGATAATTTATCCCACATGTATCATATTAAAATTTCAATATCTACCTGATCCCATCTGCTAAGTAAGCTCCATCGACGTATTTGGCTATTCCTACAATAACACCACCCAATATATATCATATTTCTCCTTCTCCCTTTCCAGAATGCAAACAGGATGCTAGGGGTGAAATGCCTTGTCTCGTGACCAGAAGACAATAGTGCGGAAGACAGATGGACCAGTTGCCTCTGTGGCTATCAGAGAATGCCTCCCTCAAACCATGATTAGTTCAGTGACTGCCTAAGGGGTTTTTGGTGACTCAGAACTGAGTTAAAATCTTAGCTGATCGAAGGTCCTTCAGATGTAGTTGGCTCCAGCCCAGATCCCAAGGGTAGCAATTTCTTCTGGGCATTCAACTCAACAAGGATTGATTCACTCGCTGAAATTAGTGGTTGAGAAACAGTAACATCCTCTCCTAATGAGCTTAATCAGAAGATGTACAGTATGGGGCTCTTTACCCAACCTTTTCCCCTTTGATTCACTTTTCTTGCTAGAGTATGTCATCTAGAAATTATTTGGGGATTTGGGAGAGAGCAGTCTGTGGATATTACACTTCATCCTTGAACATTTGAAAGTGTCTTTTTGTTTTCATTCTGTCACTTGAATAACACTTTCATTAGATATTTGAAAAATTACAGAATTCTAAGTCCAGATTACTTCCAGTTAAAATTTTGAAAAATTTGATCCCATTTTCTGGTTTCTAGTGTTGCTGTTAAGAAGTCTTATTTCCATCTTATTCTTCAGCCTTTATAGTTAGCATGCTGTTTCTCTCCAGAATATTTTAAGGTGTTCTCTTTGGTGGTGGTGTTCCAAACTTCTCCTTGCTATGCAGAAGTGTCAGTGTACACGGTGACCTAGAAGAGTGGTCATTCATGGAGTTTCCCTTCAGACACCTGGTAGGGTTTCTCAGCCCATTACCTATTCATAGAGGATTATATGGGGGTCTGAGGATTAGTTTTCAGTATCTTTTTTCCAGGCTGGTAGCCCCTTTAGTAGTGAAGCTCTCTCAACATGTGGCTTTTATCAATTTGATTTTCACCAGTGACCTGTGCCAATAGTCACACTCTGATACATAGCCTTCTAAGATGGCCCTCGTGATCCCACGTATTCACACCTGCATGGGTTTGCTAGGGTTACCATAATAAAATACCACAGGCTGGGTGGCTTAAACAGCAGAAATTCATTTTGTCACAGTTTTGAAATCTACATCAAGGGGGCAGTGGCTAGGTAAATCCAAGATCAAAGTGGTGACAGGGTTGGTTTCTTCCACAGCCTCTCTCCTTGGCTTGCAGATGGCCACCTTCTCTCTTTGTCTTCACATGGTCTTTACTCTGTGCACATACATCCCTGATGTCTGCATGTCCAAATTTCCTCTTAGAAGGACACCAGTCCAGGTGAATTAGATCCCACCAGATAGTCCTACGGCTCCGTATACATTTTATTCTACCTAAAGTTAGGTATTTTAATTGTGAGATAAAGTCACCTCATTAAAATCACAACCTTTCTGAGACAAGGATTTTATATTTATGTGATGGGAAGTTGACTCCCCATCTACCCCAAAAAAACTCCATCAGTCCAGAACTACAGGAAGACAGCTCACAACCACTGCTAACATGTGGTGCCCAAGCACAGAGTGGGCCCGAAAACGAAGAGCAATGGGGTTAAACTTCTGAAACAACAAGCAACTTCTTACTTTCTACATTATGAGAATATAGAAGAAAAGCATCATTTTCCTTTTAGTCCTTTTATTTATGTGTTTTTGCCTCCACCCAAGTTGCTGCGCACCAAGCAGCTACGTAACTGCCCAGTGGGTTCATCTTGCTTGCTGCCTTGATAGAGTTCATTTATCAGGGGAAGTGGGGAATCATGATAGAGAAAGAACTTTACACACGTAGAGCTGGCTAAATGAGAGACCAGACATTTATTACTCAAATCAGTCTCCCAGATAATTTGGAGGCTAGGGTTTCTCAAAGACAGTTTGGGGGAAAGGGGTGGTGGCTAGGAAATGGATGCTGTTGATTGGCTGGGGATGTAATCAATAGGGTATAGGAAATGGTCCTCATGCCTGCTGAGTTGTTTCTGGATGGGGCCAACAGGAGCAGCTGGCGGGTCCAGGTGGAACCATCGGTCATCAGACCTGCAAAAAAACCGAAAAGACACCTTAAAAGGTCAATGTTAGGTTCTATAATAGTGATATGATCTGCAAGAGTAATTGGGGAATTTACATATCTCATGACCCGGGTTTATGTCTACGCTTTAGCAGAATTCAGGCTCCTCTCATCCTCCTAGACTGGTGGCCTCTCATTAGCTTTACAAAGGCAGGTGATTGGGGGGAAGGGTTATTATTGTTTAAACTATAAACCAAAAGTCTCTTAAAGTTAATCTGGCCCAGGCCCAGGGATGATTAGGGGCAGTTTGGAGGTTAAAGGCAAGATGAGTTTGGTTGGTTAGATCAGATCTCTTTCACTGCCATAATTTTCACACTGTTACAATTTTCACAAGGCAGTTTTGTCAGAGGTGTTGGAACCAGGGTAACTCCATCTTGAATAGGGGCTGGGTAAAATGAGGATGAGACCTGCTGGGCTGCATTCCCAGGTTAGGCATTCTTAGTCATGAGATAGGAGGTGGGCAGGACTGATATCACAAGATATAGGTCATAAATATCCTGCTGATAAAACAGGATGTGGTAAAGAAGCTGCCAAAACCCACCAAAATCAAGATGGCAATGAAAGTGACTGCTAGGAAAGGGACCATACCCAGGAGATCTCAAATACTGTAACACCACACTTATAATTGCTGAAAGCTCAGAGGTTTGGAGAAGAAAACACAGTAGGGATGATCTAAGAAAACTGGAAGCCCTATGTGGGGGGCTGTCAGAATCTAGCCTTTCCCCTTCATCGGAAGTCCCGATGGGAACAGCAAGCTCTATGTAACTACCTTGACACATGGTACTGTAATGTAAAAAATAACACATAGGCCTTCCCAAACATGCCTCCTCATGGAATTCCAAACCCCTGTATGATGCTTGCTAATAGTAGTGGTCTACAAATCTGTGGGCAAACAGGAGACATGCGGATCGACAGCCTCTGCTGCAAGGATTATCTGAGATATTGGCCAGGACATATTGTGACCCTGATCTTTCAAAACCCCATTTGTCAGGTGGACTCTTCTCATTTAGCATGTAAAATTCCAAACAGCATCGTGGGTGGCTATCCTGAGTATGGATAATCCTATCCCAAAGATGCTTCTATTATATGTAAGAAGGGAAAGCTCCTAAGATATGAGAAAGACCTGCTTGTGTCTCTCACAAACCACAACTTAGAAACACAGGCCAGGTGCGGTGGCTCACGCCTGTCATCCCAGCACTTTGGGAGGCCAAGGCAGAGGGATCACCTGAGGTCAGGAGTTTGAGACCAGCCTGACTAACATGGTGAAACCCTTTCTCTACTAAAAATTCAAAAATTAGCCAGGTGTGGCAGCCCACACTTATAACCCCAGCTACTCAGGAGGCTGACGCAGGAGAATCACTTGAACCCGGGAAGCAGAGTTTGCAGAGAGCTGAGATCACACCATTGCACTCTAGCCTGGGTGAAAAGAGTGGACCTCCACCTCAAAAAAAAAAAAAAAACAAAAAAAAAAAACTATCCCTTCAAGGGACAGGGCTGTATTCCCTTTGTGGCTCCTGGCTACACTTAATCCTCCCCACGCACTGGAAGGGAACCTGCACCATAGTGGCAGTGGCCCCTGACCTATTATTTTTAAATTCTGCTGACCTGGCAGCATCATCGGGAACATCCCTAACCTAGTCTCTTTTCTAGAGAGTGTACTATCTTGGATAAACCAAACAAAGAGATCTATCATTTCCATGCCCTCATATGGAGATTTAACTGAAAGAGGATTGGGGAGGAAATGCACACAACAATCTTATCTTAGGAAAACCATGGATAGGGGATTCTGCAGCCAGACACGTATTCTGGTTTGCTGATAATCTTCTCCTTGAAAGATCAATACTTAATATTTCCATTATGATGCAATGAGGGTGGAAGGCAACAATAGGAGCCATAGAAGTACAACAAAAATCCAGAGACCCTTTAGCCTCAGTAGTAGTGCAAAATAGACAGGCCCTTAGGTGTTCTTATGGCTAACATAGGGGGCACCTGTACACTTTTAAATGAAACATGTTGCTTCTAAATCAATACCTCCAGTCAAGTAGAAGAGAACCTACAGATGCTTAAAGATCAAATTAGAATCACTGACAGATTAAGAGAAAGTGCAGGCTGTAGTCCCTAGTGGCTACAATCCCTCCTTAATGGATTCCAGTCTTCTTTGTGGAATTGGTTAGCTCCTTTATTAGGCCCCCTTTTGCATGTGTGCTTTGTACTAATGTTTGGACCTTGTATACTCAATACCATAATTAGAATTGCTTCCTCTCACCTAGAGACTATTAAACTCCAAATGGTGCTGCAGATGGAACCATGCATGGACACACCATTCTTCTGGGGACTCTTAGACTGACCTCAGGAAGAGCCCTAGCTGCTTTAACTGCAGCAACACCCACTTTCAGCAGGAAGCAGCCAGGAGTGGTCATCTTCCACCTTCCCCAACAGCAGTTGGGATCCCCGCTCCCAAGGCGGGGAATGAGAGAGGAGGAAGGAAGAAACTGGTCAGGGAGGCAGTTAGGGGGGATCCTCAGTTGAGTTCTTTCAAGCAAAAAAATAGCCTACAGGCACAGATAAGGGAACTTGCACAGGGGAGCTTGCCTAAGACATGGCCACAGCTGCAGAGACAAGAAAGGCTACACAGGAGACTTGTCCAGACATGCCCACAATGGAAAATTCCCTCCCCTGACACATGCGCAGTAAGGGGAACAAAGCAATATGGAGTAACTCAAGCTAGGGGCCTGCATGTGCACTAGGAGGATGGGATGTAGCTACCAGAAATTCAAATAAGACACCCAGCAAATAAGATGCCTAGCCTTCATTGGTTTCTTATAAAAGCCTCGATATTCAACTGTGAAATGGCAACTCTTTTTCGGGAGCCCTTTGTATGGCAGAGAGCTTTCTCTCTTTTTTTTGTTTATTAAAACTTCTACTCTAACCTCCCCTTGGATCATCTGCATCCTTGATTTCCTCAGCTGTGAGACAAAGAACTTCGGGCGTCACCCCGGGCAATGAGGCCATTACACCTGTTGTCCTCACTGCTCATTATGTGTTAATTATAATAAATCACCATGCTAAAAGACACTTGTACCAGTGCCAGCACAGTTTACAAATGCCATGGCAACATCGGGGAGTTACCCTATGTGGTCTAAACTATATAGTCTAAAGTGTGGAGGCACCTTCAGTTCTGGGAAATCCCTGCTTCTTTCCCGGAAAACTCATGAAAACTCTACCCCTTGTTTAGCATATAATCAAGAAATAACCATAAAAATAGTCAACCAGCAGCCCTCACTTCTGTTCTATGGAGGATCAATCTTTGGGTTTTTTTTTTTTGTTTTTTTTTTTTGAGATGGGGTCACCCCAGGCTGGAGTACAGTGGTACAATCATGGCTCACTGCAGCCTCGACCTCCCAGGCTCAAGCAATCCTCCCACCTCAGCCTTCCAAGTAGCTGGGACTACAGGTGCCAGCCACCATGCCTGACTAATTTTTGGTTTTATAGAGATAGAGTTTCATCATGTTGCCCATGCTGGTCTCCAACTCCTAGGCTCAAGGGAGCCACCCATCTCAGTCTCCCAAAATGCTGGAATTACAAGCCCACTGGGCCTTGTTTCTTGACTTTCTTAGTAAACTTGTTTTCACTTTATGGTCTCCACCCGAATTATTTCTTGTGTAAGATTCAAGAACCCTTTCTTGGAGTCTGGATTGGGACCCCTTTCCAATACTCTTTCCAGTAACGGTTTCAGCTATGAGTAATAAAAACCAACAGACATAAAGTCCCTGAAATGCATGCAACCGAAAATCCCTTAAAGCACACATCAGTTCTAAGTCTCTAAGTCTGCTTTTTATTGAGCAAAGACTATGGTGCTGCTGAGGTACCAGCTGTCTGTTGTGCTGGTGGAGTTTGAAGTTGCTGCTTCTTTGGTTTCTGGCTGCTGTCTTTCTGTTTAGAGATCTTCTACATTTCTTGTACTTTTTTTCCTCTTTCAATCACCTCTTTAAGGCCCTATCTCCAAATACAGTAATATTCGGAGGTACTGGGGACGAAGATTTCAACATATGCGTTTTAGGGCAACACAATTCAGCCCATAACAAGGCCTTTGGGGAATTCTTTCCCTTTAGGTGTGGGCTAGACCAAGTGATTTGTTTCTGAATAATAGCATATGGCAAAGGTGATGGGATGTCACTTTCATGATCTGGTTGCAAAAGCTGTGACTTTGTGTTGTTAATGACTTGCATGCATTAATTAAGCAAGTCGCCATTTGGGGAGACCCACATGACAAATGAGAGAAGTCTCAGGTCAACTGCCAGTGGGTAACTGAGGTCCTTGGTCCAGCAGCCCATGAGGAATCCTGCCGGTAGCCACTGATTGAACTCAAGAGGGGCTCCCTCCCCAAGCAAGTCTTCAGAGGACACCTCAGTCCAGGCCAATACCATGAGTATGGCCTTGATTCTCTCACACTTTGGGGCTGTGTGTTAGCCAAGGATGTTCCTGAGGTATCAAAGAAGGTTTTAGGGAAAATTCTGGAAGATATTATGCATGCACTTGAGCTGTCAGCCACCATAGCTGCTCATCACAGGGCACCAAAAATGTGATGTCAGCCATGGACATGTGGTGTGGCCACTAGAGGCCTTTGCTATACAGAACAATTCCACTCATAAATATGCAAAAATCCTTCATAAAGTATAAATAAAATGAAACTAGTGACATATGAAAAAGGAGACTACACCATGTCTAAATTGAGTTTAGTTCAGAAATGCATGGATAACTTAATATTTGAAATTAGTATAATTTATACGATTAGCAGAATAAAGGAGAAAAATCATATGACCATCTCAATAGACTTACTAAAAATATTTTATGAAATTCAACCTCCAGTAATGTTTACAAAAAAAAACTCTTAGCAAACTAGACATAAAAGGAAACTTCTCTATTCTGACAAAAACAAACAAAATAAAACTTGAAATCAAACATAAAACCTAATGGTGAAATGTTACCTTCTGAAACTGAAAGTGACTCAAGGAAGTCTATTTTCATCGTTCTACTTAATATTATACTGGAGGTCCCAGTCAGTTCAGTAAGTCAAGAAAATTAACTAACAATTAATAATTATATATGTGAGTACACAAGAGATCCACCTATGACCTCGGGTCCTCAGACCAACCAGCCCAAGGAACATCTCACCAATTTCAAATCAGGTAAGCGGTCTTTTCACTCCCTTCTCCAGCCTCTCTTGCTACCCTTCAATCTCCCTGTCCTTCCAAGTCCAGTTCTTTTTCCTCTCTAGTAGAGACAAAGGAGACACATTTTATCCATGGACCCAAAACTCTGGCGCTGGTCACGGACTCGGGAAGACAGCCTTCCCTTGGTGTTTAATCACTGCGGGGACGCCTGCCTGATTATTTACCCACACTCCAATAGTGTCTGATCACCGCGGGGACGCCTGCCTTGGTCATTCACCCACATTCCCTTGGTGGCAAGTCAATTGCGGGGACGCCTGTTAATTATTACAAACTTAAAGAAACTACCCCAGGTAAAGACGAAAACCCAGCCCAGTTCATGGCCTGCTTAGCAGAAACCCTTAGACGCTTTACTGCCCTAGACCCAGAGGGGCCAGAAGGCCGCCTTATTCTTAATATGCATTTTATCACCCTGTCAGCTCCTGACATTAGAACAAAGCTTCAAAAATTGGAATCAGGAATTAATCAACCTCGCCTTCAAGGTGTACAATAATAGTGAGGAGGCGGCCAGACAGCAACGCATTTCTGAGTTACAGCTACTTGCCTCCCCTGTAAGACAACCCACAACCACATCTCCAACATACAAAAAAACTTCGGAACATCCAAGACACAGCTCCCAGAGGCTCCTTAAAACATCCTTGTGGACCTTGTTTCAAATGCCTAAAGCCTGACCACTGGACCTCAGAATGCCCACAGCCCGGGATTCCTCCTAAGCTGTGCCCTGTCCGTGTGGGCCCCCACTGGAAGTCGGACTGTCTGACTCACATCGCTGCCACTCCTAAAGCCCGTGGAGCCCAAACCCAACGTTCCTTGGCCGACTCCTTCCCAGATCTCCTCGGCTTAGTAGCAGAAGACTGATGCTGCCGGATCACCTCGGAAGCCTCCTGGACCATCACAGACGCTTTGGGTAACTCTCACAGTGGAGGGTAAGTCCGTCCCCTTGTTAATCAATATGGAGGCTGCCCACTCCATGTTATCTTCTTTTCAAGGGCATATTTCCCTTGCCTCCATAACTGATGTGAGTATTGATGGCCAGGCTTCTAAACCTCTTAAAACTCCCCAACTCTGGTACCAACTTGGACAATATTCTTTTATGCATTTCTTTTTAGTTATCCCCGCCTGCCCAGCTCCCTTATTAGGTCAAGACATTTTAACTAAATTATCTGCTTCCCTGACTACTCCTAGGCTACAGCCACACCTCATTATCACCCTTTTCCCCTAGTTCAAAGCCTCCTTCACATCCTCTCCTTGTATCTCCCCACCTTAATCCACCTCTACTCCCTCCTTGGTGACAGATGATGCACCCCTTACCACCCCATTAAAACCTAATCACCCTTACCCCGCTTAATGCCAATATCCCATCCCACAGCACACTTTAAAAGGATTAAAGCCTGTTATCACTTGCCTGTTACAGCATGGCCTTTTAAAGCCTATAAACTCTCCTTACAATTCCCCCATTTTACCTGTCCAAAAACTGGGCAAGCTTTACAGGTTAGTTTAGGATCTGCACCTTATCAACCAAATTGTCTTTCCTATCCACTCCATGGTGCCAAACCCATATACTCTCCTATCCTCAATACTTCCCTCCACAACCCATTATTCTCTTCTAGATAAACCTAGTTGACCCCATAAATCCTAAATCCTTTCCCCACTCCCCTTTCCATTCCTTAAAAAACAGCTCTAAAAGCTGCTCCTACACTAGCTCTCCCTAACTCATCCCAACCTTTTTCATTACACACAGCCGAAGTGCAGGGCTGTGTGGTTGGAATTCTTACACAAGAGCCAGGACTGCTCCTGGTAGCCTTTCTGTCCAAACAATTTTACCTTACTGTTTTAGCTTAGCTTTCATGTATGCATGCTGTGGCTGCCGCTGCCTTAACACTTTTAGAGGCCCTCAAAACCACAAACTATGCTCAACTCACTCTCTACAATTCTCATAACTTCCAAAATCTATTTTCTTCCTCACACCGGATGCATATATTTTCTGCCCTCCTCTACTACCTCTCAGCAAACCAAACTCATTGCCTTAACTCGAGCCCTCACTCTTGCCAAAGGACTACGTGTCAATATTTATACTGACTCTAAATATGCCTTCCATATCCTATACCACCATGCTGTCATATGGTCTGAAAGATGTTTCCTCACTACTCAAGGATCCTCCATCATTAATGCCTCTTTAATAAAAACTCTTCTCAAGACCGCCTTACTTCCAAAGGAAGCTGGAGCCATTCACTGCAAGGGCCTTCAAAAGGCATAAGATCCCATCTCTCAGGGCAACACTTATGCTAATAACATAGCTAAAGAAGCAGCTAGGCTTCCAACTTCTGTCCCTCATGGCCAGTTTTTCTCCTTCTCATTGGTCACTCCCACCTACTCACCTACTGAAACTTCCACCTATCAATCTCTTCCCACACAAGGCAAATGGTTCTTGGACCAAGGAAAATATCTCCTTCCAGCCTCACAGGCCCATCCTATTCTATCGTCATTTCATAATCTCTTCCATGTAGTTTACAAGCCGCTAGCCTGCCTCTTAGAACCTCTCATTTCCTTTCCATCGTGGAAATCTAGTTGAAGAGCTTAAAAAGGCAACTTACCCCTCTCTTCCCTACACATCAAGTTTGGGAATATGCCCCTGCCCAGGACTGCCAAGTTGACTTCACTCACATGCCTTGAGTCAGGAAACTAAAATACCTCTTGATCTGGGTAGACACTTTCACTGGATGGGTAGAGGCCTTTCCCACAGGGTTTAAGAAGACCACCATGGTCATTTCTTCCCTTTTGGCAGGCATAATTCCTTGGTTTGGCCTTCCTACCACTATACAGTCCAATAACGAGCCAACCTTTATTAGTCAAATCACCCAAGCAGTTTCTTAGGCTCTTGGTATTTAGTGGCTCCTGGTTTTACCTCAAATTGCCACCCTTAAGTCTCTCTTGAGGTGGATAGAAGATCTTCAGTGGCCAAGTACCCTCCAATACTTTCACCCTGATGAAGTCCTATTCTTTACTTTTATACTCACTCTTATTCTGGTTCCCGTTCTTATGCCACCCTCTACCTCTCCCCAGCTATCTCCACCACACTATCAATCTCACTATCTCCTAGCCGTTCTAATCCTTCTTTAACAAACAATTGCTGCATTGCATTTCTCTTTCCTCCAAAATTGCCGAGGCTCTGACTTACTCACTGCTAAAAATAAAAGAGGGGGAACTCTGTATATTTTTTAATGAAGAGTGTTGTTTTTAAGTAAATCAATCTGGCCTGGATATGACAACATAAAAAAACTCAAGGATAGAGACCAAAAACTCACCAACCAAGCAAATAATTACACTGAACCCCCTTTGACACTCTGTAATTGGATGTCCTGGGTGCTCCCAATTCTTAGTTCTTTAATACCTGTTTTTCTCCTTCTCTTATTTGGACCTTGTGTCTTTCATTTAGTTTCTCAGTTCATGCAAAACCACATCCAGGCCATCACCAATAATTCTATACCACAAATGCTACCTCTAACAACCCCACAATATCACCACTTACCCCAAAATCGTGCTTCAGTTGAATCTCTCCCACTGTAGGTTCCCACGCCACCCCTAATCCCACTCGAAGCAGACCCGAGAAACATCACCCATTATCTCTCCATACCACACCCAAAAATTTTTGCCGCCCCAACACTTTACCACTACTTCGTTTTATTTTTTTATTAATATAAGAAGACAGGAGTGTCAGGCCTCTGAGCCCAAGCTAAGCCATCATATCCCATGACCTGCGCGTATACATCCAGATGGCCTGAAGCAACTGAAGATCCACAAAAGAAGTGAAAATAGCCTTAACTGATGACATTCCAACATTGTGATTTGTTTCTGCCCCACCCTAACTGATCAATGTACTTTGTAATCTCCCCCACCCTTAAGAAGTTTCTTTGTAATCTCCCCCACCCTTGAGAAGGTTCTTTGTAATTTTCCCCACCCTTGAGAATGTACTTTGTGAGATCCACCGCTTGCCCCCAAAACATTACTCTTAACTCCACCGCCTATCCCCAAACTTATAAGAACTAATGATAATCCCATCACCCTTTGCTGACGCTCTTTTTGGACTCAGCCCTCCTGCACCTAGGTGAAACAAAGCCTGTTTGGTGGTCTCTTCACAAGGACACGTGTGACAATATACAGAGAGAGATAGAGTCCAAAAGAATCTACATATTGAGAAACTAAAAAATGCTTTCTTTCTTTTTTTTTTTTTTTTGAGACAGAGACTCACCATATTGACCAGGCTGGTCTCAAACTCCTGGCCTCAAGCAGTCCTCCCATCTCAGCCTCCCAAAACCCAAAGTGCTGAGATTACAGGTATGAGCCACCATGCCTGGGCAAAAACAAACGAACAAAAAACATTTTTTATCTGAGGAATGTGAACCCCTTTAAATTATCAGGCCCAGAGAGGCATTTAAAATACGAGAGTAAAGTTCAGGCACTGTGGCTCACACCTGTAATCTCAGTGCTTTGGAAGGTCAAGGTGAAAGGATTGCTTGAGGTCAAGAGTTCAAGGCCAGCCTGGTGCAACACAGGGAGACCCCATCACTTTGAAAAAAAAGGTAGCAGGAGGTTACAGCAGTCATAGCTCACTCCCCTTTGAACTAAATAATTACTTCTTGAAGCCACTTGTTATGTGGGCTCTAGACTAACTGAAACAAAGTAGCCATAACATGCCATATATGCTATTTCTGTAAACCAATGAAAATTCCTGATGAACAACTTTTGTAATGGCCTCTTCTCCTATTTTTTCCTTTTTTTCTCTGAAAACTTGAGCTTCTCCTCTGTTTTCTGGATCACTCTCCAAGGCAAACTGGAAGAGTATCTTGGGCTACAGTCCTAAACCCTAGTCTAAATAAAATCTCTATATTAATTTTGCCTCTGCTTCTCCTTTTAGGTCAACCATATAAACTCCTGCAAGATAGCTGAATATAAAATCATTATACCAATATTAAATCCAATATTTTTGTTTAGTTTTCATATATGAAATCCATTATTGCAGCAGTGAGCATTACAGATTAAATTACAGAAAAATCTGTTACAATTGTCTTTTAAGAACATCAAATTCTCAAGAATAGATGCAATAAAAATGTGGAATACGTCTACACAAAAGTGTATTAAACTTTACTGAGGCAAATTAAAGAAAACATAAATAAATGCAATGAGCGGGGAGATATGTACTTTGCCTGAGGATTGAAAAAGAGTCACTATGGTAAAGACAAATTTATCTATAGATTAAATGCAATCTCAATCAAAATCCCAATAGTTTTTTTGTCTGTGTGTGGAAATTTAAAAGTCAATCTAAAATTTGTGGAAATAAACAAAAGTAGCTACAAAAATGTAGAAGGAGGAGAGACTTGGAGGACTAACACTACTAAAATTTATCTGGTATCAATACAAGGATATAAAATAAACTGATGGGAAAAAATAGAGATTCCATAAACAGACCCATGCTCATATGCACACTTGATCTGTGATAGGAGACACTGCAGAACCCTGAGGAAGAATGATCTTTTCAAGAAACACTGCTGCTTCAATTGCATATCAATAAGGAGGAAAATGAAACTTGAACCCTACTTAAATCACATGCAAACATATCAATCCTTGTGAATTGCAGATCTAAGTTTGAAAAGTAAAACAATAAAGGTTCTTAGAATATAATATAAGGGTATATAGTCATGACCTTGCGGTAGGAAATCATCTATTAGAGGGTACAAAAGGTACTAAACAGCTACGGTGCAGGGGCTCATGCCTGTAATCCCAGCACTTTGGGAGGCCGAGCCAAGTGGATCACTGGAGGTCGGGAGTTTGAGACCAGCCTGGCCAACATGGTGAAACCCCATTTCTACTAATAAACAAAAATTAGCTGGGCGTGGTGGCGGGCACCTGTAATCCCAGCTACTCCAGAGGCTGAGGCTGGAGAATCGCTTGAACCTGGGAAGTGAAGGTTGCAGTGAGCCGAAATTGCACCACTGCACTCCAGCCTAGGCTACAATAGCAAAACTCTGTCTCAAAAAAAAAAAAGTACTAAACACTAAGGAAAAGATGTGTATATTAGATTAAATTAAAATCAGGAACCTCAAACGATTGCATTAAGAGAACTAAATGACAAAAGAATGTGTTTGCAGTACATATTTGACAAAGGAAGACATAATAAGAAAAGACAAAGTAATAGAAAAATGGCCAAGATATATAACTTCACAAAAAAGGATATTCAAATGGCCAATGAATGCATGAAAAGGAGCTCAATATCAATTGTTATCAAATTAATGCAAGTGAAAACCACAACACTTCCACTATAGTTCCACCAGAGTAACTAAAATGAAAAAGCCAGTGTTGGCAAGAATGTGGAAAAACTAAAACTATCATGATGGGAAGCATAAATTGGTACAATCACTTTTGACAAATTATTTGTAAGTATCTACTGAAGTAGAGCATACACATTGCCTATGACCCAGCAATTGCAGCACTGGATACGCACAATAGAAATGTATTCGCATGTGTTCCAAAAGACATATGCTATTTGGCATAACCTAAAGCTGTAAACACCCTGTATTAGTCTGTTCTTGCACTGCTATAAAGAACTACCTGAGACTGGGTAATTTATAAAGAAAATAAGTCTAATTGGCTCATAATTATGCATGCTATACAGGAAGCATGGCTGGGGAGGCCTCAGGAAACTTACATTACGGCGGAAGGTGAAGAGGAAGGAGGCATGTCTTACATGCCCAGAGCAGGAGGAAGAGAGTGAGGGGGAAGGTGCTACACACTTTTAAACAACCAGCTCTCTTGAAAACTCTCTCATGATCACAAGAACAGCAGGGAGGAAATTCGTCCCCATGAGCCAATTATTTCCCACCAGGCCCCTCCTCCAATACTAGGGATTACTATTTGACATGAGATTTGAGCAGGGAACCAGTTCAAATGGTATCACACCCCTAATGTCCCTCATAGAGGATGGATAAATTAATTGGGGTATATTCAAGCAGTTATGAAAATAAACCAACTTACAACTGCAAAAACATGAATGAATCTCACCAAAATAATGTTGAGCTAAAGAAAACCATCACAAAGAATGCATGCTGTGATTCCATTTTACAAAGGTCAAGAAAAAGCAAAATTAATGTGTGGTTTAAGGAGTTAGATTAGTGGTGTCCTGTGGAGAAAAACATAGGAAAAGTGATCAGATGGGGCTTCTGGGATACTAAGAAAGTTCTATTTCTTAATCTGAGTGATGAGTACAAGTGCGTATGTTTGCCAATTTGCCAGGTTCTATGCTTAAAATGTTTGCATTTGGGGCATGTATATTTCAATATGAATTTTTTTAATCAAGTAAAAATAAAATTGGAAGTTGAGACTACCCTAGCCATTTAGGGTTATTTGTGCCACTAGACAAAAAATAGAGAATAAGCTGTGGCAACTCATCCCAATTACAGGTGGAAATTGGGCTGCCGCTACCCGCAGGGAGTAAGAAGTAATCTGCCTGAAACCCAGCCAATTCACTGACTTTGTCTCAGTACTCTCTTGCCCGGTAATACTAGGCAGTGGGAAACTGCAGTAACATAGTAAGACAAAACCACTGAAAAAGACTTGGATGTTATGGCAATGCAAGTTTGGGTCATATTCCCAGGCAAAAACTCAAACTTCCTGAGGTGATGGCAAAGGTGATTTATGAAAATAGTGTATCCAGGTAGTTTAAACTAATTTCTTCCCTCCCCACTGCTGCAGTATTAACCTTGGGCATGTGTATCATCATCTTTGAGGGAATATGTCTCATTCTCACATTTTTATCAGTAGCTTTTGACTTAGCTAGAAAGATCAAGCTGACCCACCTAAATTCTAACTTCAAATTTAAATTACAAAGGTTTAAATTTGTGCTATTAAAATTTTCTTTTAAAATACGAAAATGCGGCTGAGCACAGTGGCTCATACCTGTAATCCCAGCACTTTGGGAGGCCGAAGCCGGTGGACCATCTGAGGTCAGAAGTTCGAGACCGGCATGGCCAACATGGTGAAACCACGGTTCTACTAAAAATACAAAAAATCAGCCATGTCTGGTGGCGGGCACCTGTAATCCCAGCTACTCCAGAGGCTGAGGTGGGAGAATTGCTTGAACTCAGGAGGCAGAGGTTGCAGTGAGCTGAGGTTGCACCACTGTACTCCAGCCTGGGCAACAAGAGCAAAACTCCATCTCAAAAACATACATACACACACACACACACACACACACACACACACACACACACACACACATGAAAATGCAATTATATCAAAATGAAGTCCCTAGATTTTTTGCTCTGCTTTCTAGAAGAATGTTTGGCATATGTGTAAGCACAATAATTTCCATTCACTTAAGCTTCAGGACCTCTTTTAATTTGTGTGTATATGCACCAGTGTGCACACTTACGTAAACATGGTTGACTCCTACATGACAGTTTTCTCTTTGGTATATACATTTATTCAAAAGAATGTATAAGGACAGAATTCAGTTATATAACTAGATAAATGTATGATCACAAGATCTATATTATTTTGAAAAATGGCAATAAATTCATATAAAGTCACTAAGACTACACCTGATGCAAATATGGATCTGATGAACACTTAGTGTCCACTGGTTAGAAATCACAGTGTTAAAGTTGAAAATATTTCCATCAATACTTTTCACTTACTTCTCTTTTTTTTTGAGACGGAGTCTTGCTCTGTCACCCAGACTGGAGTGCAGTGGCCCTCAGCTCACTGCAACCTCCGCCTCCTGGGTTCAAGTGATTCTCCTGCCTCAGCCTCCCAAGTCGCTGGGATTTCAGGCACCCACCACCATGCCTGGCTAATTTTTGTACTTTTAGTAGAAACGGGGTTTCACTACATTGGCCAGGCAGATCTCAAACTCCTGACTCAAACTCCTGACCTAAAGTAATCCACTTGCCTCGGCCTCCCAAAGTGCTTGGATTACAGGCTTGACCCACCACCCCCAGGCAATTGTCATATTTTTAAGTTCACATTTTCCATATTTAAAAATAATAAAAATTACCACTTATTTCTTTAAAAATAGACTGTAAGACATCTGTATTAGTCTGTTTTCACATTGATATAAAGAATTACTTGAGGCTAGGCGTGGTGGCTCAAATTTGTAATCCTAGAACTTTGGGAGGTCAAGGCGGTTGGATCACCTGAGGTCAGGAGTTTGAGACCAACCTTGCCAATATGGCAAAAACCTGTCTCTACTAAAAATACAAAAATTAGCTGGGCATGGTGATGCATGCCTGTAATTCCAGCTACTTGGGAGGCTGAGGAAGGAGAATCACTTGAACCCGGGAGGTAGAGGTTGCAGTGAGCCAAGATCACACCACTGCACTCCGTCCTGCACAACAGGAGTAAGACTACATCTGAAAACAACAACAACAACAACTTGAGACTGGGTAATTTATGAAGAAAAAAGGTTTAATCAACTCACAGTTCTGTAGGCTGTACAGGAGGCATGGCTAGGGAGGCCTCAGGAAACTTACAATCATGGCAGAAGGTGAAGGGGAAGCAAGCATTTCTTCCCATGGTAGAGCAAGAGGAAGAGAGTGAAGGGGGCAGTGCCACACACTTTTTAAACCACCAGAGGTTGTGAGAACTCACTCACTATCATGAGAATGGCAAGGGAGAAGTCTGCCCTCATGATCCAGTCAGCTCCCACCAGGCCTCTACTCCAACACTGAGAATCACAGCTGAGAATTGAGTGGGGACTTGGAGCCGAACAATATCAACATCTATGCTGGGAATGAGAAAGTAAGAGGATCTCATCCAAGTAAGTCATCATAGAATGTTCCAGAAGAATGTTAAACTGGTCTGTTAAGTGGCTACTCTTTTTATCCTTTTTCGGTTGGCTTTTCCTAACACTTGACCCATCCTGAAGGAGAGACCTTGGGAGGTAAGAGATGGTATTCACTCTTCAGTTTTCTCTTTTCCATTGGGACGTTCTCGTCATTTGTTGGAAGGACTGATTTACATTTTGCTGAATTCCTCCAGTTGATGTTTTTGTTCTCCTTAATTATTAGTGCTCTGGGCAACTGCCCAGCTTATGGAGAGGTCCCTAATCTAGCTCTGCTGAAGAAAGGGGGTGGCGTTAATGATTACCTTGGCTAGGCCACGTTTTTGACAAGGATTTGTTCTCAGGTTTTAACTGACATTTGAGTTAAAATAAATGGATCTGTTCTCACTTCTTCAGAGAGGTCTTTCCTGACCCCCAACCCCATCTAAATCAGCCCCACAAGATTCTATTTCATCCTCTTTACTGCCCTTAACTGTACTACCATTAACTTATCTACTTACTATTCTGCATGAGATTCTCAGTAGCAGCAACTTTGTTTATCCTATTGCCAAGAGCGAGGCCAGGCCCACCGTAATGGCTTGATGTTTAACCCACTTGACTGGCTACTGTGTATGAGCCTGGAGGTTTTCAAAAGCAACTAGTTACCTGAACTTCGTGTTTATATTCTGGTAGTCATTCTTTAATCACTCTCTCAGCACCCTTATGATTTTCAGTTTGAAGTGCACCAAAGAGCAAACTGCATCCTTTAAGCATCACTATGACTGTCAGAGAATTCTGGGCAGAAATGCACTTCACAATGAAGTAGCTAAAATGCCATTAATTTTTAGGAAATTATACTCTTCTCCATACTGAACGGTCATGCCATTATTATCAGGCTCAGAAAAAGTACCCGTAAGGTAGACATGACACACCATAAGTCTAAGAATTAGGAGATTTCATCTAAGTTAAAATTTTACTCAAGCAAATTAAGGTCTTTTAGTTCTATTCCAATAACATTTCATAAGTTCTTAACCAGAGACACGGCTTAATAAAAGCTCATGGATTACCTCAGTCCTTCAGTTACAGCCTGCAGAAAGAGCATTCTTAGATTTAGCTGTGCTGGCTCTCAGAAGAAAAAATTAGGAGGTGGGAGCTTTTATTTTCCAAGTTAAACATTCTATCCAAAAAAGCACAGAGGCTTTAATGCAAGAAACATGAACCACCAACACTGTGTTGCTGGCTCAGGCTCAGCATCACCCAGGCAATGCCTGAGGCCTGGAGGAAGCTGAGAAGTGATGACAAGTGGAGGGAGGAAGCTGCTTGTCCAACTGCTGTGATGAAACCACCAGTAAGAGCCACACTGCAAATGTTTCAGCAGCCCTAGGACCCTGCTAGCAGGAAGAGCCAGGGGTTGGGGGACTGGGTTCTTGTGGTGTTCCTTGTAGAAGTTCAAGTCCAGTGTACTACCTAACTCCTGTTTTTTACAAGTCTAGAGAAAACACCTGTTGCCTGTCCAATCCCTGCTCTCTAGTTCCACACAAACATGGCATTGCCCTGCTTAGTGCCCTCCAGGGACACCCACTTCCTACATGGGGGGATCTTCAGACACCATCAAGTCCCATCCTGCCCCTTTTCATTCAGGCCACCATCTGTCCCTGACTTGCCTGATTCTGCAGCTGGCCCGGGTTCCTGGAGTTCCCCAACCTTCTCATGTCTGTGATAGGACAGAAAGTCAAAAGAGGAGAAAAGTGACATTACGCCAGAACAGGCAGCTAGTCTGCTGGCTCAAGGCTTCCGGGTAGGCCTGGAAGGACAACAGGGAGGTCAAAGTTAGATGAGAAATGAGCAACCTAGAGGCCTGCAGGTGGTAGCAGGGCTGGGTGAGAAGCCAGACACAGCTGTTGAGATGGTGTATGTTATCGATTCTAAGACAAAGCTCTTTTTATAATTGAGTGCTTGTGAAATCAGGATGTGTCTCACAACCAGTGGCATCTTAGCACTGTGTTACTGCTACTACGATCTGTTTCTGCCCACAGAACACTTCTGATGCCAAATGTGTGTGGAGGTTTGCCCTCAACGATCATTTCTGCAACACTAGCTAAGTGTTCTACAATTGAACTCTGGCACTATCTACCCAGAGTTAGTTTGGAACTCACAGGTTAAAGGCTCCCACTTCACATGCCCCCACTTCACATGCCAATTGCAATTTGGGGCCATCCATCCTTCTCATGAACTGGCTATAAGTTGGGGGTTTCTACAACCATTTTTTTAGGTTGGATATTTGCTAGAAGAGCTCACAGAACTCAGCATTTTACTTACATTTACCAGTCCATTACAAAGGATACACAGGAACAGCCACGTGCAAAGTTATATACAGCAAGGTCTGGAAGATGCTCAAGCACAGATGTTTCTGTCCCAGTGGAGCTGGGGTGTGGCGTCCTCCCAGCAAGTGGATTCGTCCACTAACCTGGAAGCTGTTCAACCCCATTGCTTTGAGGTCTTATGGAGCTTCCACTACATCGGCATGATAGATTAAATCATTGGCCATTGGTGAGTAACCCTCTAATCACTCTCGCAACCAGGTCCCATCCTAAAGCTATCTTGGCAACCACCAGGAGTTATCTCATCAGCATAAACTCATATACAGTTGAAGAGGCTTACTATAAATAACAAAAGACTGTCACTCAGGAAATTCCACCAGTTTTGGAAGCTCTGTGACAAGAACCTGGGCCAAAGACCAAATCTTTATTTGTTATTATATGGCAATATCACAATTATGGTTTTTATTGTGTCATTTTAAAATAATACAATAAAAAAATCTTGGTGAGTCAAGTATCACTCTAGTTCTACTCCAGTAACTTTTCATAAGTTCTTAACCAGAGATATGGCTGTATTTATCACTTTATTGCTTTATTTAAAAATAGTATTGATCAAAGGTAACATCAAATGTAGTCATTGAAAACATGGGTCAATTTCCCAGAATCAAGTCCAACATGGAGGGATAAATGCAGGTACAGGCCAGAGAGAGGCCTGGAGTCAGAAACTAGGAGAACAAGGAGAGAGAGGGGCTCCCACAGGCCAAACAACTGTGAAGTTCCCAGCGTCCTACATCCCCGACTGCTTGTGGCATGGATGCAAGTGTGTTTAAGATTCAGTGCCTCTGCACCTTTTCCCCTGCAGCATCTGCCTCCTCCTGTCTATTTGCCTTTCGAAACTCTGTCAACATGTTAGTTCCTTGAGCTCTTCCTGGACTCCATCAGGCAGTTACTGATCCCTTCCTTTGGGCTTCCACAGTTCTTTAAACGTCTGTCACATGTTTTGTAATTACTGATTTATTGTTATGTCTACTGTTACTTAACCACTTGCTCCAAGGATGGGGTCAGTCTCTGAATCCCAGCATCTAGAGCAGTGTCCAGAATAGAAGAAGCACTTCCATGTTGGTTAAATGAACGTATTTAGAAAGTGTTAAAACGTATCTCTCAGGGGAACTGACAGCAAGCTCATATCAGTTTATTTCACCCTGACTACAAGGAAACTATTTCCAGCAAAGCCAGCTCAGATTTCCTTCAGTTAGATAGCTTTTGATAGTTAAAAAATAATGATAATAACAGACAAGTGAGGCTAAATTGCCTTGCTAGATGAGGCACTAGAAAGGAACGTTCTGAGCTAAAAGTCACTATGCAAATCTCAGACCCAGGGTCAGCCACCTGAGTTACGTTCCACAAAACCAGGTGGGGAAATCTCTGGGAGGGCATTTCTAGTCTCATTACATTCCATGAGGGAATTGCTGTAACGTTTTACTGGAAATGCTGGATATTTATCCAAAAGCACAATAAATTTTGCTCCAGCCTACTTTTTCTCTGATTTTAGTCCTACTTAGTACCCAAGTAGCCTGAGTCTTGTGGAATGGGGACTTCCAAGTCTTCAGTCACAGGGGTGCACATTCCCTGCTGGCTTTCAAACAGGCTGCCACACCACCCTGAGCAAGAATACTCCCACACTGGAGACTGGGAAGGAAAAGACGGGAGGGATATGGAGAGATTTGTTAAAGGATACCGAAAAACAGATAGGTAAGAGGAATTACTTCTAGTGTTCTATACCACTGTAGGATGACTATAGTTAACAATAATATACTACATAGTTTCAAACAGTGAGAAAGAGGATATTGAATGTTCCCAATACAAAGAAATGATAAACGTTTGAAATGATGAATACACTAATTATCATGATCTCATCACCAGATATTATTTGTATCAAAACATCACTAGGTACCTCATGACTATGTACAACAACTATTTGTCAATTAGGAAAAAATAAAATAAAATTTTAACAAAGAATGCTCTTAGGCCAGACACGGTGGCTCACACCTGTAATCCTAGCACTTGGAAAGGCCAGCGTGGATGGATCACTTGAAGTCAGGAGTTCAAGACCAGACTGGCCAACATGGCGAAACACTGTTTCTACTAAAAATACAAAAAAATTAGCCAGGCATGGTGGCTCATGCCTGTAATCCTAGCTACTTGGGAAGCTGAGGTGGGAGGATCACTTGAACCCGGGAGGCAGAGGTTGCAGTGAGCCGAGATCGCACCACTACACTCCAGCCTTGGTGAGAGTAAGATTCTGTCAAAAAAAAAAAAAAAAGAATGCTTCTAAATGTTGGGGTGAGAAAGGCTTTTGTCCATCCTGTGCTAATGATGACCTTTTTATTCTGTTTTTTTGATCCTTTGACATCTTGGGGCCTTGCCGACCCTGGAAGGACTGCTTACTCCCAGAGTAGAAGGTATTACTATTTGAACCACTAGACTGAGTCAAAATGATCTGTCCTCACCAACGTTGGTAGGCATTATTCTTCCAATTCCTTGAAGGTCTCAGTAGAACAAAAAGACAGGGGAAGGGTAAATTTGCTCTTTCTTCTGGAGCTAGGACATCCAGCTTCAGATCTCTGACATCAGAACTGCAGGTTCTCAATCCTGGGACTCTGGGACTTATATTAGTGTTCCCCACCCCACTCTACCCAAGATACCTGACTTGAGTCACTCAGAAGACTAGGTAAGGGTTTATTGAGGGAGCTGGCAACCCACCCCTGACATGTGTGACTCAGCCAGAACCAGAGCATAGGAGCCTCATTGTCTTCACCATAGTGCTGCCATATAGAGCAGCTGGAGCCTCTCCTGTGGACTCAAGCCTAACAGTGGGCGTTCCCTTGGGAAGGTAGGATCATCTCCACCTCTTTCTCTTCATTTCTTTATCGGTACAGTGGAGATGGTAATAATAGTACCGAAATCTTGGGGTTATCATAAAGATTAAAGTAATTAAAACATGTGAAGTGCTTAGACCATGCCTGGTGCATAGCAGGCACTTTATAATCATTTACTTCAATAAAAACACAGGTACCGGAGCCAAAGGCTTGACCTTAATTGATACGTGAACCAGGTAAAAGTCACTTAGCCATTCTGAGTTTCAGTTTTCTTATTTGTAAAATGAAAATAAAATAGTACCTATCTTGAAGTGTTTTCACGAAGATTAAATAAGCTAATAGGAAGAAATCACCATAACAGCCTGGCACCACAAATGTTAGTTAATAAATCTTAGCAAGCTGGGCACTGTGGCTCACACCTGTAATCTCAGCCCTTTGGGAGGCTGAGGCGGGTGGATCACCCGAGGTCAGGAGTTCGAGACCAGTATGGCCAACATGGTGAAACCCTCTCTCTACCAAAATACAAAAAAAATTAACCGGGTGTGGTGACAGGTGCCTGTAAACCCAGCTATTCGGGAGGCTGAAGCAGGAGAACTGCTTGAACCTGGGAGGTGGAAGTTGCAGTGAGCTGAGATTGCGGCGTTGCACTCCAGCCTGGGCAACAAGAACAAACCTCTGTCTCAAAATCAATCAATCTTGGCAACCAACACGGGTTCCACCTGGCAAAGGTTTTGGCTCTGTGGGGTAATGCTGCCCTCTGCCGGACAATTAGGTTTCCTGCTTTGTTTGTTTTCATAAACTTGGGTTTGTTCCCAAAGTCCCATCCCACCCAGCAAAAAGGCTAACATTCTTCAAAAAGATTATTTTCTCAGAATACGTTTCTGAGAAAATGAGTACAAATATGATTTGTTGATTCGCCATCCGCAAATGGCTTTCCTCATTTGAGGAACAAATGCGCCACTTGGAAACTTACTTGGGTTGCAATTTTATGTCCAATTTTATCTTTATGAAGAAATCCAGGCCGAGTTCAGTGGCTCACACCTGTCATCCCAGCACTTTGAGAGGCCCAGGCGGGCAGATCGCTTGAGCCCGGGAGTTCGAGACCAGCCTGGGAAATATGGAGAAACCTCGTCTGTACAAAAAATACAAAAATTAGCCGAGCGTGGTGGCGTACATCTGTAGTCCCAGCTACTCGGTAGGCTAAAGTGGGAGATCACGCAAGCCCAAGAGGTCAAGGCTGCAGTGAGCCGTGATAGTGCCATTGCTCTCCAGCCTGGGAGACAGAAGATAAGGAAGAGAAGACAAAGAGGAGGAGAGGAGAGGGGAGGAGAGAGGAGGAGACGGGAGGAGAGGGGAGGAGAGGGGAGGGGAGGGAAGGGGAGGGGAGGGGAGGGGAGGGGACAGGGAAATCCAGCTATGTTGGCTGGGCGTAGTCACGCCTGTAATCCCAGCACTTTGAGAGGCCAAGGCAGGCGGATCACTTGAGGTCAGGAGTTCGGACCAGCGTGGCCAACATGGTGAAGCCCCATCTCTACTAAAAATACATAAATTAGCCAGGTGTGGTGTCGCGCGCGTGTAATCCCAGCTACATGGGAGGCTGAGGCAGGAGAATCGCTTGATCCCGGGAGGCGGAGGTTGCAGTGAGTTGAAATCGTGCCACTGCACCCCAGCCTGGGGGACAGAGTGAGATTCCGTCTAAAAAAAAAAGAAAAAAGAAAAAAGAAAAGAAAGAAAAGAAAAACAAATACAAATAAAAATAAAATCAGCTGTGTTGAGATATTGCTGCTTAATTTTTTTAAAACTTTTCTTTTTCTTCTTAAACTCAATAGTAAGAATATGCTTAAATTTTCTGATTTTCCTTATTATTGCTTTCCTATAAGTTGAGAATACTGTGATAAGTGCCTAATCTGGTAATTTGCACACACATTGTATTCTCTTGGCACAGCTATAGTGTGATAAAATAAATAAATGAAATGTCATAGCAGGGCAAAAAGTAGAGCACTTGAAACACTGCGGTGTGCTAGTCGCCTCACTGTGGTTTGTGATGTGCCCAAAGCAAGGGGAAGTAATGAGAACACCACACAAGGTCTCTGTCCAGACTCTTCAACTCTGATCTTTGGACCACAAAAGCAGCCATAAAATACATAAATGAATGAGTGCAACTGCGCTCTCATAAAACTTTATTCATAAATATTGAAATCTGAATTTCACATAATTTTCAAATACTACAAAATATCATTCTTTTTATTTTTCTCAATTGTTTACAAAAGCTAAAACCATATACAAAAACAGGCTGCTGAACAATTTGGGCACAGAATCTGTAGTTGTGGACCTCTGGTCTAGAGTCATCCACCAAGAGCAGCCAGATCCCAAGGGGACAGAATGGTGATTTAAACAGAAATATCGTGGGGACACTACTGCTGCATTCTTTAGACCCTTGAGGGTGTCACTCATCTCTGCCATTCCCCTTGATGCAGCATTTTGTCTTATTCTCTCTCTTGACTAGGGATACAGTTATTTATACACACACACACACACACACATATATATATATACTTTAAGTTCTAGGATACGTGTGCACAATATGCAGGTTTGTTACATAGATATATATATGCGCCATGTTGGTTTGCTGCACCCATTAACTCGTCATTTACATTCGGTATTTATCCTAATGCTATCCCTCTCCCAGCCCTCAACCCTACAACAGGACCCAGTGTGTGATGTTCCCCATCCTGTGGCCAAGTGTTCTTATTGTTCAGCTCCCGCCTATGAGTGAGAACATGCGGTGTTGGTTTGTCTGTCCTTGTGATAGTTTGCTCAGAATGATGGTTTCCAGCTTCATCCATGTCCCTGCAAAGGACATGAACTCGTCTTTTTTATGGCTGCATAGTGTTCCATGGTGTATATGTGCCACATTTTCTTAATCCAGTCTATCACTGATGGACATTTGGGTTGGTTCCAAGTCTTTGCTATTGTGAATAGTGCCACAATAAACATACGTGTGCATTTGTCTTTATAGTAGCATGATTTATAATTCTTTGGCTATACACCCAGTAATGAGATCACTGGGTCAAATGGTATTTCTAGTTCTAGATCCTTGAGGAATCACCATACTGTCTTCCACAATGGTTGAGCTACTTTACACTCCCACCAACAGTGTAAAAGCATTCCCATTTCTCCACATCCTCTCCAGCATCTGTTGTTTCCTGAGTTTTTAATGATCGCCATTCTAACTGGTGTGAGATGGTATCTCATTGTGGTTTTGATTTTCATTTCTCTGATGACCAGTGATGATGAGCATTTTTTCATGTGTCTGTTGGCTGCATAAATGTCTTCTTTCGTGAAGTGTCTGTTCATATACTTTGTCCACTGTTTGATGGGATTGTTTGGTTTTTTTCTTGTAAATTTGTTTAAGTTCTTTGTAGATTCTGGATATTAGTCCTTTCTCAGATGGGTAGATTGCAAAAATTTTCTTCCATTCTGTAGATTACCTGTTCACTCTGATGGTAGTTTCTTTTGCTGTGCAGAAGCTGCTTAGTTTAATTAGATCCCATTTGTCTGTTTTGGCTCTTGTTGCCATTGCTTTTGGTGTGTTAGTCATGAAATCCTTGCCCATGCCTATATCCTGAATGGTATTGCCTAGGTTTTCTTCTAGGGTTTTTATGCTTTTAGGTCTAACATTTAAGTCTTGAATGCACCTTGAATTAGCTTTTGTATAAGGTGTAAGAAAGGGATCCAGTTTCAGCTTTCTACATATGGCTAGCCAGTTTTCCCAGCACCATTTATTAAATAGGGAATTTTTTTCCCATTTATAGTTTTTGTCAGGTTGTCAAAGAGCAGATGGTTGTAGATGTGTGGTGTTATTTCTGAGGCCTCTGTTATGTTCCATCGGTCTATATCTCTGTTTTTGTACCACTACCATGCTGTTTTGGTTACTGTAGCCTTGTATTTTGAAACACTGTAGTTTGAAGTCAGGTAGTGTGATGCCTCCAGCTTTGTTCTTTTTGCTTAGGATTGTCTTGGCAAAGAGGGCTCTTTTTTGGTTCCATGAACTTAAAAGTAGTTTTTTCCAATTCTGTTAAGTCATTGGTAGCTTGATGGGGATAGCATTGAATCTATAAATTACCTTTTCATTGGCCATTTTCATGGCCATGTATGACCATTTTCATGATATTGATTTATCATGAAATTCATCAATATCATATCTCATGATATTGATTCTTCCTATCCATGAGCATGGAATGTTCTGCCATTTGTTTGTGTCCTCCTTTATTTTGTTGAGCACTGGTTTGTAGTTCTCCTTGAAGAGGTCCTTCACATCTCTTGTAAGTTGGATTCCTAGACATTTTATTCTCTTTGTAGCAATTGTGAATGGGACTTCACTGACGATTTGGCTCTCTGTTTGTCTGTTATTGCCGTATAAGAATCCTTGTGATTTTTGCACATTGATTTTTTATCC
The DNA here is from genome assembly GCF_003255815.1 of Theropithecus gelada. NCBI lineage: Eukaryota > Metazoa > Chordata > Mammalia > Primates > Cercopithecidae > Theropithecus > Theropithecus gelada. Next base: position 202,501,750 of record NC_037668.1, on the reverse strand, counting down.
TGAGGCTTTGCTGAAGTTGCTTATCAGCTTCAGGAGACTTTTATTTTTTATTTATTTTTTTTTTTTTTGAGACAGAGTTTTGCTCTTGTTACCCAGGCTGGAGTGCAGTGTCACAATATCAGCTGACCGCAACCTCCGCCTCCTGGGTTCAAGCGATTCTCCTGCCTCAGCCTCCTGAGTAGCTGGGATTACAGGCATACACCACCACACCTGGCTAATTTTGTATTTTTAGTAGAGACGGGGTTTCTCCATGTTGGTTGGGTTGGTCTCAAACTCCAAACCTCAGGTGATCCACCCACCTTCCGAAAGTGCTATGATTCCCAAAGTGCTAGGATTACAGGCGTGAGTCACCAGCGCCCGGTCAGACTAGGGGTATAGTTTTAGGCTTCTGCTTGGCTTTCCTTTTCTGTGATGAATTTCACCTCACAGTCTTAGGATATGGTGAGGATTTTTATGCATCAATCTTCATATGGGATATTATTCTACAGTTTTCTCTTGTAAAATCTTTGTCTTGCTTTGGTATAGGGCAATTGTAGCCTCACAGAATGAGTTAGGGAATACTCCCTCATCTTTAAGTTTTTGGCAGGATTAAGAAGGATTACTATTAGTTCTCTAAATATTTGATACAGAAGTCAAGTCCACGGCATTGTTTTTTGTTTTTTTTCTTTGTTTGTTTTTTTGGTTTTTTTTTTGGTCAGGAGATTTTGGTTACTGATTCAGTCTCCTTACTAGTTACTAGTCTATTCAGATTTACACTTTCTTTGTGATTTAGTCTTGGTAGGGTTCATGTTCCTAGGAATTTGTCCATTTCATCCAAGTTATCCAATATGTTGGTGTACAATTGTTCTTAGCACTCTCTTACAATCCTATTCATTTATTTATTTGAGACAGGATCTCATCAGTCACCCAGGCTTCAGTGCAGTGGTGTGATCTAGGCTCATTACAACCTCCACCTCCCAGGTTCAAGGGATCCTCCAACCTCAGCCTCCTCAGTAGCTGAGACAACAGGCTTTTGCCACCAAGATGGGCTGAATTTTCTTTTTTCTTTCTTTCTTTTATTTTTTTTCTTTTCTTTTTTCTACATTTTTTTTTTTTTTTTTTTGGAGAGACCGGGTTTTACTGTGTCTCCCAGGCTGGTCTTGAACTCCTGAGCTAAAGTGATTCACCTGCCTGAGCCTCCCTAGTAGCTGGGATTACAGGTGCCTGCCACCACACGCGGCTAATTTTTTTTGTATTTTCAGTAGAGACGGTTTCACCATGTTGGCCAGGTTAGTCTTGAACTCCTAACCTCAAGTGATCTGCATGCCTTGGCCTCTCAAAGTGCTGGGATTATAGGTGTGAGCCACTTCACCCTGCCAATCGTTTTCATTTTGACTGGATCCGATAGTAATGTCCCCACTTCCATTTCTGATTTTAGTAATTTGAGTATGCTTTCTTTTTTTCTTAGTCACTCTATAAAGCTTGTCAATTTTATCTTTTAAAAAACCAAATTTCACTTTTCTTGATTTTCTCCATTTCCTTATTTTCTGTTTTATTGATTACTGAATTAATCTTTATTTCTTTCCTTTTTAGGGTTTAATTTGTTCTTTTCTAATGCCTAAATTGTAAATTTAGTTTGCTAATTTGAGGTCCTTTGGGTGTTTTTTATTTTGTTTTGGTTTGTTTTGAGAGGGAGTCTCGCTCTTGTTGCCCAGGCTGGAGTGCAATGGTGCGATCTCGGCTCACTGCAACCTCTGCCTCCCAGGTTTAAGCAATTCTCTTGCTTCAGCCTCCCAAGTCGCTGGGATTACAGGCGCCTGCCACCACAACCGGCTAATTTTGTGTTTTCAGCAGAGACAGGGTTTCTCCGTGTTGTTCAGGCTAGCCTCGAACTCCTGACCTCAGGTGATTCGCTCACCTCAGCCTCCCAAAGTGCTGGGATTACAGGCATTAACCACGACGCCTGGCTTTCTTTTGGTTTTTTTCATGTAAGCATTTCACACTATACATTTCCCTGTTAGCACTGCTTTCACTGCATCCCAAAGTTTGGCTATGCTGTGTTTCCATTTTCATTCATTTCTG